>NC_090381.1:56052420-56379041 GCF_036365525.1 Heterodontus francisci | reverse complement strand
TTCCATATCCATATTGCCACCATGCCTTTTTCTCCATGAGCTATAAGTTTGCTCACAAGTCTGTTGTGTGGCATTGTATCAATGCCTTTTGAAAGTCCATGTACACCACATCAACAGCATTGCCCTCATCAACCCTCTCTGTTACCTCCTCGAAAAACTCTAGCAAGTTAGTTAAACATGATTTTCCCTTAAAAAATCCATGCTGGCTTTCCTCAATTAACCTGCATTTGTCCATGTGACTATTAATTTTATCCTGAATTATTTTTTCTCGAAATTTCCCAACCACCAAAGTTAAACTGACTGGCCTGTTGTTGCTGGGCTTATCTTTACACCTTTTTTTAAACAAGGGTCTCCAGTCCTCTGGCGCCACCCCACATCTAAGGAAGACTGAAAAATCATGGCCCGTGCCTCTGCGATTTCCACCCTCACTTCCCTCATTATCCTTGGATGCATCTCATCCGGTCCTGGTGCCTTATCCACTTTAAGTACAGGCAGCCTATCTAATACATCCTCATTATCAATTTTAAACCCTTCTAGTGTCTGAATTACCTCCTCTCTCACCATTGCCTGGGTTGCATGTTCTTCCTCGCTGAAGACAGATGCAAAGTATTCATTAATACCTCGGCTATGCCCTCTGCCTCCATGTGTAAATCCCTTTTATGTCCCTAATTGGTCCCACTCCTCCTTTTACCACCCTTTTACTCTTTATATGCCTATAAAAAAACTTTGGGATTTCCTTCAATGCTAGCTGACAGTCTCTTTTCATGCTTTCTCTTTGCTTCCCTTATTTGCTTTTTCACTTCCACTCTGGACCTTCTATATTCAGCCGGTTCTCAATAGTATTTTCTACCTGGCATCTGTCATTGGCACACCTTTTCTTCTTTATCTTATCTTTGCCTCTTTTGTCATCCGGGGAGCTCTGGATTTGTTTGCCCTACCTTTGCCCTTCGAGGGAACGTATCTTGACTATGCCCAAACTCTCTCCTCTTTGAAGGTAGCCCATTGTTCAGCTACTGGTTTTCCTGCCAACTTTTGACTCCAATTTATTCACCCTGCTCCATTATTACCCCATTGAAGTTAGCTTTCCCCCAGTTAATTATTCTTACTCTGGATTATTCTTTGTCCTTTTCCATAGTCAGCCTAACCCTTATGATACAATGATCACTGTCCCCTAAATGTTCTCCTACTGATACTTGATTCACTTGGCCCACCTCATTCCCAAGAACCAGGTCTGGCAGTGCCTCCTTTCTCGTTGGACTAGCAACATACCGCTGTAGAAAATTTTCCGGAACACACTCTAGGAACTCTTGTCCCTCACTGCCCTTTAGACTACTACTATTCTAGTCTATGTTTGGATAATTAAAGTCCCCCATTATAACTACCCTATAATTTTTGCACCTCTCTGTAATTTCCTTGCAAATTTGTTGCTCCATGTCCTTCTCACTAGCTGGTGGCCTACAGACAACGCCAAACAATGAAACCGCACCTTTTTTGTTCCTTAGCTCTAGCCAAATTGATTCTGTCCTCGACCCCTCTGGGACATCCTTTTTCTCCAGAACTGCAATGCTCTCCTTAATCAATACTGCCACCCCTCCCCCTTTTTTCCCTTTCCTATCTTTCCTGAACACCGTGTATCCAGGAATATTTAACACCTACTCCTGCCCTTCTTTGAGGCAGGTCTTTGTTATAGCACAACATAATATTTCCACATGGCAATCTGCACCTTTACCTCACTAATCTTATTAACAACATTCCGTGCATTCATATACATGCACATTAACCCTGATTTAAACTTTATTACCTTCTCCCTAATCTGACCCCAGTCCTGCTAAAGTGCAACCCCTGCATCTTGTACAGGTCCCACCTGCCCCAGAGCTGGTCCCAATGCCTCAGAAATCTGATGCCCTCCCTCCTACACCAGTTCTCCAGCCACCTGTTCAATCGCTCAATTCTCCTATTCCTATGCTCACTCGCACGTGGGACTGGGAGTAATCCTGAGATTACTGCTTTTGAGGTCCTGCTTTTTAATCTCCTTTCTAGCTCTCTAAAATCTGCTTTGAGGACCTCATCCTCCTTCCTACCTATGTCATGGATGCCAACGTAGACCACGACCTCTGGCTGTTCACCCTGCCCGAGAAGAATATCCTGTAGCCGTTTCGTGACATCCTTGATCCTGGCACTAGGGAGACAACACACCATCCTGGAGTCCCATCTATGGCTGCAGAAACGCCTGTCTGTTCTCCATACTAACAAATCCCATATCACTAGTTCTCTTCCACTTTTCTTCCTCCCCTCCTGTGCAGCTGAGCCACCTGTGGTGCCACAAACGTGGCTCTGACTGCACCCTTACCTGTATACAAAATGCAAAACGGATTAGCGAGCAAGATTGTCTCAAGGGACTCCTGCACTACCTGCTTGGTTCTCTTAGACTGCCTGGTGGTCACCCATTCCCTATCTGCCTGCATGTTCCTAACCTGTGGTGTGACCACATGTTATCATGGGAGCAGTGCTAAGATCTGCTGCAATGTATGCCATAATATTAAAAATAACTTAAAAGGGGGAAGAAAATCTGAGAATAGCTTTTATGCTACCCCCAACAAAAAAAATCAGCTGAGTGCACAATTTTTTTTCTATTATCAATCTCTGTTATCAACTGTAGAACTACCTGGAACAGATGTGGATTCGCCATCATTAATATCCGCAGCGTGGCTTATAAGAAAAGAAAACACAATGGCAAAACACAATGAACTACATGCTATCCATGTAGTTCTCTGCCTCGCGGATGCACCACAGTGACTCCAGCCGCTGCTCGAGTTCCAAAATCCAGAGCTTAAGCTTCTGCAGCCGGTGACACTTCCTGCAGATGTGTTTGTCTAGGACACATGGTGCAGTTATCAAGTGATGGGTGCCAAGTGAGGTCAGCCTTGTTTAAGAGAGGAACTTTAAGTATTTAATCCGGCAAAGCTATCTCACTTGATACCTGCAAGTAAATACCTATTTTCGTAAAAGCATTATTAAAACACTCTTTACATGCAAACTTCTATACTGATCATTGTATGATATAATTTAAATGGGGGATCTATGTTACTAATCCATTTGAAAAGGGATCCTGCAACTAAAAAAGTTTGAGAAACACGGATTTGGATTATACTGCCTCTTGCTGTTGTTTTATTTAGATAATCTCGAACAGTATCCCTGTCGACTGATGGTAGTTCCCAAGCCTTGACTCTTACCAACCCTTTTGGTAAATAGGATATTGTTACAAGTGTTTTGTTTTTAAAAAGAATACTTAGAATTCTGTGTGCTTTACAAGCTGAGAAAAGGATTTTGCGCAGTGGAAGACACCTGCAAATAGTTAGGATTCCTGCTATGTTTTGAAAGAAAGTTCATAACAACAACTATATGGGTGCTTTGAAAGGAAGTTGAACTTGTATAAGGACAGGAAGGCCAGCAGTTTCAAAGAAACCACAGGGGTTTGACCTTTCTTCAGAGCAGCTTTTGGATCGGGGGAGACACTGTGTCTGGACATGTGACCGTGTTGGTAAAGGTTCTTTTTTCACTCTGAACCCTTTAAAAAGCCTGTGAATTGGACAAAAGGCAGGCATTTGATATCCTTGTTTTGACCTGCCTAGGTCAAGAGAGAAAAGACCCAGAAAAGTGTTACCTCTCTGTAAAGGAGACTTGCATTTCTTGAAAAGAAATCCTGCATTTGAAAGGTAGCAGATTCATGTTGCCTCCGGTCTCTGAAGAATTCCTGCATACAGTGAGATTCCTGCTGCCTCCTGTGTTATAAGAAATCCTGAATTCTGAAGAATTCTACTGCTAGACTGCTGCTTCAAACCCCAAGCAGACCTATTGCTACACCCCGATGGAAGACCTATGTGACACCTCCTGCAGTTAAATTGCTGTAACCGCCTACCCATCACAGACTGTTCATCAACCTCGCTTGGAGAGACTTGGAGTGGCATCTGACTATTCGACTCTGGGACACCTCACCGTACTGAAAACATCCTACCAGAACATGATAAACTCCACTATTTTTATTATTCCTTCTATTCCTAAGACACTGCTGTAAACCAAAAAACCCTTTCCCCCCATTTAACCAGTTTCTTTTTGAATGTATGTGTATGTGCATGAGGGTTAAGGAATTAAGGAGTTTTTTTTCATATATAGATTTATCTCATTAGTGGTTAAGACTTATTATTTCTTTTGTAATAAATAGTTAATGTTGTTGTTTAAAGAAACCTGGTTTGGTGTGCTTTATTCTGGGGGACAAATAGGTTATTTGGCTATTATCCAGTAGGTGGGAAACTTTACTAATATGTTATGACCTGTGGAGTAGTGGGACTGAATTAACTGTGCATTACCCCTGCCCTGGTCATAACAATATGTCCTGACAGGTAGACCCTGTGCATTGTGTATTCCACATAATTGTTTTACACACAATTTTTAACAGTCGGTACTATAACTTAATTAGTATACTTACATATGTCCCTGGGTGCTTACAGCAGGTTCTGTCATGTATTCCATCTCATCTGGCGGTGTTAGCCAGTATACCATGTGTGCCTGTAAGGCAGCGATGTAAGTAAGGATTATGGCTTTTCCTCTAGCTATATAGGTGGATGTTTGAGGGACAATTTATGAATGTGCACTGGGAACACTTAGGAGGAATTTTAGTAATTTTAATGAATGGAATATCGTGGGGATGGGGTGTGCCTCAATTCTTTCTATGCATAGGAACCCTGTTCCAGTCGTAGAAATTAGTATACTAAGTCCTTTGGCGTTTAACAATTGTTCATATGTCCCTGCTGTACAGCTATGCCCTGTTATCTAATTTTTGGCTTGTACACTTCAAATATAATTAATGAGGTTTTTTTTTGCATATCCCTTGGTGTATGCCCAAAGGCTGAGAATTCAGCCTCTAATGGACTTTTAAGGACTGCTTTGCCTTGTTTTTACCCCTAGGCTGTTTGGTGTGGTCCTATGCTGTTTGTTTTCTTTGTTTCTAAAGTCTAACTACTATACACAGCATGCTTAATGAGCTGGGCTCAGTCATAGCACTCTTGCCTCTGAGTTAGAACGCTATGGGGTTTGAGCCTCATTCCAAGACTTGAGCATGTAATAGAGGCTAACAATTCAGTGCAGTACTAAGGGAGTGCTGTATTGTTCGAGGTGCTGTCTTTCAGATGAGATCTTAAACCAAGGTTGTGTCTGCCTCTTCAATTTACATAAAAGATACCATGACATTTTCTAGAGAAAAGCGTGTTCTGCAAGTGTTTGGACGAATATTTATTCCTCAAATGAGATCATTAAAACTGATTAGCATCTTTTTTTAAATCTCATCTGTTGTCTGTGAGATCTTGCAGTGTGCAAATTGGCTGCCATGCCAGCCTACAGTACAACAATGACTACATTTCAAAAGCAATTCATTGGCTTTAAATGATTATGACATCCTCAGGATATGAAAGGCAATATATTAATGTGAGTTCTTTATCTTCATAAAAACTGTATGTATTGTAATAAATAAAGTAGAAAGCCTAATCATTACTCCTCCTTATTTGATAAGTTATTCATATTGTCAAAATTCATGGATACAGAACTTAAGCTTTCAATAAGACTGACATGATCTTTTTTCTGTCTATGTTGTAATGAATGCAGAGGCCAAATTCTTGTAAGTTAGCATACCCACCAGGCAGCCTGTAGGATTAATGACTGTCTCTATCATGTTCTATATCTCCACTACATGTCTCTTTCTGGATAGGTAGAATGGCTCTTTATATTCTGAAAAATGTACCTAATTAATGACGGTTACAGATTTTTGGAACTCCATGGATTGCCAGCTTGACAGTCTACCACTGAGGATAACTTCATAAGTGAAAGTGAGAGATTTAGTTCAGTGTGTTTTTAAATACGGTCTGTTCTGCATCTACAGAGGCAGAAATCTATGTCCCTTTGCTAGTGTACAAACACCATGAAAAGCTTTTTTTCCTTAATACATTCAGGCCATCAGGTATTGCAGAACTTTGAGTGTTTACCTGTGAAATTGTTTATATTAAACCAATTCTTCTGTTCTAAATTATGTTCTGTCAACCTGATATCCTAAGACTTTCAATTTCGTTTGGAGAGTAGTGAAGAGATGATATTCTAGGCTATTTGGAATACAAATGTAGTTCAGAATATTGAAACTCCAGGGTAACCATGTTAGTATTGTACACCCCGATACTTCATATAGTATTAAATTGCTATTCATTACCTTGAGCCTCAAATTTCAATAACAATTTCAGGCTGAATTTATAATAGTACCTTTCAAAACCTCAGGATATCATAAATTGCTTTCCAAAAACAACAATGTGAAAATGACTAGATAATCTGTTTTGGTGATGTTGGCATTACAACAGTGTCTACACTTCAAAAAGTACTTCATTGGCTGTTAGGCGCTCTTGACGTCTGTTGGTGGTGAAAGGCATTATATAAATGCAAGTCTTTTTATGTTGGTCCAGGGTTAGTTATTGGCTAGGAGAGAATTTCCCTGCTTTTCTTCGAAATAGTGCCATGGATTCTTTCATGTTCACCTGAGAGGACAAATTGTTTGTTGTCTCATCCGAAGGATGGCACCTCCAATAGGGCAGCACTTCTTCAGTACTGCAGTAGGGTGTCTGCCTAGATATTGTTCTCCAGTTTCTGCAGTGGAATTTGAACCCACAACCTTCTAACTCACCACCTTCTAACTCACCTTACCTGAAACTGTGTGATTTCCTGGGAAGGACAAAATCAGTCGCATCAAAAAGTTAAAGGTGTATTAATCTTTGAGTATATTTTATCTCTTTCAAATTGACTTTATGTTGAAATGATTTTTTTTTGCCTTGCAGCAGTGATATTTATCCATCAACCAACATCACTAAAACAGATTACGTGGCCATGGCCACCATCAGTCTCAATAAATGGAGGTGTCATCTTCTTCTTTGGCTCCTTGTCTCAAGAGACAATGGATAAGCACCTAGAGGTCGTCAGTGGTTTGTGAAGCAGCGCCTGGAGTGGCTATAAAGGCCAATTCTAGAGTGACAGACTCTTTCACAGTTACTCCAGATAAAATTGGTTCTCAGGGCTGTTACACAGTTGGCTCACTCCTTGCGCTTCTGTCTTTTTTCCTTTCAACTGCTAAGTCTCTTCGACTCACCACTCTTTAGCCCCACCTTTATGGCTGTGCGCCAGCTCTGGCGATCACTGGCAACTGACTCCCACGACTTGTGGTCAATGTCACATGACTTCATGTCGCGTTTGCAAACGTCTTTAAAGTGGAGACATGGACGGCCGGTGGGTCTGATACCAGTGACGAGCTCGCTGTACAATGCGTCCTTGGGGATCCTGCCATCTTCCATACGGCTCACAAGGCCAAGCCATCTGAAGTACTGCTGGCTCAGTAGGGTGTATAAACTGGGGATGTTGGCTGCCTCAAGGACTTCTGAGTTGGAGATATGGTCCTGCCACCTGATGCCAAGGATTCTTCGGAGGCAGCGACAATGGAATGAGTTGAGACGTCGCTCTTGGCTGACATATGTTGTCCAGGTCTCGCTGCCATAGAGCAAGGTACTGAGGACACAGGCTCGAAACACTTGGACATTTGTGTTCCGTGTCAGTGCGCCATTTTCCCACACCCTCTTGGCCAGTCTGGACATAGCAGCGGACGCCTTTCCCATGCGCTTGTTGATTTCTGCATCAAGAGACAGGTTACTGGTGATAGTTGAGCCTGGGTAGGTGAACTCTTGAACCACTTCCAGAGCGTGGTCACCGATATTGATGGATGGAGCCATTTCTGACATCCTGTGCCATGATGTTCGTTTTCTTGAGGCTAATGGTTCGGCCAAATTCGTTGCAGGCGGCCTGTCAATGAGTCTCTGCAGACACTCTTGTGTGTGGGATTTTAATGCAGCATCGTCAGCAAAGAGGAGTTCCCTGATGAGCACCTTCCGTACTTTGGTCTTCGTTCTAAGACGGACAAGGTTGAACAATCTGCCATCTAGTCTTGTGTGGAGGAAAATTCCTTCTTCTGAAGACTTGAAGGCATGTGAGAGCAAAAGTGAGAAGATCCCAAACAGTGTAGGTGCGAGAACATAGCCCTCACGAGATCACGTCATTGGCACCAGCTGGACCTCATCGTCACAAGGTGAGCCGCTATAAACAGTGTCCAAATCACATGGAGCTTCCACAGTGCGGACTGCAACACTGACCACTCCCTGGTGTACAGCAAAGTTAGACTCAAACCAAAGAAGCTACATCACTCCAAGCAGAAGGGCCGCCCGCGCATCAACAGTAACAGAATTTCTTATCCACAGCTGTTACATAAGTTTCTAAATTCACTTGAAAAAGCCCTTCGAAATACTCCTGCAGGGGAAGCAGAGACGAAGTGGGCCCACATCAGAGACGCCATCTATGACTCAGCAATGACCACCTTTGGCAAATGTGAGAAGCAGAATGCAGACTGGTTTCAATCTCACTTTGAAGAGCTGGAACCTGTCATAGCCGCTAAGCGCACTGCACTGTTGAACTACAAGAAACCCCCCAGCACGTTAATATCTGTAGCACTTAAAGTAGCCAGAAGTGCTGCACAAAGAACAGCCAGGCGCTGTGCAAATGACTACTGGCAGCACATATGCTGTCGTATTTAGCTGGCCTTTGACACCGGAAACATCAGAGGAATGTATGGTGGCATTAAGAGAGCTTTTGGGCCAACCATTAAGAAGATTACCCCCCTCAAGTCTAAATCAGGGGACACAATCACTGACCAATGCAAGTAAATGGACTGCTGGGTGGAGCACTACCTAGAACTGTACTCCAGGGAAAATGTTGTCACTGATACCACCCTCAATGCAGCCCAGTCTCTGCCAGTCATGGATGAGCTGGACGAACAGCCAACAAAATCGGAACTCAGTGATGCCATTGATTTTCTCGCCAGTGGAAAAGCCCCTGGAAAGGACGTCATTACCCCTGAAATAATCAAGAGTGCAAAGCCTGCTATACTCTCAGCACTTCATGAACTGCTTTGCCTGTGTGGGGATGAGGGAGCAGTACCACAGGACATGCATAATGCCAATATCATCACCCTCTATAAGAACAATGGTGACTGCAGCAACTACCGTGGAATCTCCCTGCTCAGCATAGTGGGGAAAGTCTTCGCTCAAGTCGTTTTAAACAGACTCCAGAAGCTGGCTGAGCCTGTCTACTCTGCAGCACGGTGCGGCTTTCGAGCAGAGAGATCCACCATTGACATGCTGTTCTCCCTTCGCCAGCTGCAGGAGAAATGCGCGAACAACAGATGCCCCTCTACATTGCTTTCATAGATCTCGCCAAAGCCTTTGACCTCGTCAGCAGACGTGGTCTCTTCAAACTACTAGCAAAGATCGGATGGCCACCAAAGCTACTAAGTGTCATCACCTCATTCCATGACTATATGAAAGGCACAATTCAGCATAGCGGTGCCTCATCAGACCCCTTTCCTATCCTGAGTGGCATGAAACAGGGCTGTGATCTCGGAGGTGTCATAATCCTATGATTAATGCTAGTTATATTCTGTAATTGAGGAAGAAACGTGCTGACACACTGAGTGGCTGATAGAATCAAAAGCCACCTGAGAAAACACAATGATAAACAAAAGGATTAAAAAGTTATCTGAAAGATTACAGAATATCTGCTAATTGACCAGCAAAGTTTCATGTGAGGCTAAAATGTGAAGTGTAAACAGTTTGAACACAAAACATTAGGGCCCTAATATTATTGAAAAGGTGGGTTACCAATTGGAGGGGAGATTGCATGCATGAAACATGGAAGTTAGCAGGATGAATTCTCTGATTTTGACTTGATTAAATCTGTACATTTTTGTTTGGGGTTTCATGTCTCCATGCTGTGCAATGGACATGATGCACACCCAAACTGTAGTCCTATTACGGGCTGGTGAGAAATGTGTCCAGGGGTCTTTTGCTGTCATTACCTGGTCTTATTGTAACAGGTTTTATTTTTAAACACACTGTTTTGAGCTCCCTCTTTGAATCCTTGTTCATAGCTTTCCAATTATAAGGTAAATAAATGAGCATAAACAGGCTTTCTCAGGTTTAAAGAAGAAGTGTGAAATTTTATTAAAACTTAAACTTAAACTCTAATACATTTGTTGCATTTTGATTTGGTGATTAACAGTTCATTAGTTCACTGGTGGCAGGAACAGCTGTGGAGAGTTTGCGTTGAGGGAGGCACAATCCTCTCCAAGCTCTGCTCCGCTGAAGACTGATGAACCCCAGGAGCCAGTTGAGAAGGAGAATGATAGAGGTGCATCAGCACTTGTATCATGCACACTCTTTACAATTGCGGGGTGGTTGGAGGTGTCCAATTCAAACAGTAGTGCATTGGTGGTGCAGGTAAATTGCAAGGTTGTCTGCCATGGAAAGAGTGGCCGCCTGCTTTGAACTTCAAGATTGTCTCTCAAATGACTCAATGAATGCTATGACCACAAAAGTCCAGCCTTTGGATGGCAACACATCTGTAGCCTTAACTACGATGACATACCTTATCTGTGGCCTTCCACTACATCACTGCTCTTCAGGCTCTTCTGCACTAGAGTGGGAGGAGTAATATAGTGTTGGCCCAGGAGAGGAATGATGGCAAAAGCGGACATAGAAGTAGGAACTCCACTCAAAGTACTCCCACTACTCATCAGTTGCCCACTCCACCGCCCCCACCCCCAACCCCCAGCTCCCCAGCTCCCCTCAAATCTCAGTCAGTACCCAACATGCTACATGAGTATGTCCCACTCAAGTTAGCAACCCAAGTGCTGAACCTGTTTCTCTCGAACCATTGTTAGGCTTTACATTGAATTGTTCCTTGTGTAACTACCTTATGACCTTTTGGTGCTGCACTGTGGTTCGCAATTCACACTGCTGTCTGTATTTCTTAACTTGTTGCTGTATTATTCAGAAAAAAGGCATAAACAATTGTTATTGAGGCAGCAGGCAAAAATAATTGAACAACTGAATCACTGTGTTACAGCAAATTACTAAGGAGTATCAATTCCAAGATATACAAGAAAGCAATTTATTCCAAAAGAAAGGCTGAGATGAAAATAGGCTGTGATTGATTTGTACAAAATTGCAGATTACAGCTTCATCCCACGGAGTAGAATAGCTTCACAGAAGGCAATTGTTTTTTTCACTTTCTACAAGCATTATTGGTCATAGCCTACAATTGGGATGAATCATATTCTTAAACTCTGGGGAAGACGTTTGGTTTCAACAAATATTTGTAAAATGCCCTTAAAGCTGTATTTTATTAAGCCATTGCCTAGTTTTGAGCAACTTAGGTTTCTTTGCTTTGTTCTGCATTTATCCCCTTTCTTTCAAAATCAATTATGATCCACAGATGCTCAATTAAATCTTTTGAATGCTCTGCAGCTGTTTCTCTACTGATCATAGGAAGTAAATTACCATAACTGCTGATGTTCCACTTTTTGCCTTTATTGTTATTTACATTTCTTTCTTTCTGCATTTTAGGTCTTGCTACACAGATGGATATGCAGGTAGAATCTGTAAAAAGTCCTCATTGCAGCAAAAAAAATCTGTATGCACTGCAGAATATATTTAACTAAATTAATCTGAATAGCTGAGCAGAAAGCAAATTACTTACAAGAAATTCCTCAGATCTACTCCCTATTCTTTGCCAGAAATGTAGGGTTTCCAAGGCAGTTGGTTTGCAATATCTTTCCTTTTCCATGGGTTGATGGAGCCTTATATCAATCTCCAGTTAATTCCTGCTGCAAGGAATACAGAGCCCTGCGAAGTATTGTGAATGTGTTTTTTTAATGAGTATTTTCAGCAGAGATAAGTTTAAGCTGCTTTACTGTTGTGGCTGGCTTAGGTGTGCCTGGTCAGTAGATTTGTCCTTACAACAGGAGAGTTAAATGTAAAATGCCATACATAGCTGCAGGTTCTATGCAAATAAAAATCATAAATATTGAAAAAGGACAGCCTTAGGAAGGAAAATAAAGTAAAGATGAGAAGAGACAGCAGCATTTCAGGGTAGAACCTATTTTAGTTCAGATATATCAGTAAAATACAGACCAGTACGGTCTCTATTTTAGAAGAATACATTAAAAGGGCAGTAATAAATTTGATTCCAATATCTCTGTAGGTCATTTTCGAGCTTGATTGTGTGTGCGCTGAAAAGTTAAAATTGGCGAACCTGGAGTACAGGATTTCCTGCAAATACTGGCAGTCTCAGGTTTTTTTACCTTGCGTAATAAGCATCAAGTGTTGATGACAGTATACGCAGTGTGAAATAAACAAAAATAATCTGTTTCCTTTCCTGCTATAATGCTCAAAGTGCTCATCAGAATGAGCTTTCTCCTGGTGATTGTGACTAGAAATTAGATAACAGAATTAGCTTTTACTTGGAGAGAAAACACAGTGAGGGGAAAATTTGCATCTTCTATTCAGTGATGCAACTTTTTAAGTTATCCAATTTTCAGTTTATGTAGATCATATGAATGATTGAATAGATAATTTTTTGAAAAGTGTTGCAGCAAATATTTCTCAAATATAATAATTTAATGAAACTGAGTATATAATATTTATATGTTTTTATTCTTTCATGGGATGTGGGCGTTGCTGGTAAGGCCAGCATTTGTTGCCCATCCTTAATTCTCCTTGACGACTAAGTGGTTTGCTCGGCCATTTCTGGAGGACAGTTAAGAGTAAACCACATTGCTGTGGGTCTGAAGTCACATGTAGGTCAGACCAGGTAAGGACAGCAGGATATTAGTGAACCAGAGGGGTTTTTATGACAATCATTGATAGTTTCATGGCACCATTAATGAGACTAGCTTTTAATTCCAGATTTTTATTCATTAATTGAAATTAAATTCCACCAACTGCCATGGTGGTATTTGAACCCTTGTCCCCAGGGTTAGCCTGGGCCTCTTGGTTACTAGTGACATTGTCATTACACCGCTGTCTCCCCTAAGGATTCCAATCCTGTTGTGGTTGCAAAGACAACTCCTGGCTTCCCTTCTCCACTATAAAACATCTTCTGGAACTACACTCCCTGCATCCTTGGAACTATATCACTGTTCCTTCACTGTCGCTGGGTCAAAATCCTGGAACTCCCTTCCTAACAGCACTGTGGGTGTACCTACCCCAAATGGACTGCAGCGGTTCAAGAAGGCAGTTCACTACCACCTTCTCAAGGGCAATTAGGGATGGGCAATAATGCTGGCCTGGCCAGTGACACCCACATCCCATGAATGAATAAAAAAAAACTCCTCCAGTCATACCTCCAACAGCTCATGGCTTCTTTATCACTAAGGTTGAGACCATCTGTTCAGCAGCCTCTGCTGTTTCCCTCCCTTCCCCTAGCCCGCCAAACTACGCTAAGGCTTTCCCCTGCACAAGCCCTGAACACACACCTTTCTCTAGTTTCTCTCCTATCTCCCCTCATGCCCTCTCCAAGGTCATCCTGTCCATGACAGCCACCTCCTGCTCCATCAACCCTATTCCCACCAAACTGCTGGCTACCCAACTTCCTTTCCTCGTTTCCATGATATCTGATACTGCTAACGGTTCCTGCTCCTCTAAACCCTTGTCTGAATGAGGGACCCAGCATCGGGCAGTGGGGGGCCACTGAGAGCCACACCCCTGCCATTGCTAATAACCCCCCTTGCACCTTCCTTCCCCCTGACCCCCACCCCATGAGACCCCTCCCGCCCTGACCTACCTGTGGCCTGGATCCAGCGCCACTCCTGGGCCTAGGGTGGGTGCTCCGCCGGCAGCAGCCACCATCACTGCGGTGGTGCGGCTCAGTGGTAGATTTGCCAGCCTCTGGTTGGCTGGTAGCTCTCCGAGGGCAGGACTTCCCGTCGCTGGGGTCCTGATCCCGTGGAAGGCTCACCACTGTCCACTGAAGTGCCTAATTGGCACTAGATTTGGCGTAAAGCATGGCTACCCGACCCCAACCCGACGGGACCCGACAACATGCATGTGTCGAGTTTGGGTTGGGTTGTTCTTCCAGGTCCAGCATTCGGGCTCCGGTCGGGTCGGACACGCTCTATCACCGCCTCCGGTAGGTGGCTCCAATGTTAATGTACTTTTTGGAATAGAAAGATTGTTTAGTTACAGTTTTTTTAAGCTTGTGCAGATAAGTAACAAAATGAAAAATGGAAGGTAGGTTAACTGATGGTCGGGTCGGGTCGGGCGTGGGAAAAAATGAAAGGACTCGGGCCGGGTTAGGCTCGGGTCGGATGTGGTTCTGTCGGGCTCGGGTCGGGTTTCATTTGCAGACCCGAGCCGGCCTTTAATTCGGTGGGCCTCCCACAGAAGAAGCGATGCACGGTTCCCAACGTTGCTTTTTCTAGATGCCGAGAGGCCCATTGCCAGCATAAAATCCCGGCCATTGTCTTTGGTCCCCACACAAACTCCATTCCAAAGCCACTGTCTTCATCCCTCTCCTAGGTCGCTGTCTGAAGCTGAATCAGACCATTGTTCTTCTATTTAAACCTGAAATGAGCTTCTGACCACATATCCAGTCCAAAACCAAGACTGCCTATTTCCGCCTCTAAGATTTGCCCCAGCCTAAGCTCATCTGCTACTAAAACCCTCACCCCTGTCTTTGTTACCTGGAGACTTGACTATTCTAATGTACCCCTGGCTGGTCTCCCATCTTCCATCCTCCTTAAACTTTGAACTCATTCAAAACTCTGCTGACCATATCCAATTCACAGCAAGTCCAGTTCACCCAACACCCCTGTGCTTGATGAACAAGTCCCCGGAAAAGCCTTGATTTTAAAATTCTCATCATTGTTTTCAAGTTCTTCCATGGCCTCTCCTGTCCCCATGTCTGTAACTCCTTCAGCCCTATAATCGTCTAGATCTCTATTTGCCTCCAGTTCTGGCCTCTTGCACACTCCCAATGTTAATTGCACCCCCACTGGTGACAGTGCCTTCATCTGTCTTGGCCTTATGTTCTGGAATTCTGTTCCTAAGCCCCTCTGCCTCTCTACCTCTCTCACTTCTCCTTTACGACACTCCTTCAAACCTACCTTTTTGACCAAGTTTTTGGTCACCTGTCCCACTATCTCCTTATGTGGTTTGGTGTCATATTTTTGTTTGATAATGCTTCTGTGAGGTGCTTTGGGATGGTTTACTACATTAAAGGTGCGATATAAATGCATGTTGTTGTTATTTCCATAATGAGTTCCACCATTTATGCCCCTCTACAGCTTTAAACTGTTAATCTTATCCAAGTATAAATGCTATTTAAGGTCCAGGATACCACACTGCCAGGAATGAATGCACTGCAATGTTTCATCAGCTAAAAATATTATTGATTCACTAAGAAAGCTCTATTTGTAGTGTTGCATTCTATCCTGCTCTGAAAGTGGGTGGATGTAAAATAAGACTGAAGATGCTTTGACAGTTAAAAAATGTCATGTATCACCCGAAATTAACCCTTGTTTTCATCTCAATATTTTCCTTGCAGGTGGAATGGTATATGAATTATTAAAGTGAAAAGCATTTTTTAAAAAATGCTATAAATAAATAAATTGTTTGATTTTTCATTTAAACTTGCCACTTTTGCTCACGAATTTCTTCTGCATTGGCCATCTGTCAAGAGAAAAACAGAGTTTAGACCTGACCTTGAATCATGAACTCTAGTTTTTCTTTGTGTAAACATTGCAATGATATACCTTACCATGATCTGCAGTTTAAAAACAAGGTGATTTTATAAAGTACAAATTTTGGTGCACACATTAAGATGGGTTTACTCAATAGTTAAAGACTGTCTTTTCAAACTTATGTTCATGGCAGTTGACTTAGCTGATTTGTTCTATTTTTGGCCTGGTGCATGCTGTTGTGGAGAAGTTCCAAAATGGTTGAAAACTATCACTCCTGCCTTGGTAAGTACTCAGAAATATCAAATGAAGGCCGCTGCTTCTGCTTTAGAATTCTTTCCTACTTAAATCAGCTACACACATCTGTAATTACTCATTGAAAAAAAAAGTAATAGGTGATTATTACAGCTTTGTGTCTTGGAGTTACAGCAGGACTGAGCCAGCAGGGCCAGTATATCAACAGTCGTTACAAACATTATTATTCCCCTTAAAATGGCAAAACAACAGAGATGCTCCTCTTGCTCTGCTTCTCAACATAACATTGTTCTTTTTACACGTCTCTTACTTCTTGTCTGGCCAAAAATCTATCATGAAGCCAGATTTACCTTAGCCTCCTTCAGGCTTCAGATTAATTCACTCTCTTCTTCGCCCCGGACACAGTTGGCAATCAAAACCACTATCCCAGGATATCAATCACCTAGAATGTTTGGAATTAAATGGAATTACTTGATTTATTGATCTCTGTCAAATGTTTTGAATTAGCCACTGGTAGAATCCCCATGCGGTTGGAATGTGAACAATCAAGGCAGCTGACGCCATTGCCGGGGACGGACAGCCCGCCCCCTCCACTTGATAGGGGCAGCCCGCCCCAGCTATTTAAATGAGCCCCTGTGCGTGGGCCGCCATTGTTTTTACCTGCTGCTGATTTCGGCGGCGGGATTATAAAATTCATCCCTGTATTTATTGTGGTCAGCAATAAAGGGCGGAATTTTATCAGCTTAATCCCTGCTGGAATGGCAAGACCATTTGTGGGTTGGAAACCTGAATGGTGAAGGAGTCGGCTTTGCCAAGGCTCTTTCCCAAAGCCATGGCATCAGCATCCCACCTCCTGGCTGCCTGACCAATACAGTGGCATGTCCATTCCATCAAAGGAATGATTTCTAATTAAAGGGATCATGACATGAGTTACAAGGCCTCACCAGCATTTGGATTTTTGAGGCTGCAGCAACCACAGGAATGGGGAGGAGACCTAGGAAGGCTGCTTCCCGGGTCTCTTACTCTTAGCTTGCAGTTCTGCTGTGGGAGCTGAGGGGCTGCAAAGAGATCCAAGACCTCTGGAGGACATGACAAGTGAGTGGAATAATACTTTCAGGTGCCAAGCTCTACACACAGATTTTCCCATCATTTTCCTGCACAGCCTTCCTCAGAGCAACACACCTTGAAGCTTCACTCATTCCTCTCTGTCCAGGTGCCTCATATCCCCATTTGAGCAGCCAACAGTCACACCTGCCCTCTCACACCCATACCTCACAGTCACCTCCACAAATGGTGTGCTTCCCTCCTCTCCACACATGTCACTTCGAACACTCACACCTCTCTGCTCTTTCTCTTTGCAGGAGAAGCGAGCACACAACTTGGCGAGAGGCACAGACTGAGTGACCTGTTGTGAGACCCTGAGCCTCTTGAGGCACTGGTGCTCAGACACGCGAAGACAACTGATCCTTTTCCGGTTGACCCTGTCTTGGGCATTTCGCCTCCTTTTAGCTGGATCTCTGTGTCCATGGGGGGACATTTGCCTGAGGAGAAGGTGGGTGTTACTGTTACTGCTGCTGGTGTTGGTGGTAGTGTTGTTACTCCTCCTGCCCTTCATCAGAGATGCAAGGTGCATCTGCATAAGCTTCATCCAAGCCACGGTGATGGATGGTAGCAGGGATGTGCAGCTGAAAGTGAGTGAAGTATAAGGCGGGTAAAGTGCCTTCCAAGAAGTTAGCAATCACTGTCAAGCAGTGATAACAGTCTCTGAGAGAAGAAGTGCTTTGAACAGCAGTCTCTCACCTGACCATGGCTGATAGTTCTTCAGTGTAACTGATCAAAATTTCTTCAGCTTGTCAGTTTCACTGAAGAAGCTCTTCCTGCTGTGCACTTTCCTTGGTGACTCTGGTGAGTTGCTGACAGGTCAGGAAACAGGTGCCCTGGCCAGGAAATCCAGGATTCAGGGTTAAAACAGGGTCTTAATTTGCTTTTTAAGTACCTAATTACTTACTGTCAGGTCCAAGGGGGATCCACACTTACTTTCAGTCCAGCCCCAGTGAAAACCAGAAGAGGGCCGGATGATGTTGCGATCATTTCAGGGAATGTAAGGGAATTTCAGGGAATTTAACTCACCACCAGTACCTAAACCTGCCTCCCCCGCCTGTTAAAAAATTCCACCCAAAAAGTCCCATGGATCGTCTAACGCCCTTAATGTGCCATATTCCAATACCTTCCCCAATGCTGCCACCTGCTGTAAGATTTTTCTCTCACTGCTGGTTTTGACAGACCCCTCTCCACCCTGCAACCCCTAACTGCTAAGGACATATGAATGCAAAAAATTAACCTTCAGCAATCAGCAAAAGTTACCGATAAAAATGGAAAAACTTAATCCACATGTTTGTAGTGGGAACGGCAGTGGGGGTGGGGGTGGGAGAAGGTGGCGGTTATGTAATTTTCTGCTGTGAGCAGCACTGAGAGATCTGGCTAGTCTTTGCATCTCAGGCTGACCCTATATCCTGGAGACATGCATGCTGAGAGTGGAGTGGGTCTTGGGGAATGCTAATGTTGGTCATTGTCTTTGTGGCAACCCAGTCACTACCCAAAATGGTTGCATTTGGGGGCAAGGCCAGAATGTGTGTATCACCAGCCACTCCAACCACATCCTCTCCTTCAATCCTGTCAGAATGCATGTTGTATGGATCTGACTGGAATTGGGAAAGTAGCATGTAGTCTAGACCCCTTTCTGAAGATCCATACAATAAATGCTTCAGGCAGGCGAGTTCAATTAAAATTACCCTATAAACCAGATGTGAGCACCCAGAGTTCTGGGCCAATAATCATTTACTTTCTTAGATGCATGGCAACGTTTTAATACTAGGTGATAAGAAGTTCATGAACTGATTAATGATGTGTTGACTTTCTCCTGTCCTGAATGCCTTAACCCAAATGGAATTATGGAGTCCCACTAAAGTACAGAGAAGACTGATCCTGATCCTCATTAGCAAAGTGCTGAAATCAGGCAGCTTTACTATTCAGGTTCAAATCATCACCTTGAACACTGGTACAAATCACAGGAAAGAGCCAATTATGCAGAATACACAAGTAACTCTGTACAATAATATGATTCCAATTGATAATAACTGTTTAGGGACGACCCCATATTTAGCTACAAAGCAACTTTATAATTTTTGTCAGCAATTGAGACAGGTTGTCTCCTGCAGGAATTGATTTTGCTCAGCACAGCTTTTAGCGCTCCATCCTACAGCAAGAACAAAACTATCAGAGCTGATGAAGGTAATGCACAGGGGAATGTGCGTCAGTTTAAAATCTGTGAACATTTACAACAGTGAACTAGAATACAGTAGTTTTGTGAAGGAACTTTATTACTGGCTATTAAACATTATAGCTTCTTGGCAATTTATTTTGTTAGAAGAAAAGGAAAAATTTACAGACCTAAGGGCAAAGAGCAGGGGAGTGAAACTAATTAAATAGCTTTTTCAAAGACTCAGTAGAGGCGCATAGAATGTACAGCATAAAAACAGGCCATTTGGCACAACAAATCTGTGCTAGTGTTTATACTCTGAGTCTCCTCCCATTCCATCTACCTCATTTCAGCCTTTCAGCCTATCTTTCCATTCCCTTTTTTTCTCATGTAATTTAACGGGCCCCCTGGAAATGTGCTAAAAGGCGGGGGTTCCCATAAAATTGTGGTGGGGGGGCAGGGGCTGAAGGGCCCATCACCTTCCCAACACACCTCAATTAAGTTGGGGGCAGGATAGGTTGACGATGGCCTTCCCACCCAGTGGCTAATTGATGTCCTAAAAGGCCTATTATTAGCCACTTTAGGGCCTCTTCCAGCTGCAGCTGGAATTAAGCCAGCAGCTGGGTAGGGGGGGGTGGGTGCGGGGTGGTGATGGAAGACAGGGCTCCACCACGTAGGGAGGTCACCCAGTAAAATGAGGTGACCTGCCTGCTGGCTAGGAGAGGGGCTCTCCTCCTTGGACAATCAGTGGCCAACGGAGGGCCCCCTGCAGAAAACAACCCACCGACTTCCTTCCATTGCCACGGCCTGCCAGACTGCCCCAGTTACCCCACCTCACTTACCTGGGATCCAGGTTTTCAGCGTTGAGCATAGTTCCAAGGCCTCTTGTAGTAGCGTCAGTGCTCACTGCTCCCAGTAGCACTGCTGATACGATTGAGCTGCCAGCCTTCTAATTTGCCAGCAGCTTTTAGAGGCGGAATCTCTGTCGGAAAGATAAAGGCATTAAAATTTATCTTACTATTAATCAAAACAGCAAATGTGCATTTTTGTGAAGAAGCTTTAAATGAGAAGGTTTGTTTATTGACTTGCTTTCCCATCAGTATGTTGGACACTGATTTAGTGAGATATGTAACATTTTTTGTCTGCACAAAGGAGGGAGAGAAAAAACAGGGAACTACAGACCAGTGAGCCTTACATCAGTAGTGGGGAAAATGCTAGAGTCTATTATAAAGGATGTGATAGCAGAACACCTGGAAAGCATAAATGGGATTTGAGCAAAGTCAGCATGGGCTTATGGAAGGGTAATCATGCTTAACAAATCTACTGGAATTTTGTGAGGATGTAACTAGTAGAATAGATAAGGGAGAACCAGTGGATGTGGTGTATTTGGATTTTCGAAAGCTTTTGATAAGGTCCCACATTTGAGGTTAGTGTGCAAAATTAAAGCACAAGGGATTGGGGGTAATATACTGACATGGATTGAGAATTGGTTCACAGACAGGAAACAGAGAGCAGGAATAAACGTGTCTTTTTCCGGCTGGCAGGCAATGACTAGTGTGGTACCGCAGGGATCAGTGCTTTGGCCCCAGCTATTCACAATATATATTAATAACTTGGGCGAGGGAACTAAATGTAACATTTCCAAGTTTGCAGACAACACAAAGCTGGGAAGGGTGGGGGGGGATGTGAGCTGTGAGGAGGATGCAAAGAGGCTGCAATGTGATTTGGACAAGTTGGGTCAATGGGCAAATACATGGCAGATGCAGTTTAACGTGGATAAATGTGAGATTATCCACTTTGGTTGTAAAAACAGAAAGGCAGATTATTATCTGAATGGTGATAGATTGGGAAAGGGAGAGGTGCAACGAGACCTGGGCGTCCTTATACACCAGTTGCTGAAAGCAAGCATTCAGGTGCAGCAAGCAATTAGGAAGGCAAATGGTATGTTGGCCTTCATTGCAAGAACATTTGAGTACAGAAGCAAGGACGTCTTACTGCAGTTATACAGGGCCTTGGTGAGACCACATCTGGAGCATTGTGTGCAGTTTTGGTCTCCTTATCTGAAGAAGGATGTTCTTGCCATGGAGGGAGTGCAAAGAGGATTTACTAGGCTAATTCCTGGGATGGCAGGATTGACGTATGAGGAGAGATTGGGTTGACTAGACCTATATTCACTAGAGTTTAGAAGAATGAGAGGGGATCTCATAGAAATCTATAAAATTCTAACAGGAATGGACAAGCTAGATGCAGGGAGGATGTTCCTGATGGCTGGGGAGTCCACGCAGTCTCAGGATATGGGGTATGCCATTTAGAAATGAGATGAGGAGAAATTTCTTCACTCAGAGGGTGGTGAATCTGTGGAATTCTCTACCGCAGAAGGCAGTGGAGACCAAATCATTAAATATATTCAAAAAGGAAATAGATATATTTCTTAATGCCAAAGGGATCAAGGGATACGGGGTAAAAGCGGAAACAGGGTATTGAATTAGATGATCAGCCATGATCTGCTTTGAATGGCGGAGCAGTTCCAAAGGGCCAAATGGCCTACTCCTGCTCCTATTTTCTATGTTTCTATGTTGAGGGTGGTTGGGGTAGTGGGAGTGGCCCTCCATCGGACACAGGGTGCTCGAAAATGAGGGCACCCCCTGGGACATTCGAGAGACTCCTGGTTTAGTTAGGCGGCTTCTTCCGTCTCCAGGACGCCCGCTTGTTACATGTAAAATCTGCCTGGAGGCAGGCGATGGCCCTTAAGTGGCCGTGAAGTGGCCACTTAAGGGCCTTGATTGGCATGGGGCGGGTGGGCCGTTTTTTGCTGCCACCGCCCTGCGTAAAGTGGCAGCGGAGGCGAGAGCGGGTTGGGAAGGTCACCCGGTGTCTCTCGCTCCATTTTACGCCACCCCTCCTCCACCATCCCGCTTGTTGGGGTGGCGTAAAATTGCAGCCTCTGTCTCTCTCTTTTTCTCTCTCTGTCCCCCTTCTGTCTCTATCTTGCTGCACTCCCCCCTCAGTCTCTCTTCCCCCCCACCCCCCCACTTCCCCCGTCTCTGTTCCCCTCTCTCTCTTTTCTTCCCTGTCATGCTAGGCCCCCACCTGCCAAGAATGAGGCACATTAATTTTGTCATGAACATTGATTTTAAACTGTTACTGGAGTGAAGAAAGGACTTGTTAAACAGATCAGCCACGGCTGGAAAAGATATTTGCATGTTAACAGACCGTGTTTGGAAGGACAAAGAAGCCACACCCAGACATATTCAACCTATAATGGACTTTTTATCACCAGACATTGAAGGTGGGGGAGCTCGCATTCCAAGTTGAATGCTAAGATGGCCGAATACACAAACGGACATAGTCAAACCAGCTAGTCACATGACTAACCTGCTGGGCAACCTGAGTTTTTTGAATTTGTACAAACAGTTTGGGAGAGTGTCTGTTTGCTCCTGGACTGAGAAGATCTCTCTCCTGTCTGCTCCCATCTCTTTCTCACAAGCCTCTGAATCCACTGAAGACACGTGAACCTCAAGATAGAAAAGTCTCCGACAGCAAACAAGGTTTAAGAAGAATACTGGGCCCCAACGAAAAGCAAGATCTACCTACAATCAAGGACTCTACAGTGAGCTCGAAGAACCATAACAACAACTCTTCAGATATTGCTTCAAACCTTTCCACTTTATTTCTTCTGTTCTCTTTCTGTCTCTATCTGCATGTGTTATGGCATGTGCATGCTAGTATGGGCGTGTCGTGTATCCCTAGGCGTCAACCAAATTAGAGTTTGTTTAGTAAATTTCAACTTTTTTTCTTTAAACCTAAGAAAGCCTGTTTGTGCTGGTTTCTTTGCCTTATAATTGGAAAGCAGTGAACAAGGATTCACCAAGGCGGAGCTAAAAATACGGTGCATTTAAAATTGAACCCTGTTACAGTAAGACCAGGCGAAAGCTAAAAGGGAAACCTCGACTTCTTTCTCACTTGATCGTAACACTCCCTCTCTGTCCCCCTCTCTCTCTGCTCCCCGATCTCTATTCCCCCCCACTCTCTGTCTCTCTCTCTCTTGCTGTCCCCTCTATCTCTCTGTCTCTGTTCTCCACCCTCTCTGTCTCTCTCTGTCTCTGTTCTTCCCCGCTCTCTCTCTCTCTCTCTCTTTGACCCCCCTTCTCTCTCTCTCTGCCCCCTCTCTGTCTCTGTTCCCCTCTCTCTCTCTCTCTCTGTCTCTCTTCCCCCCTCTCTGAGTCTCTGTTCCCCTCTCTCTCTGTCTCTGTCTCCCCCCTCCCTGTTCCCCTCCTCTCTCTCTCGGTCTCTGTCTCTCTCTCTCTGCTCCCCCCACCCCCGATTATTTCCCCCACACCCTCTCTGACAGTTGCAGGGAGCGGGAATGCTCAGCACAGCAGCTTTGTGATTGGTCAGTTTCTTTTTAAAAAAACATTCCAAGTCAGTTTTTTAAAAAAAATTTGGAACCCGCGGGTAAACCCTGAATCTGTCCGAAGTTCAGAAACCGTTGTTCCTGCTCCCAGCACCTATCAGATGGGAAACTGACAGCGCGATTTTTTTTTAAAAAGCCAGTCTGGAGGAAGAAGACAGTGGAAAATTTCTCATCTCCGAAATACATCCGCAGGCCGGATGGAAACCTTTGGCGTGCTGGATTCTGACCTGGGGGCCGGATGTTGGACAACCCTGTTCTAACCACTCCCTGAGTAAGGACATTTCTCCTTATTTCCCTATTGGATTCAATAGTAACTACCCTGTATTTATGGCCCCTAGTTTTGGATTCTCCCGTAAGTGGAAATATTCCCTTCCCTGGACAACCCATTCAGAATTTTAAAGACATTTGTCAGGTCACCTCCAAGTCTTGGCTTTTCGAAAGGAAGTGAGCCAACTTGTTCAATCTTTTCTGATAGTTGTAATCCTTCAGTTTTGGTACCAATTTTATAAAACTTTTTGCACTTTCTTGAGTGCTTCCATGCCCTTTTTGTAGTATGAAGACCAGAGCTGCGCAGTACTATTAAGTACAGCCTGACCAGGGTCATATACAAGTTTCACATAACTTCACTATTTTTGAATTCTTTACCTCTAGAAATAAATCCAAGTGCTTTGTTAGTGTTTTTAATTCTTTTGCTAACCTACAATGCTGCTTCTAATGATGTATTCACCTGTATCTGTAAAAGTTGTGTTTGCTGACAACGCAGTACTAGCACATGCCCAAATGCAGCCTCTTCCACTGAAACGTCACTGTCTGTGATGCCTCAGGCAGTTGCCAGTAATAAAATGGCGCTGCTCAATTTATCACAAAAAAAAAATTCACCCCAAAAATCCCTTCAATGGTTAATGCTGGCATAGCCAGTGACGCCCACATCCCACAAATGAACAAAAAAAAAAGCTACTCGCCTCCGCCCCATTGGCTGCTCTCCACCCTCGACCAGAGGCAGGGGGAACGGCGAGGCCGAAACGAGTGGCTAAGGGAAGGCAGGAGCGAGCGGCAAAGAGAAGTGCAATGGCAGGAGGGAGCGGGAGACTGTTGGGAATGGGATGGAAGTGGCAACGGCAACCATTGAAGGGATTTTTGGGGTGAATTTTTTTTTTGTGATAAATTGAGCAGCGCCATTTTATTACTGGCAACTGCCTGAGGCATCACAGACAGTGACGTTTCAGTGGAAGAGGCTGCATTTGGGCATGTGCTAGTACTGCGTTGTCAGCAAACACAACTTTTACGCCAGCATTTATTGCCCATCCCTAATTGCCCTTGAGAAGGTGGTGGTGAGCTGCCTTCTTGAACCGCTGCAGTCCATGTGAGGTAGGTACACCCACAGTGCTGTTAGGAAGGGAGTTCCAGGATTTTGACGGTGAAGGAACGGTGATATAGTTCCAAGTCAGGATGGTGTGTGACTTGGATGGGAACGTGCAGGTGGTGATGTTCCCACGCATCTGCTGCTCTTGTCCTTCGAGGTGGTAGAGGTCGCGGGTTTGGAAGGTGCTATCTAAGGAGCCTTGATGGTACACACTGCTGCCACTGTGTGTCGGTGGTGGAGGGAGTGAATGTTTGTAGATGGTATGCCAATCAAGCAGGCTGCTTTGTCCTGGATGGTGTTGAGCTTCTTGAGTGTTGTTGGAGCTGCACCCATCCAGGCAAGTGGAGAGTATTCCATCACACTCCTGACTTGTGCCTTGTAGATGGTGGACAGGCTTTGGGGAGTCAGGAGGTGGGTTACTCGCCGCAGGATTCCTAGCCTCTGATCTGCTCTTGTAGCCGCGGTATTTATATGGTTACTCCAGTTCAGTTTCTGGTCAATGGTAGCTCCTAGGATGTTGATAGTGGGGGATTCAGCAATGGTAATGCCATTGAATGTCAAGGGGAGATGGTTAGATTCTCTCTTGTTGGAGATGGTTATTGCCTGGCACTTGTGTGGCGCAAATGTTACTGAGAGAGGGAGAAGCAGGCAGGGGAAGCGAGTGGCTGAGGGAAGGCAGCGGCGTGGCGAGGAGTGAACGGTCAAGTGGGGTGAAGCGGCGATTGAAGCAGGGATGGTGGGAGGGAGCGAGTACTGTTCACGTGAATGGAGACAGCTATTGAGGGGTAAGGACGTTTTTGCGTGGTGATGCATTCATACTGGCAAGCTGGAAAATGTTTGCAGGCACTGATGATGTCCGCGATCGCTCTGCTCATGCTCTGCATTGTCAGAAGGCACTTCGATCCCTAAATCCCTTTGCTCTTCTACCCCCTTCAGTTTCTTATTTTCTAAGGTGTAGTTGACATATCTTTTTTTCCTACCAAAATGCAAAACCTCACATTTGTCCATGTTAAAGTTCATTTGCCCTTTAACTGTCGAGTCTGCACAAAGGGCCAAGTGGCCTCCTTTTGTGCAGTTTGATCCTATGAGGCCAACAGAAATAAATATTTGTTTTCTGTGGAAGCAATAGTTTTTGAATAGTCTGAAATTGGTATACAGGCCTGGATTTTAATCTCCCAATGGGCTGGGAGCGGTGGGATGGGGTCTTTGTGAGCACGCAGGAAACCCAGAAGTAAGTGCAGCACATCTGTCAGTGGCTTTTTAACCCACCAAGTGTATTGCCATATTATTTCCGAGTTTGCCAACCAATTAGCTTGAACAGGCATGATTACAACCCTTATGAGTCAATTTTAAATCCACACATGAAATTTGATGGATTCTGGAGTTGGGAAAGCAGAAGAAACTGACAGAATGGAGTGCTCACGTTCAAAGACTGTACCTTGTTTTAGTGGCACCCCCCTGGATGTAATGCTGGGGCTGTAAGAGCTGACGGGATGAAGAAGCCTGTCAGTGAAACAAAGAAAATGTGGCTGGTGGTTGCCCATGAGGTCAGCACCTTCCTGTCAACACCTTCTCTTTTGTTATCTCTTGCCCCACCCCCGCTTTACTTGCTTAAAATCTTTTACATTTCTAATATTTGTCAGTTCTGATGAAGGGTCACTGACCTGAAACGTTAACTCTGTTTCTCTCTCCACAGATGCTGCCAGACCTGCTGAGTGTTTCCAGCATTTCTTGTTTTTGTTTCAGATTTCCAGCATCTGCAGTATTTTGCTTTCATTTAAGTTTTACTTTTTTCTTAGTAATTTTGAAAATTCATGGAGGGTAATGTGGTGCACTACATTTCTACCTACTCAATTGAAATAGCACATGTATTGCACCTATTAGGGACATTAGGGCTGGCAGATAGTCTCTCTTTCTGGCACTTAATATGAACATGAAGAACTCAGAGTTCAGGTATAGCAGAATAAAGCTCCTTTTCTCTGTGCCAACAATTTGCCTGTTTAGAACTGCTTAATGTTTCCCAAGGGATTGTGATGGCAAAATTCAGCAGGGGAGTGGGATGGTGGGGGAAAAACAGGCACTAGAAGATCTGCTGCCCATTATACGTCGTGTTTGATATTCCTTTCTGTTGAAGTCAGTGGGAAGGAAAATTGAGCAGGATGCATAACTGCTAGCACATATTTTGTGCCTCATCAAAGTTGAATTTTACCCTCCATAAGCCCAAAAAACAAACAGGAAGAGAAAATAAAATTAGCAATATCTTTTAAGCACCAAATTCAGAATTTATGGTCACATATATTTATTTTAAACATTGATTGGCTCCAGAAAAAAGTATTTTCACTGTGAATTTAGCAGAAAAACTGCCTGTTGAACTATGTCAGACTGCAGGGCCTTCTGAATTTGCTTAAAATAGAAGCAAATGCATATTTGCAAATGATTACATTGAAAAATATGCTATATTTTTGATATAAATGTAGTAGACAGCTGGCTTATCTTGTGCTTGGTCATTCATAGCAGCCTCCTCATGAGCAAGTTTTTGTCTGCCCTATTAGTCTAAAAGAGTGCACAGTTGATTGCTTGGCTCAGTAGGAGAGGTCTATCACAATATTCCCTTGCAGCATTGATCTGTGGGAATGACTAGACTGAGCTTTGAATTGCTGACAAGGATTCCTTATTGTGCTGAGAAGGACATTATGCAAATCTGAAATGATGGGAGCTGGGTGATAATTCTCATTCCAGTTCTGCTATTTGTCTTATGTATTTGCATTAATTTATCTGCATCTATGAAGTAAATGCAATGCACTGTTGTAGCTGCAGGTTTACATGGTGCGATATTTTAAACTCCTTAGACAGAAAATGTATTTTGTACATTCGTAAAGGAGAAATTTGTATTGTAAGTATCTGTAGTTTACAATATATTATATATTTAACTAATTTAACTATAAATTGAAATATGATTCACTTATGATGACATGGTACTATTTAGAATGGTACCATTGTTTCATCTTTATTTTGTTTCTGGTTCCCAGATGTTGGAAAGAATCACACTTTAAACTTGGAAAAGGCTGGAGTCAGTCTTGTTTATTCAACACCATGATTGTGCTGTAGAACCTGATTCAACTGGTTCTTGTGTTACATATAACATGACTCCCCAGTAAAGTCGTGAACGAGGCCCCCCACTGGAACACTTACACATAACAACTAGTTCCTAGCTAATTGGTTCCTAACACTTTACAGATAGTATAACAATATATACATATATAACATCCCTCTTTCTTTAAAACATAATGTCCCATATCAATATAACTGTCAATATAAATAAAGAAGATTATCATCCGATTTGTGGAAATAATCTGAACCCCTTTTTAGAGTCTTTTATAGTGTGTATTTTTAAAAAAAAATATTATTCATGGTATTGCTTGGGTGGTAAGATGTTGTGCCTCCATCTTGTAGATTAGGCATTTGTTACTCTTAGTGGTGAGTTGGCACACTGTACAGGCAATGTTGTGTCTTTTGCTGGTGATGTCGTTAATGTTGTCTCGCTGGATAGTGATGTCTCCGGTGTTGTTGATGGTCTTTTCTGTTGTTCCAGCTCAGTTGTAGGTCGAATATGGATTCTGTTCCTTCTCATTTGGTTACTAGTTTCAGTCTCAATGAGGTATGACCTTGGAGTCTCAGCTTCACGAACAACTTTTGCTGGGCTTCAGATTTTCATGATTGGATCCTGTATGTGTACAGTTTGTCCTTTCAACAGCTGGGGTAGGGATTTAGCATACTTGTTGGAGAGTTGCTGTCCCCATACCTGTGCTTCAGTGAGTTGTTGTCTCACTTCCTCCTGGTCACCTGAAGGATGTATTTTGCTTGGCAGAGTAGTCTTATATTTTCTTCCATTTAACAGCTTTGCAGGTGATTTCATGCCAGCTTTGCGAGGTGTGGATCGGAGTGACAATAAGGTCAGGTTTGGGTCTTCCTTCATCTCTTGGCATTTCACAAGGGTTCTTTTGACCATCTGGACGTGTCTTTCTATAAATCTGTGTCCCCGTGGGTAGTGTGGTGATGAGGTGATGGTGTTGAACCCATACTGGTCAGCGAATCCCTTAAATTCTCTGGATGTAAATTGGGTGCCATTGTCACATATCAATCTTTCAGGAATCCCTTGCTCAGCAAACAGAACTCGTATTGCTGAGATGATTGTTGTGGTTCTCAAATCTTTCATCTTCCAGATAAAAGGGAACTTTGAGTAGTAGTCTGCGACTATGAGATACCATTCTTGATTACGTGTGAATAAATCGACTCCTACAGTATGCCATGGTCTGGGTGGTACTTCAATAGCCATCATCTCTTTCTGTTGTGAGTTTCTGTACTTCTGGCATACATTGCATGTAGTCACCATATTTTCGATATCTTTGTATATGCCTATCCAGTACACAGCTGATTTGGCTCTGAGCTTACACTTCTCCATTCCCATATGGCCATCATGAATCTTTTGGAGAAGTTCTTCCTGCATTGTTTTGGATATGGTTATTCTGGATCCGGCCAGCAGAACACCAACTTCTAGTGAGATGTCATCTCTGATGGACCAGTACTGCCGTATTGCTGGCTGTGTGTGCTGTATCCTGTCAGGCCATCCCTGGATCACTTGCTGAGATAGCATCTGTAACTCCTCGTCTTTGCTGGTCTCATCTCTAATTTGACTCAGTTTTGGTGCTGTTATGTTCACTAGGTGATGAATCTGTATGCCTAGATCTTCTTTGCTTCTTATCGGAGGGTGCTTTTCACGGGGTGTACTATCTTCAACCCTCAGTGTCGCCTCCTTCACCTCATGGTTTACTAAGATAATCTGCAACTCTTCACAACTGCTCAACCCAGGATAGCAGGACCATTTATTTCTGTGACGTAGAACATGCAGTCAACATCTTTTGCTTTGTATGTCCCTCTGTTTTGGGTTGTTCCTAGCTGTCGAATCTCAGTTCCCCCGTATGCTGTTGGCAAGACATTGTTTGGTTTCAGAGCGCCTTCCCTTGGATAACCATTTTTCTCCAATTTTTAGGAAAGATCTGCTGGTATAGTCTGAGTGGGATGATGTTACTCTGTGCTCAAGTATCAATCTGCACCTTCAGATTTATCGTTGTGGGCTTATTTCTCAGCCTTTTCCTGATCTGAATGGTTGTGTGAATTTCTTTTCTCTGGGAACTGTCACATCCAGACATTTTGTGCAATTCTATGGTTCTTATGTCTATCATGTTCTCAAACCCATCCCAATCTTCCAGGATATGGATTTTTTGGTTTCTTTCACTATTCCTTCGCCCTGTTACTCTGGCTCTGATGACTCGTCTTGCCTTGTTCTGCACATCTTTGCCCAGTGATTGGTTTTTCCACAAGCTCTGCAGATTGATCCATATGCAGGACATTTCCTTCTATCTGTCAATTTATGTGGTCGTCCACAGCTCCTGCACGTCTTTCTCTCTGTTTGGTGTACATTCTTTCATTGTTGTTTCACTGCAACAACCCTGCTGCCTTTCCATTGGTTTAACTGAAGGCTAGCTGTTTGGTAGTGAGTGTCTTCATCTGTCAGCTCGTGGCTTCATGTGCTCTGGCAGTGTCTACAGCTTTCGATATTGCAAGCTTGTCCTGTCCGATTAGAGTTTTCTGTACTTCAGGATGTGCAGAACCCCAAATGAGCTGATCTATCAACCATTCATCTGTGTCCTTAAATTTACATTTTCTGGCTGCATTTTTCAATCTTGCTACAAAATTGTCAAGTGGCTCACCTAGTTCCTGTCTGAGGCCTTGAAATTCATATCGGTATATCCAATGATTTTGGCTGGAGATGCGTGCTGAATCTTTCAAAAATTTTGTCTGGGTTTCTACTGTCCTCTTCGCTTAGGTCCCAGCTGTTAAACAAATTTAATCCTTTATCTCCAGCCCACAGAAGGATATAGCTGACCCTCTCCTCTACACTAGTGCCTTTTAGGAAACTATTGAATGCCAAATTGCACTTTTGTTTAAACTTCTCAAATGCCTCTATGACATCATCAGCTCCCCAATTCATGATAGGTTATAGCAGTGCATTCATTCCTGCCCCAGCTGACATTTTGATTTATTTTTAGAGTTTTCGTACAAGTCATTCAGTTTTTCTGTCCCTCTCTCTGGCACTAATTTGGGTCACTTTTCTCAATCTGATGCTTTTAAAAATGTTGTAGGTTTACTCACAGACAGTCGCTGCCACCGTGTTTCATCTTTATGTTGTTTCTGGTTCCCAGATGTTGGAAAGAATCACACTTTAAACTTGGAAAAGGCTGGAGTCAGTCTTGTTTATTTCAACACCATGCTTGTGCTGTAGAATCTGATTCAACTGGTCCTTGTGTTACATATAACATGACTCCCCAGTGCAGCCATGAATGAGGCCCCCCACAACAATATATACATATATAACAACCATGTATTTTATTTTTCTTCTCCTGTTTCCTTTTATTTTTTTCCTTTATTACTCCTCTCCTGAATGCAGTAGTTCATGCTTGAATATGTTTCCAAACTCTTGATCCTGCCCTCATCCTATGTCCACAATTTCAACAGTCATGAGATAGCAGCCAGGAACAGCAGGCTATCTTGTTTCCTCGCTAGCCTAGTGATGCTATACCTAATTATGCACCCTTACCACTATACTGGTTACTATGGACAAATTCAACATAACAACTGAACCTGGAACTGACCTGGTATATACGGCCCCCTGCCTCAGCACAAGAGATAGAGCATTCCTTTGCCTTTAATTCCCCCGTTTCTGGTCATGAGGGGAATTTTGCCAGGCCTTGGGAGGCTGGGGAAAGGTGTGCAAACAAAATTACAGAAAAATGCTTCGGTCGGTTTGCTGACGTGTTTCTGCCTCTGGCCACTTTTCCCAGGGGTCGGCTGAATCTGATGTTGGCAGACTTTCAGCAGTAGGAAGCCAATAATTGGGCAATTAACTGTGATCTTCCATTTTTCCTAACGTTACATGGGCCACACGCTGTGTCAGCACCTCGGCAGCTCAGAGGAAGCAGCTGCACAGCGGGAGGCCTGAGCGGCATGAGAGTTCAATGTTTTCAAACCTTTAATGGCAAAAAAAAATGGCAAGGCTGCTCTCTTCCACCAGCAGAGCCTTGCCATTACATGATGTCCTGTAGATTGATGTCTCCAATAGTGTTGGGCTGGCGCAGTGACAGCCACTCTCATCAGACTGATCACACCTCTATTGCAGCCGCCCTGCTACTTTTTTTTATTCGTTCATTAGATGTGGGTGTCACCAGCAAGGCCAGCATTTATTGTCCATCCCTAATTTCCCTTGAGAAATTAGATGGCTTGCTGGGCCATTTAAGAATCAACCACATTGTTGTGGGTCTGGAGTCACATGTAGGCCAATCAATGACTTAGATGAGGGGAGCGATGGCATGGTAGCTAAATTTGCAGATGATACAAAGATAGGAAAGTATATTGCGAAGAGGACATAAGGAGGTTGCAGATCGATATAGATAGGTTGAGTGAGTGGGCAAAAATCTGGCAGATGGAGTATAATGCGGGGAAAATGTGAAGTTGTTTACTTTGGCAGGAAGAATAAAAAAGCAGAGTATTACTTAAACGGAAAACGACTGCAGAACTCCGAGGTGCAGAGGAGTCTAGGTGTTCTAGTACATGAGTCACAAAAAGTTAGTATGCAGGTACAGCAAGTCATAAAGAAGGCTAATGGAATGCTGTCCTTTATTATGAGAGGAATTGAAAATAAATGTAAGGATGTTATATTTCAGTTATACAGGGCATTGTTGAGACCACATTTCAAATACTGTGTGCAGTTTTGGTCTGCTTATTTGGGGAAGGATGTAAATGCATTTGAGGCGGTTCAGAGGAGGTTTACGAGATTGATACCTGATATGAGCAGGTTGTCTTGTGAGAAAAGGTTGGACACTGGAGTTTAGAAGAGTGAGGGGAGACTTGATTGAAGTATATAAGATCCTGAACATCTTGAAAGGTAGATGTGGAAAAGATGTTTCCTCTTGTGCGTGAGTCCAGAACTAGGGGGCACTGTTTTAAAATTAGGGGTCGCCCTTTTATGACAAAGATGAGGAGAATTTTTTTCTCAGAGGGTTGTGCGACTTTGGAATTCTCTGCCTCAGAAGGTGGTGGAGGCGGGGTCATTGAATATTTTTAAGGCGGAGGTAGATAGATTCTTGTCAGGCAAGGGAATCAGAGATTATTGGCGGTAGATGGGAGTGTGGAATTCGAGATACAAACAGATCAGCCATGATCTCACTGAATAGCGGAGCAGCTTGAGGGGCCGAATGGCCTATTTCTGCTCCTAATTCATATGTACCAGGTAAGGGCAACAAATTTCCTTCCCTAAAGGACATTAATGAACCAGATATGTTTTTACAACAATCGACAATATTTTTATGGTCACTGTTAGATTAGCTTTTAATTCCAGATTTTTATTAATTGAGTTCATATTTCACTATCTGTTCTGGGCTTTAGCCTGAACCTCTGGATTACTAGTCTAGTGACATTATCACTACACCATCGCCTCCTACTACATTCCCCTCAACAACTCTCTCACTGCAGAAGCAGTGAAGGCTGCCGGCTGCCCTTGCAATGGGGGGTGCTGAATCAACCTGTTGCCTCCTCAGGCCACCTGTCATCCCTAATTGGACAGTGATCGCAGAGGTGGGTTCTTAATTGGTCGACTTCTAGAAGATTAAACCAGAATGGGGTCAGGATCCAAAAACAGTCCCAACAGCTAAACGTTTTCTGTGTCCAGAAAATTCTATCTATGATAGCAAGGGAAGTGGAAAAGAGAATGTATAGAAAGTGGAAGTCAAAAGCAATTTTGGATTCTTTCACTGATTGGCTGCAAGAAATGGGGAGAAAATAAAATACATTTTAAAAAAGATCGAATTCTGGTGGAAGGTTGTTGGGATTTACAGGAAACAGCGCGAAGGGCTGAAGACAGCAACTTGTGCCAATTCTGGAGGGATTCTGCTGATTTCCAGGCAAAATTACAACAGGAGATCAGAAAATCCTTGTGGAAATTTAGGGTCTTTATATATAAACCAATTATTAGATTAATTGAAGAATAGTCACTGACCTGAAACATTAACTCTGCTTCTCTCTCCACAGATGCTGCCAGACCTGCTGAGTATTTCCAGCATTTCTTGTTTTTATTTCAGATTTCCAGCATCCGCAGTATTTTGCTTTTATTAAATGAATTTATGTTGTTGCTTCTTGTGTTAATTCTTTGTGATGGTTATTGAAAAGCTCAGTCGATTCTTTGTTTATTTGACACTTTTAAAGAATCCAGGGGGTGTTGAATTAGATAACCCCTGAAAATGGGAGTGGAGATTATGGTATATGATTAACCTGCACCCATTCATTGCTTTACCTGATTGCTGTGTGAAGCCAGCATTGCCTGCACTGTTCATTGGCTGCATGCATCAGCAGAGGGCCCAATATTGCAGGTGGCTAATGTTACTTAAAGGCAGCTTGTGACTCTTAAAGGGGAGGTGCATTATGGCTGGAAGAAGTGGTGGGAGTCCTTTGTGAACTGATTGTGCTGTGAAAGGTGCAAGAGAGCATGCACCCTGGTTTACTGACAATGCACTGGAGGCCTTAGCGTGGCATGTGGGGAGAAGGAGAGAAAACCTATATCCACAGGGGCTAGGAGGGCCTCAAGACGTATGCTCGGGAGGCAGTTGGAAGAAGTAGCGGCAGAGGTCAATGCCAGGAATGTATCTCCAAGAACATGGATGCACTGCAGGAAGAAAGAAAGACTTTCATTTATATAGCACCTTTCACAACCGCCAGACATCTCAAAAAGCTTTACAGCCAATGAAGTACTTTTTGAAATGTTGTCATGGTAGTAATGCAGGAAATGCAGCAGCCAGTATGTGCACAGTAAACTCCCACAGACAGCGATGTGATAATGAACAGATAATCTGTTTTTTGTGATGTTGATTGAGGGATAAATATTGGCCAGGACACCAGGGATAACTCCCCTGCTCGTCTTCAAAATAGTGCCATGAGATCTTTTACATCCACCCAAGCAAGCAGATGAGTTCTCGTTTTAACCTCACATCTAGAAGACGGCACCTCCAACAGTGTAGTGCTCCCTCAGTACTGCACTGGAGTGTCAGGCTTGATTTTTGAGCTGAAGTCCTGGAATGGGACTTGAACCCTTGTGACGCAGAAGCAAAAGTGCTACCAACTGAGCCACTGCTGAAATTACAAGAACGTTAACAATCTGACATGAGTTGTCAAGGAGAGCGAGTTCAGTCTTCAAATGGCATAGCCAACAAACTGTACCACTAGCCTCATCCATTGCTCAATTCTCTGTATCCCCATGATCCACCTACTAACAATCTCTATTAATCAATGTTCAACTGTTCAGTTCATATGGTTCATCTCAGCCTCACACCCTTAACACTGTGGTAAGCCTCACACCCACAACTCATAGCGCATGCACACTGGCAGCTATTCAAGCATGACAGCCATATTACCCTAATATAATGCAGGACACTCATTGACACATTTCCTTCTTTCTTGCAAGAAAAGTTGGTGTATAATAGGAGGCAGCAGGAAAGAATTAGAGGAGGACAAGCGTGGCTGCATGTTTTAGCAGCCATGGAGAAGACAGTGCTGACCATCATGGGAAGGGCCATCGCTGAGGCTGTGGCCACTGGTGATGCTGGAGGCATCAATGATGATCAATATAAGCATCCACTTCTTACTTTCTCCTCTCTTCTCACCACAGCACAACCCTTGTCCCTTTTTTCATTTTAGATACCCAATAACTAGAACCTTCCCAGTCAGTGAAGGAAGATGAATAAGATAGTGAAGATAAATAGACACCATCACTCGATCTTGCACTCACAACCACCAGCCCAGACACTGACACTGAACATGTTTTAGAGGCTAGGATAGAGGTGGGATCTCCATGAGGTGAGATACTAGGCACCAGTGCTCAGGAGCCAGGGCAGGGATAAAAGAGAACGTAGGTGTCGGCTCACCAGAGGACGAGGTCGCACACTAGTTCTGCTGACGAGGACTGGGATAAGTGCTTCGGATGGACCAGGCTGCATAAGAAGGCTGAACACACGCAAATGTTTGGTGCACTGGAAAGCCTGCCAAAATGGCGATGCTCAATATCAAGGAGCATGGAGGAGTCCAGCACCAACTTGTGCCGAGCTTGGAACCCCCGTTGTCCAACATGGAATGGGTGGGGGTCTCCGCCATCAGTACACCTGTGAAACTTACTGTGATGCTGCATCCGATGACCAGTGTCACATCTTCCATTACAGCACAAATAGCTTCCATCAAAGGTCTGAGTAATCACTTCACTAACATAGGGAAACACAGCATCCAATTTTCCCATATGAAAGTCGTTCAAACAGCAAGGTGATAAATGACCAGTTAATCTGTTTTACTGATGTTAGTTGGAGATAAATGTTGACAAGGACAACAGGAAAACTCGAATACTGCTGTCTGAGTTTTGCCATGGGGTCATTTATGTCTACCTGAAAGGGCAAATGGGGACTTGATTTAATGTATCATCTGAAAGGTAGCATCTCTGACAGTGTAGAATTCCCTCAGCACTGACTGAAGTGCCAGTTTAGATTATGTGTTTAGGTGGGGCATAATACCACGATTTTCTGATTCAGAGGCGAAAGTGCTAACCACTGAGCTATAGCAGACTGCAGTCAATCAAATAACCGGAGATTGTGAATTGCTTTCAGAGGAGTTTGCAACTCTATCTGAACCACTTTTATCTGTTAACAATTTAAAAGATTGAAAGTGTTATGTTATTGTTAATATATTGTAATAGTCCAGGTATAGTGTACAATAAATCACTGCACCGTAGAGCTGATTCAAAGAATGGAGATTTGTGAGAAAAACGATTGCCTGCCTAGAGTGCTTATTCGTAAAATCTGCTCTAGTGTGCTATGTTAAGTCCAAATGTCTGAATGACCAGATGAGAACATAATGATGATGCCAGTTAGTACTGCTGTAAAATATTAAGTATCTTTCCTTCTTTGAGTTTTGATACAGGGGCAACTCACAACTGAAACTATAGCTTCAGCACAGTATATTTAAAATGGGCATATATTGAAATAATGTTTTCCTACAAAATGCAATTGCTTTTAATATTCCAAAAAGGGCTGTGAGGCTGCACTTTAATGTCACAGGACTTGAGGAAAGGCTAGGAAAACTCAATTGCAGCAGCCTTTAATGGAGGCAAAGGAGAGAAGATTTTATAGAGGTCTAAATGTGGTTAGAGTCTAAGGGTCAGAGATAATAAGTGGAATAGAAAAAGTTAATCTGGACCACTATTTCAAGTTTAATCATAATGGTATGCCAAGTTGATGCAAATTAGTAAAAAGCTCAAGGCTGATGTCAGCAGCATTTTATGCAAAGAGTGATTAACATCTGAAATGGACTTCCGGGTAGGGCAGTGTGTTAATTGTATATTAATTGTACGCTTGTGCTGGTAGTAACTGAGGATTCACTTATGCCCCTATAAATAGGAACTGTGGTTGTTGGGTTAGGAGATGCATGTTTATTATGCATATCCCTGTAAATGAATGCTGATACAAGTTTGTAAAGATTAACTCTAGTTCTGTCCTTCACTATTTGGCTTTCTGGAATATAATATGGTAGCAGAAGATGGTTGCCTAAAGGTGAAGTTTGGAAACTAAGAAAAACTTGTTTTTCAGGCAGAAAACTAAAATTCGAGGGGGCCATTGTGGAAAATGGCAGAATGCAAGTGTAAATTTCAGGGTATGATTACCCTCTGATGTTCTGAGAGTCTGAACTATATGACCAATGGAAGAATGAAGTGGCTATATGGACACAGGTTATGTCCCTACCAAAGAGAAGACAAGGTATGGCCTTGGCATTGTCGTATGCTACAAGAAGTAAAATCAAAATTAATGGGCTGGATTCAACTAGTCCACTGCTGAAGTAGGCGGCGGATGTAAAGAAATTTGGCCCGCCTGTCTGGGCACCGTGTCAGGGAGCTGCCACGACTCCAAACGGGGCAGCTCATTTGCATGGCTATGGCGCCCGCCTCCCGCAATGACGTGGAGGGGTGGGCGAGCCGTCGCAGGCAATGGCGTCCAGGCAATGGTGCCGGTGCCATTTTTAAGGGGCTTACAGCCCTTAATGGAGATTTTAAAATTAAATGGGCAGGTCAGTTCAATGACCAAAAAAAGAAATAACTTACCGTTAAATTTATCTTCACACACACAACCCCGCCCCACCCCCCGCCAACCAATGGCATTTCTGGCCATTCATGCCATTTTCCTTCACAGCATGAGAATACTCAGAATTTGCCCTTTTCCCCCCCCCCCCCTCCAAAGTTTGGCAACTTTGTCCTTTAGCCTTTCCCATCACCCACCGACCAATCCGCATAGTTTTCACCTCACTGTCCCCCACTCCTGCGCAGAGAAAAAAAATCCTCCTTTCCCCCCTCCTCACAGGTGTCGCACCACGTTTCCTCGAACGGGGATTCGAAGGCGCAGCATTGTTGGCCACCTGAATGAAGATCGATGCAGCAATTTAGGAGGCAACGGGATCCTCATTAAATCAGGTATGTCAATTAGTTAAATGGGGGCCGAGATCGGCATGAGGCCAGTTGCTGTTGGGGCCAGTGGCGGGCCTCCGCTGCACTGATCTTCATTGCCCCCCTGCCAACATTCCCGACGGCTGGGAGGGCTTTAAAATCCAGCCCAATGTATTTTGTGAGATAGATGCCCAGGAGTTAGATCATGATGAAGGTTTGGACCTGTATTAGACTTTTTGGATGAAATCTACAAGAAGGATGATCTGTTGGGTGTCCATGAGGCATAGTCAGAAATTGATAGATTTCAGAAAACAAATGATCTTCCATGGAAGAAAAATCATGGACTTTTACAGATTGTATAAAAGATTAGCAAATTTCAATTTAGGGATCCCTGGATTGTCACCAGTGTTTACATTATTGGATTGTGCTAAAATGTTTCAAATGGACAGGCAACTGGTTCTAACTGGTTTTCAGTTCTTGCGGAAGGTGACTCTATTGGATCAAATGTCTGCTGCCTTAGAAAAATGCTGCATTTGCTGACAACGCAACCACTAGGTGGTGCAGTACTTGTACATGCGCAAATGGAATGCCAGTGTCTGCGATGTTCAGGCAGCTGCCAGGATTAAAGATGGCGCTGCTCAACTTATCACAGGAAATGCTTATGGCTAGATCATTCTGGCAAACTAACCTTACATTAAGTTGGATGGAAGTCTAGTAATATGCTACTATGTAGTTATAGGATACTAACTGTAATCCTCAGATCCATTTAATAATCTTATTAAATACAAAAGAAATTTGATGATTGAGTTTCCACCCCGATTGATGGAAAAGAAAATCGGGCAGAGTATAAAATGTGCTGCCAATTCATTATTGAAATTCGTTTATATGACTGACCAGGAATGATTTCACCCGAACGCAGCTACTAGCTCCCACCCTACTGGCCATTCTCACCCCTTGACAATTTGCTCCAGACCTCGCTGCTCCCCCCCACTCCCCTGGCCGATTGTTCCTCACTTCACACCACCCCATTCTCTGGCTGCTCGCTCCCCACTTCCTGGCACCCACCCTGGGCCGTTAGCTCCAGGTCACGCCACGTTTGATCAGTCTGCAAACGCCGCCTGAAGAAGCAAGGCGGTCCGCAAGGGGTGACGTAGGAGTGAGTGGCCAAGAGGAGGGACGTGGCATGGCCTGGAGCTAGCGGCTGGAGGGGGCGGGGAAGCGGGGAGCAAGCAGCCGGAGAGCGGGGTGGTGTCAAGCGAGTAACAGTCGGCCAGGGGAGTGGGGGGCGGAGCAGGGAGGTCTGGAGCGAGTGGTTGAGAGGAAGAAGCGTGAGGCCTGGAGCAAGTTGTTGAGGGGAGAGAGCTCCAGCCTCTAATTCAGCCGCTTCCTCCAGCCGAGTGGGGGTCTGAATACCCAATGACGCTTTATTACACGTGCAAGAAGATGGACCAGGCGCGGATACGCAATGGCATTGGTGCTGTGCGATGACATCATCCCGCGCATGTGACACTTAGTCCTGGCAAGGTGTAGCTGCGCATGTGCACAGCTTGGCACACTCTGATGACGTCAGTGAGTCGCTGCATTGTCAGGAGTCACTTTGTAAAAAAATATCCTGGGGAAACAGTTATTTCCTTCAGCCTTCACGGAACAATTGAGACATTCCACAATGACACAAAGAATAGAAGATTCAACAATTGCCAGATTTCAAAATAGTCTTGATACTGGGTGCAGGCATCAATCCAATGGAAGGACTAAAGACAGACAGAATGAAAATGCCTTTAGCAGATCTGGTTATTTCAGCAAAAGACAAAATTGGAACAAAAATAGTGAGTGAATGAAGCCCAGGAATGCCAAAGGACCAGTTCATAGGTGATGCAGGTGTGATTCAAAGTTTCATTATGCAGTGAACTGCTCAAAGTGAAGAGGCAGGGACTTCAAAATGAAACAAGACAAAGAGAATTCTGACGAACAGAATGAAGATAATGATGGATCCAAATTAATACTGGTCACAAGGAGTATTATTTTTGTGATGAATGTGTTAGTTGTTTAACTGTACAGTAATAGTGCTTGTACTTCAACAGTTTGTGGGACAGATTGGTTAAAATATTATCTTGGTTGACTAAGTAGTGAGGATCACTGCAAGGTTAAGGATTATAAAAGAACTACTTGCTTTAGGTTTGGCCATGGCAACACTTTGAGGTCACTAAAGAGAGTTGTAATTCCATGTATAATAGCTTGTATAAGCCATTTTATAAGTACTGATGTAGGCTGAAATGGGATATCTATAGTATTGAGTAAGCTTTCTATGAAAAAGGCACAAATGAAACTTAACATGGAGCATGATAAGGTAATTATTTTTGGAAAGTCAGTTGATCTGCAGTTTACCCAATCAGGACATTATTGTATCCCCTTAACAAAATCTGATGTTTCTCATCAGTGTATTGGATAAGTACTAATGGTTTCACATGGTAAGAATCAGAGAAAAAAAAGTCTTAAAAGTACATGGATAATTTGCTCACCCGACTTGTCAAAAGTTATAAATCCTGCTCAAAGATGCAGCTCTGGTTGATGAAGAGTATACAAGGCTAATAGAAGAGATTAGTGAGAATTGTGAAATCTGTAAAAAGTATCAGAGGACACCACCACGTCCTATTGTAAGCCTTCTATGGCATGTGGCTTTAATGAGGTAGTTGCCATGGATTTAAAGGTGTGGAACAAAGACAGGAATATATTCATTCTACATTTTGTAGACCTGATGATCAGTTTTAGGCTTTCTATAATAATACTTAGAAAGGACAAAGGGGTTATTATAGACAATATTATGGAGAAATGGATAGAGACATTAGAGAAGTTACTGACTGATAATGGAGTGGAATTTGCCAATGATAAGTTCAGAGACAGGTGTGAAAATATGAATGTTATAGTCATGAATACCACAACTAAAAGTCCTTTCTGCAATGGACTTTGTAAAAGGAATCATGCAGTGATTGATGAAATGCAGCATAAAATTTTAGCTGATCAACCAGACTGCAGGTTGACAACTGCCCTGGCATGGGCAGTTCACACAAAGAATTCACTCCAGATGTTTGCAGAATATAGTCCCCATCAATTAGTCGATGGATGAAATCCTAAATTGCCTTCTGTTCGTTGCGAGAGTCTTCCTTCAATCGAAGGTACTACAATTAGTTTCATTTTCTCTGCACATTTGAATGCTTTACTTGTAGGGAGACGGGCTTTCATCAAGGCTGAGTCTCGGGGAAATTTGGCGAGTACTGACGGATCATATAAGACCATCTGAGACAGACTTCAATTCAGGAGATTTAGTACATTATAAAATAGAGGATCATAGGGAATGGAAAGGCCCTGGTAAGGTAATAGGTCATGGTGGTAAGAAGTACTTGTCAAATATGGCAGTCAAACTGTTAAGGTTTGTTCCTCACGATTAGTCAAAGTGAATTGCAAAATCTCAGACTCTGGGCAGGTGATAGGAGTAAATGAGGCACCTTGTACCTCAAATGCTCATGTGTTTTGTGATGAAGCTGCTGAGAAACAGAAAGCAGTAGATCAAGGGCTGGATAGTGGAAATGTGAGTGATCATGACATACAGAACAGAGCTATCAAATCCACAGGCCAATTGTCCAGAGTGGGAACTCAGGTGGGGAGGTGGTAACGTAGCGGTATTGTCACTGGAGTAGTAACCGAGAGAGTCAGGGTAATGCTCTGGGAACATGGGTTCGAATACTACCAGCAGAAGGTGGAATTTGATTTCAACTAATAAATCTGGATTTAAAAGCTAGTCTAATGATGACCATTGTCGTAAAAACCCATCTGGTTCACTAATGTTGTTTAGGGAAGGAAATCTGCTGTCCTTACCTGGTCTGACCTACATGTGACTCCAGACCCACAGCAATGTGGTTGACTCTTAAATGCCCTCTGAAAAGGCCTAGCAAGCCACTCAGTTGTATCAAACCGCTACAAAGTCAGTAAGGAATGAAACCAGACAGACCACCGGGCATTGACTTAGGCACTGGAAATGACAATGGCACACCCAGCCCTGTTGACCCTGCAAAGTCGTCCTTACTACATCTGGGGGTTTGTGCCAAAGTTGGGAGAGCTGTCCCACAGACTAATCAAACAACAGCCTGACATATTCATACTCACGGAATCATACATTCCAGACACCACCATTACCATCGCCAAGTATGTCCTGTCCCACCAGTAGGACAGACCAGCAGAGGTGGTGGCACAGTGGTATACAGTCAGGAGGGAGTTGCCCTGGGAGTGCTCAGCCTCGACTCTGGGCCCCATAAAGTCACGTGGCATCAGGTCAAACATGGGCAAGGAAACCTCCTGCCGATTACCACCTACTGTCCTCACTCAGCTGATGAGTCAGTGCTTCTCCATGTTGAACACCAATTGGAAAAAGCACTGAGGGTGGCAAGGGAGCAGAATGTACTCTGGGTGGGGGACTTCAATGTCCATCACCGAGAGTGGCTCGATAGCACCAATACTGACCAGCTGGCCGAGTCCTAAAGGACATTGCTGCTAGACTGGGTCTGCGGCAGGTGGTGAGGGAACCAACACGAGGGAAAAACATACTTGACCTCATCCTCACTAATCTGCCTGTCGCAGATGCATCTGTCCATGACAGACAGGACTGGTAGAAGTAACCAGCACCCAGTCCTTGTGAAGACGAAGTCCCATCTTCACATTGAGGATACTGTCCATCATGTTGACTGGCACTACCACTGTGCTAATTGGGATAGATTTCAAACAGGTCTAGCAATGCAAAACTGGGCATCCATGAGGCACTGTGGGCCATCAGCAGCAGCAAAACTGTACTCAACCACAATCTGTAACCTCATGGCCCGGCATATTCCCCACTCTACTATTATCATCAAGTCACGAGGTCAACCCTCGTTCAATGTAGAGTGCAGGAGGGCATGCCAGGAGCAGCACCTCGAAATGTCAATCTGGTGAAGCTACAACCCAGGACTACTGGCACGACAGACAGCATAAGCAGTATGCGATAGACAGAGCTAACCAAGCCCACAACCAACGGATCAGATCTAAGCTCTGCAGTCCTGCCATATCCAGTCATGAATGGTGGTGGACAATTAGCTGGAGGAGGTGGTTCCACAAATATCCCCATCCTCAATGATGGGGGAGCCCAACACATCAGTGCAAAAGACAAGGCTGAAGCATTTGCAATAATCTTCAGCCAGATGTGCCGAGTTGATGATCCATCTCAACCTCCTCCTGAAGTCCCCAGCATCACAGATGCAATTTTTCAGCCAATTCGATTCACTCCACATAATATCAATAAAAGACTGAAGACACTGGATACTGCAAAGGCAATGGGCCCTTACAATATTCCGGCAATAACACTCTGACGACTTGTGCTCCAGAACTTGCAGCACCCCTAGCCAAGCTGTTCCAGTACAGCTACAACACTGGCATCTACCCTGCAATGTGGAAAATTGCCCAGGTATGTCCTGTACACAAAAAGCAGGACAAATCCAACCCGGCCAATTACTGCCCCATTAGTCTACTCTCAATCATCAACGAAATGATGGAAGGTGTCATCAACAGTGCTATCAAGCAGCACTTGCTTAGCAATAACCTGCTCAGTGATGTTCAATTTGGTTTCCGCCAGGGCCACTCAACTCCTGACCTCATTATAGCCTTGGTTCAAACATGGACAAGAGAGCTGAACTCAAGAGGTGAGGTGAGAGTGACTGCCCTTGACATCAAGGCACCATTTGACTGAGTATGGCATCAAGGAACCCCAGAAAAACTGGAGTCAATGGAAATCAGGGGAAAACTCTCCACTGGTTGGAGTCATACCTAGCGCAAAGGAAGATGGTTGTGGTTGTTGAAAGTCAATCATCTCAGCTCCAGGACATCACTGCAGGAGTTCCTCAGGATAGTGTCCTAGTCCCAATTATCTTCAGCTGCTTCATCAATGACCTTCCTTCAATCATAAGGTAAGAAGTGGGGATGTTCGTTGATGATTGCACAATGTTCAGCACCATTCGCAACTCCTCAGATACAGAAGGAGTCCGTGTAGAAATGCAGCAAGACCTGGACAACATTGACACTTAGGCTGATAAGTGGCAAGTAACATTCACACCACACAAGTGCCAGGCAATAATTACCTCCAACAAGAGAGAATCTAACCATCTCCCCTTGACATTCAATGGCGTTATGATCGCTGAATCCCCCACTATGAACATCCTGGGGGTTACCATTGACCAGAAACTGAACTGGAGTAGCCATATAAATACCATGGCTATGAGAGCAGGTCAGAGGCTAGGAATCCTGCAGTGAGTAACTCAATTCCTGACTCCCCAAAGCCTGTCCACCATCTACAAGGCACAAGTCAGGAGTGTGATGGAATACTCTCCACTTCCCTGGATGGTTGCAGCTCCAACAAAACTCAAGAAGCTCGGCACCATCCAGGACAAAGCAGCCTACTTGATTGGCACCCCATCTACAAACATTCACTCCCTCCACCACTGACACACATGCACCAAAGCTCCTTCAACAGCAGCTTCCAAACCTGCGACCTCTACCAACTAGAAGGACTAGGGCAGCAAATGCATGGGAACACCACCAAGTTCCCCTCTAAGTCACACACCATCCTGACTTGGAACTATATTGGCGTTCCTTCACTGTCACTGGGTCAAAATCCTGAAACTCCCTTCCTAACGGCACTGTGGGTGTACCTCCCCCATATGGACTACAGCGGTTCAAGAAGGTAGCTCACCACCACTTTCTCAAGGTCAATTAGGGATGGGCAATAAATGCTGTCCTAGCCAGCGATGCTCACATCCCATGCATGAAAAAAAAACATAGTGGAGCAAAATCTCTAGAACCGTTCAAGAAGTAGTTGAATGCTGTGATGGTGAGGCAGTAACAGTGACTTTCCTTGTCTGTATTTTGCTCTAAGATAGCCTCGATATGTTGCATATATTGTGTCTACCTTGTGAGATCCATGTACATCTTTTTGATGTGTGATTATTTTTTTCTGTTCGTGGTTTTGTTTCTTACCAGGGTTGAAGCTATAAACAACAAAGAATAGGCACATTACATACCATGTAATGCAATTATTAGTGGAGATAATAAATTAAATAATGTTCCTAATGACTGTTACCTTGAACTCAAGGCCTTCACAATGTAAAGGAAAAATAACTCCTGTGGATATTTCAACTGACATTTGGATTTGACCGAACCACGGAAAAAATATTGGTCAGAGAGCATCACCCTGCCTAATGGTTTCCAAATCAACTTTACATGAGTTTGCGGAGTATCTGAGTAGTCATCAGTCTGGCTGAGAATATGCTAATTCTTCTCAGCGTGCAGTATGTAAATCATCCCTAATGTCAGCAGAACTAATGCACAGTGCAGATTTTATTCCAGCATTGAGACAAGGAAAACTAACAGTGCGATTAGACTGTTAACAATTCTCATCTTTCCATAAACGAAGAGCAAAAATCTACAGTCACTAGAATCTGAAACAAGAACAGAAAATGTTGGAAACATTGAGTAGGTCAGGTGTCATCTGTGGAGGGAGCAGCTATCTCAGTTCTTCCAATTGTTAATTGTCTCGTAATTGAGTTTGTAATTGTGTTCAGGTTGTGGGCATTATCTGGGAATCACATGTGCTTCTATTATATAGGAGCAAACTGAAATTGTGGCTGTTGGGTTAGGAGGTGCATGTTGGTAGTCTGAATTTCTGTAAATAAAAGTTTGTACAATTTGTAAAGATAGGCTCCAGGTGTATCCTTCACATTGGCTTTCTAGAAAGAACACTAAGTACTCGAGTACTAAGTGTTTCCTGCAATTTCTGTTTTTGTCCCCCTTCCATGTTGGTTAGCTGCCTTACATTTAGCCTTCATGTTGATTAAGTGATCTGCATAGAATGCCAGCATATCATATAAATCAATTCACAAGTTTCACAAGTCTTGGATGCCTATCTGTGCTATCCTTCCAAGTCTACAGAATGTATTTCTATGAATAGCAATCTATCTTCAACACTTAATTACCTCCTATTATATAGAGTGCAACGAATATCCTTGGTAATGCATTACATAAGATAATGATCTTGGATTTTCCTTCCATCCATGTTCCTGTGAAAATCCAAATCTAAATAACAAACTGTGTAGATGGCAGTACAAACCACACCGGAAAAGTGTGGTGGCAATAGTGAAGTCACAAATTTCAGTGGTGCAACTGAAGACTATATTGATCACATTATACAAATAATAACTAGTTGAATAATAGTCCAAGGATTGCGAAAACATTGTAAAATTTGAGTGCTTTTCCTTTGGTTGTGTACAGTGAGCCAGATAATGTTTCTAGAATGCTGAAAATATCATGGAGTACTGTGTTTATAATTTATGCAGTGTACAGAATTTTCCAACAATCTATTGCAAATCATTTTCTTGTAAAGCTGCTGTAACAATGTCACAAAGGAATGTAATAACCTTCAGAAAATGCTATTTGGGGTTATAGAAACACTGAAGCACTGCCAAAATGGAAGAAACCTGTAACTTTCCCACAGGTTGGAAAAACTTGAAAATGCTATGGACCAGATTTTGCAGTAGAAATAACAATGAGGCAAATAGTGATCAGTATTATTAAAGAGTAAATCAGACAGCAACTTCCAGCAAATGCACATGCTCAGTTGAATGTGGTAATCAGCAAGTTGGTACCCAAATTGCCCTTCTCCTCCAAAAGCTTCGCTATATCCATATCTCGGTGTAATACATGGCACGGCATGAAGTTGTGGTACTTATGTGATAGATGCTCCTAAATGCACCAGAAAAACTTAGGCTTATCCATTCAAGTAGAAATACATTTTTAACAGTATGATGAGCTTGTATTACTACCAAACAACATCTCTGACACTGAAAATTAACCTCGACAAGTGTGGAGTCTCATTCCTTCAGATTTTAATAGTTGTAGGAGATTTTAGAAAATAAAAAAAATTAAATATATATATTTTACTTTTTTCATCTCTTTTATCTTCTCATAATTCTATCTTTCTTTCTCTCTTTTTATTTTGCTTTCTGTACCTAATTTGACATATTCTTTCTGACACTTCCTGATTCAGACTCTGCATTGCTCATTAACAATTCTTCAGTCTGATTGGTTAAGGAGATACACAGTTGTTTGGCCTGTTCATACAAGTTCTAGATCCCCTGTAGAGATGCCCATGCCAAAATGGCTTGCTACTCATGGTGAGTTCCAGTGGGATGTAGGTGTCACTGGTCAGGCCAGCATTTATTGCCCATCCCTAATTGCCCTTGAGAAGGTGGTGGTGAGCTGCCTTCTTTAACCGCTGCAGTCCATTTGGGGTAGGTATACTCACAGTGCTGTTCGGAAGGGAGTTCCAGGATTTTGACCCAGCAACAGTGAAGGAACGGCGATATAGTTCCAAGTCAGGATGTTGTGTGACTTGCAGGGGAACTTGCAGATGGTGGTGTTCCCATGTATTTGCTGCCCTTATCCTTCTAGTTGGGAGAGGTCACGGGTTTGGAAGATGCTGTCTAAGGAGCCTTGGTGCATTGCTGCAGTGCATCTTGTAGATGGTACACTGCTGCCACTGTGTGTCGGTGGTGGAGGGAGGGAATGTTTGTAGATGGGGTGCCAATCAAGCGGGCTGCTTTGTCCTGGATGGTGTCAAGCTTCCTGACTGTTGTTGGAGCTACACCCATCCAGGCAAGTGGAGAATATTCCATCACACTCCTGACTTGTGCCTTGTAGATGGTGGACAGGCTTTGGGGAGTCAGGAGGTGAGTTACTCGCCTCAGGATTCCTAGCCTCTGTCCTCCTCTTGTAGCACGGTATTTATATGGCTACTCCAGTTCAGATTCTGGTCACTGGTAGCCCCTAGGATGTTGATAGTGGGGGATTCAGCGATGGTAATGTCGTTGAATGTCAAGGGGAGATGGTTGGATTCTCTCTTGTTGGAGATGGTCATTGCCTGGCACTTGTGTGGCGCGAATGTTACTTGCCACTTATCAGCCCAAGCCTGGATATTGTCCAGGTCTTGCTGCATTTCTACACGGACTGCTTCAGTATCTAAGGAGTCACGAATGGTGCTGAACATTGTGCAATCATCAGCAAACATCCCCACTTCTGATCTTATGATGGAAGGAATGTCATTGATGAAGCAGCTGAAGATGGTTGGGCCTAGGACACTACCCTGAGGAACTTCCGCAGTGAACTCCTGGAGCTCAGATGATTGACCTCCAACAACCACAACCATCTTCCTTTGCGCTAGGTATGACTCCAGCCAGCGGAGGTTTTCCCCCTGATTCCCATTGACCTTAGTTTTGCGAGGGCTCCTTGATGCCATACTCGGTCAAATGCTGCCTTGATGTCAAGGGCAGTCACTCTCACCTCACCTCTTGAGTTCAGCTCTTGTGTCCATGTTTGAACCTAGGCTGTAATGAGGTGAGGAGTTGAGTATCCCTGGCGGAACCCAAACTGAGTGTCACTGAGCAGGTTATTGCTAAGCAAGTGCCACTTGATGGCATTGTTGATGACACCTTCCATCATTCTCCTGATGATTGAGAGTAGACTGATGGGGCGGTAATTGGCCGGGTTGGACTTGTCCTGCTTTTTGTGTACAAGACATACCTGGGCAATTTTCCACATTGCAGGGTAGATGCCAGTGTTGTAGCTGTACTGGAACAGCTTGGCTAGGGGCACGGCATGTTTTGGAGCACAGGTCTTCAGTACTATTGCCGGAATATTGTCAGGGCCCATAGCTTTTTCAGTATCCAGTGCCTTCAGTCATTTCTTGATATCACGCAGAGTGAATCGAATTGGCTGAAGTCTGGCATCTGTGATGCTGGGGACTTCAGGAGGAGGCCGCGATGGATCATCAACTCGGCACTTCTGGCTGAAGATTGTTGCAAATGCTTCAGCCTTATCTTTCGCACTGATGTGCTGGGCTCCCCCATCATTGAGGATGGGGATATTTGTGGAGCCACCTCCTCCAGTTAGTTGTTTAATTGTCCACCACCATTCACGGCTGGATGTGACAGGACTGCAGAGCTTAGATTTGATCCGTTGGTTATGGGATCGCTTAGCTCTGTCTATCGCATGCTGCTTACGCAGTTTGGCATGCAAGTAGTCCTGGATTGTAGCTTCACCAGGTTGACACCTCATTTTGAGGTATGCCTGGTGCTGCTCCTGGCATGCCCTCCTGCACTCTTCATTGAACCAGGGTTGCTCTCCTGGCTTGATGGTAATGGTAGAGTGGGGGATATGCCGGGCCATGAGGTTACAGATTGTGGTTGAGTACAATTCTGCTGCTGCTGATGGCCCACAGCGCCTCATGGATGCCCAGTTTTGCATTGCTAGATCTGTTCGAAATCTATCACATTTAGCACGGTGATAGTGCCACACAACACGATGGATGGCATCCTCAATGTGAAGGCGGGACTTCTTCTCCACATCTCCACAAGGACTGTGTGGTGGTCACTCCTACCAATACTGTCATGGACAGAAGCACCTGCGGCAGGCAGATTAGTGAGGATGAGGTCAAGTATGTTTTTCCATCGTGTTGGTTCCACCACCAGCTGCCGCAGACCCAGTCTAGCAGCTATTTCCTTTAGGACTCGGCCGGCTCGGTAAGTAGTGGTGCTACCGAGCCACTCTTGGTGATGGACATTGAAGTCCCCCACCCAGAGTACATTTTGTGCCCTTGCCACCCTCAGTGCTTCCTCCAAGTGGTGTTCAACATGGAGGAGTACTGAGTCATCAGCTGAGGGAGGACGGTAGGTGGTTATCAGTAGGAGGTTACCTTTCCCATGTTTGACCTGATGCCATGAGACCTCATGGGATCCGGAGTCGATGTTGAGGACTCCCAGGGCAGCTCCCTCCCTACTGTATACCATTGTGCCACCACCTCTGGTGGGTCTGTCCTGCCGGTGGGACAGGACATACCCGGGGATGGTGATGGCAGTGTCTGGGACATTGTCTGTAAGGTATAATTCCGTGAGTATGACTATGTCAGGCTATTGCTTGACTAGTCTGTGGGACAGCTCTACTAACTTTGGCACAAGGCCCCAGATGTTGTAAGGAGGACTTTGCAGGGTCGACAGGGCTGGGTTTGCCGTTGGCGTTTCCGTTGCCGAGGTCGATGCCGGGTGGTCCATCCGGTTTCATTCCTTTTTATTGACTTCCTAGCGGTTAGATACAACTGAGTGGCTTGCTAGGCCATTTCAGAGGGCATGTAAGAGTTAACCACATTGCTGGAGTCACATGTAGTCCAGACCAGGTAAGGACAGCAGATTTCCTTCCCTAAAGGACATTAGTAAACCAGATGGGTTTTTACAACAATCGACAATGGTTTCATGGCCATCATTTAATTCCAGATTTATTAATTAAATTCAAATTCCACCTTCTGCTGTGGTGGGATTCAAACCCATGTCCCCAGAGAAATACACTGTGTCTCTGGGTTACTCGTCCAGTGATAATACCACTTCGCCACCGCCTAGCCTAATGATGATCTATATCGTCCTCCTCCTGAGGTCCCCACTGTCACAGAAATCAGTCTTCAGCCAATTCAATTCACTCCATGTGATATCAAGAAATAGTTGAATGCATTGGATACAGCAAAGGCTATTGGCCCCATCAACATTCTGGGTGCTGAAGATTTGTGCATCAGAACTAGTTGTGCCTCCAGCCAAGCTGTTCCAGTACACCTACAACACTGGCATCTACCCAACAAAGTGGAAATTTGTCCATATATGACCTGTCCACAAAAAAACAGAACAAATCCAATGAGCCAATTATCATCCCATCAGCCTACTCTGAATCATCAGCAAAATGGGGTCGTCGACAATGCTTTCAAGCAGCACTTACACAGCAATAACTTGCTCAACAATGCTCAGTTTGGATTCTGCCAGGAACTCTGGGCTCTAAACCTTATTACATACATATTCGAGGAGCACTAGTAAAATTTAAGTCAATGGGAATCAAAGGTAAAATTCACTGCTGTCTGGAGTCTTACCTCGCACAAAGGAAGATGGTTGTGGTTCTGGGAGTTCAATCATTTCAGCCTCAGGACATCACTTCCGGTGTTCCTCAGAGCAATGTCCTAGGCCCAACCATCTTCAGCTGCTTCATCAATGACCTTCCCTCCATTTTTTTAAATCATTCATGCGATGTGGGCATCGCTAGCTAGGACAGCATTTATTGCACATCCCTAATTGCCCTTCAGAAGGTGGTGATGAGCTGCCTTCTTGAACCATTGCAGTCCATGTGAGGTAGGTACACCCACAGTGCTGTTAGGAAGGGAGTTCCAGGATTTTGATCCAGCGACAGTGAAACAACAGCGATATAGTTCCAAGTCAGGATGGTGTATGACTTGGAGGGGAACTTGCAGGTGTTCCCGTGCATTTGCTGCCCTTATCCTTCTGGTTGGTAGAGGTCGCAGGTTTGGAAGGTGCTTTCTAAGGAGCCTCGGTGCATTGCTGCAGTGCATCTTGTAGATGGTACACACTGCTGCCACTGTGCATCGGTGGTGGAGGGAGTGAATGTTTGTGGATGGGGTGCCAATCAGGTGGGCTGCTTTGTCCTGGATGGTGTCGAGCTTCTTGACTGTTGTTGGAGCTGCACCCATCCAGGCAAGTGGAGAGTATTCCATCACACTCCTGACTTGTGCCTTGTAGATGGTGGACAGGCTTTGGGGAGTCAGGAGGTGAGTTAGTCGCCGCAGGATTCCTAGCCTCTGACCTGCTCTTGTAGCCATGATATTTATATGGCTACTCCAGTTCAGTTTCTGGTCAATGGTAACCCCCAGGATGTTGATAGTGGGGGATTCAACGATCATAACGCCATTGAATGTCAAGGGGAGATGGTTAGATTCTCTCTTGTTGGAGATGGTCATTGCCTGGCACTTGTGTGGCGCAAATGTTACTTGCCACTTATCAGCCCAAGCGTCAATGTTGTCCAGGTCTTGCTGTATTTCTACACAGTATCTGAAGAGTCGCAAATGGTGTTGAACATTGTGCAATCATCAGCGAACATCCCCACTTCTGACCTTATGATTGAAGGAAGGTCATTGATGAAGCAGCTGGTCTGAATTATCAGGTCAGAATTGGGGATGTTTGCTGATGATTGGATAGTGTTCGGTTCTATTTGTAACTCTTTGTAACTTTTCGGATACTGAAGCAGTCCGTGTCCACATGCAGAAAAACTGGACAACAACCAGGTTTGGGATGATAAGTGGCAAGTAACATTTGCACCACACAAGTCCCAGACAATGACTATCTCCAAGAAGAGAGAGTCTAACCACCTCCCCTTGACATTGAACGGCATTACCATCATCAAATCCCCCACCATCAACATCCTGCAGTCACCATCAACCAGAGACTTAACTGGACCAGCCATATAAATACTGTGGCTACAAGAGCAAGTCAGAGCTCATTATTCTGTAACAAGTGACACACCACCTGACTCCCCAAAGGCTTTCCATCATCTGCAAGACTGTCGGGAGTGTGATGGAATACTCTCCACTTACCTGGATGATTGCAGCTCCAACAACACACAAGAAGCTTGACACCATTCAGCAGAAAGCAGCCCACCTGATTGGCACCCCATCCACCATTTAAACATTCACAGCCTCTGCCACCTGTGCACAGTGGTTGCTGTATATACCATCTACAAGATGCACTGCTGCAACTCACCAATGCTTCTTCAACAGAACCTACCACATCTGCTCTCTCTACCACCTAGAAGAACAAGGACAGCAGGAGCATTGGAACACCACCACCTGCAAGTTCAACTCCCAAGTCACATACATCCTTACTTGGGAATATATCGCCATTCCTTCACTGTCACTGAGTCAAAATCCTTGAACTCCCACCTAACAGCACTTTGAGAGTACGTCCACTACATGGACAGCAGCAGTTCAAGAAGACGACTTACCACCACCTTCTCAAGGGCAATGAGGGATGGGCACTACATGCTGGCCTTACCAGCGATGCCCACATCCTTTGAATGAATAAAAAACTAATTGCCTGTCTCTGCCCCGCCTCAGCTGATCTGTTGCGAAAACCCTGATCCATGCCTTTGTTACCTCTAGGCCTAACTATTCCAAAGCGCTTATGGCCAGCTTCCCACCTTGCACCCACCACAGACTTGAACTCATCGAAACAGTTGCCCATATCCTGAGTCACACCATGTCCCATTCACCCATCACCCACATGCTCAATGACCTACATTGGCTCCCAGTGTGTCAATGTCTCAATTTTAAAATGCTCTACCTTGTTTTCAAATCACTCCATGGCCCTGCCTTTCCTTATCTCTGTAACCTCATCAGTCCTACAGTCCTCCAAGATATATTCAGTCATCTAATTCTGGCCTCTTAAGCATATCCGTTTTAATCATTCCACCATTGGCAGCCATACCTTCAACTGTCAAGGCCCTAACCTTGGAATTTTCTCCCTAAAACTCTTTGCCTCTCCACCTTTTTCCTCCTTTATAACGCTCCTTAAAACCTACCTATTTGGCCAAGTTTTTGGTCACCTGCCCTTATGTCTCCTTATGTGCTTGGTGTCAAATTTAGTTTTTACTCTCCTGTGAAGTGTCTTGGAGCATTTTACAAGATTAAAGACATTGTATAAATGCAAGTTGCTGTTGTTGAGTGCTACAAAATGTTTTCAACCATAATAAATTTGGTTTCTGTTCCTTTATAATTTGTGGCTTGATTACTGTATCTGGAAGTTTATTCCACATATTGATTACCCCTGGTGTGAAGAAGAATTTCCTGATATCAATTTTAAAACTATCTTTTACTAGTTTGAACCCACTTCCACTTGTTCTACTCTCACAGATTAATTTAAGAAAATATTCTTGGTGAAGTTTTTTTATACCCTTAAGAATTATATGTACCTCTATAAGATCACATCTTCAACACCTTGTTTGTACTTTGTCTCTTTTCTCCTCATAATTCAGACCTCTGGCACTAAGGATCAGCCTATTGGCTCTTCATTGCCTCAAGCGCTTGAATGATTCTATTTGTTTCTTGGCATCCAGAATTCGACAGGGTATTCTAGGTGTGGTTTGAACAGAGCAGTACATATTTTTTAACAATACCTCTGTCTGACTTACATTATACTATTTGAGCTATGGAGTTTAATATCATATTGTCTTTGTTGAGTGTTGCTGTGCATTGGTTAGACATGGTTAGCTGAAACTTCTAAGCCTCTTTCACCTTCATCATTAGCTATTTCAACACCATTTATGTGGTGGGCATGTCATACATTCTTCCTTTCTATGTGTAGCACTTTTTACTTCTCTGCATTAAATTTCAGCTGCTATTACTCTGTCCACTTGCATATCTTATCTAATTTCTCCTGTATTTTCAGAGCTGCCTCTTCCATTTCCACTGCCCCTACTGTAAATCTGATCACTTTGCATTGAGTTTCAGAATCCAGATCATTTATGTAAATTACTAACAGCAGTGGTCATAGCTCTGATCCCTGACGCACTCAGGACTTCCGCCCATTCTGACATAACGGTAAAGGAATTGGTCCTAATTGCACACCTTTTTTGGGCGAACAATTAGCACTGGGGGGACTAATTCGGGTCACAATCTGGACTAATTCGGGTCGCAATCTCCCACTGGAGGCTGCCCACAAAAAGGAGAAGTGAACTTTTTTATACTTTAGTTTCTGTGGAGCCAGGAGGAGTAGAAGGGCTCTGCAACAATAGCGCAGGTGGCAACCAGCCAGGGCTCGCCCCACTCTGGTTCACATTGTCCACACAGGACCTGCCTGCAGAGTAGCTCAGCATCAGAACTGAGCAAATTTCCCAAGGTCCCAACCAATGAGCTGCATTGGGATACCTGATTGATGTCCACAGATTTTATGCAGCTGAGGCTCGATGCCCAATTTCCCACAAGCCTCAGACCAATGTCTAGTCCATGCCAGTTTCCAATGCAACACAAATTTCTTCCCCAATGATTCTAATGAGTATTTGTTTTTTCCCTTCCTGTTCAGTCACTTTCCCATTTGATCCCAATGTTTACCCTGAAACTCCAATTTAATTTATAAACATTTATCTGGAACTTCATCAAATTCCTTTTGGAAGTCCTAGGCATACCATATCATAAGGCTTTACGCCATCCACTTGGGTCTCACTGTCAAAGAAGTCGAGGAGGTTGGTGAAGTAGGATTCTCACCACCTAAATCCACATTTACTGCTGTTTATTAGAATTGTTATTGTATTAGTAATCCTAGGCTCACATTATTTTACAAGGAATGGAAGTAATACTAATGGGCTGTACTTACCTGTGTCTGAATTGCCATCTTTTTTTGAAATATTCGCATCATTGTGAACTATTTTTAGTCTACTGATACATCCCCAGTGTTCCTTAATTTCTTCAGAATTATTGTTAGTGCCTCATAAATCCACTCCCTAGTCTCTCACAGAACTCTAGGACAAAGAAAACCAGCTATGTGTAGTGTGTTATTTTAGGTGAGAAAATTGAAAATAAACAGAGAAAATCCAATAAAAAATATAAGAGCATATATTGCTCTCTGCATAAAGAAAAATGAATTATTCATTTTGAAGACACTGCTACAATGGCTCTTGATGCTTGATGATTAAGTTATGAAAAGAAATGCATTTTGTCCCTACATTATTATGCTGCTATGACACAAGGTGCAGAATATTTTCCAAATATCTCGGAGTCCTTTAGGTCCTTCTCTTTCATTTCCAATGATTTTCACAAGCAGTTAGGGTAAATGGCGGTGTAGTGTTACTGTCACTGAACTAGTAATCCAGAGGCTTAGGCTAATGCCCTGGGCACATGGGTTCAAATCCCAGCATAGCAGCTGGTGCAACTTAAATTTGGTTAATAAATTTAATTAATAAAAAAATCAGGAATCGGGAATTGAAAGCTGGTCTCCGTAATGGTGCCATGAAACGATCACCGATTGTCGTAAAAACTCATCTGGTTCATTAATATCCTTTAGGGAAGGAAATCTGCCGTCCTTACCTGGTCTGGCCTACATGTGACTGCAGACCCACAGCAATGTGGTTGATTCTTAACTGCCCTGTGAAATGGCCTAGCAAGCCACTCAGTTGTCAAGGGCAATTAGGGATGGGCAACAAATGTTGGCCTTGCCAACAATGCCCACATCTTATGAAAAGAATAAAAAATGTGCTATGCTCCCCTCTGCATTTTGTGATCTTATGGTACAGAATTTGAAGCTAAATCCCGAATCTAAGGTTTCTCTCCTGCTGTAGACATAGTTGCTCCGATTGGTAACATACTTAACTCAAAAGACACCTTCCAGTCTTCACAAATGCACATTCTTCATTCTGGCTTGGGGCACAGGAAGCATAATGTGCCAGTGTATAGATGATTAAAAAGAGAATCCAACACTTCCAATCATGAAAAAAGATGTATGACACATGGTAAGCTTGTAGAAAACCATTCAAACTGTGTGAAGAGGAGCTTGGCTTCATTGTTGGCACATTACCAAAGCAAAATGAACACTTCAAAACTGCAGTTGTCTCTTGAGGAACTGAAAATTTACGTTCATGTGACAGTTCTGTTGTCATTAGTTTGGGTTGAAAACTTGAATACTCATTTTCAAATCTTGCCTAAGGAAAGATGTCTGCAGAGAAACTACAGTTGTGTATACAAGAAGGGCTGGGAGGCAGGGAGGGGGAATGCCATAAAATAGCAAGGGTAGTATTACAGCCACATGGTGAGGGATTTGGGTGGTTCCCACTGTTCAATTCCCATTTGACCACAGCAAGTGTGTTTTGTTATTGGGGTTTAACCCTTTTCTGTTTTTTTGGTCAAATAAACAGACAGTGACAGGTTTCCTTGTAGATTGAAAACAGAAGATTAATTAATTATTGAGCTATATGCCTTATTTTTTATTCATTCATGGAGCATTTGCAATAAAGTGGATGAATTAATCGCGCAAATAGATGTAAACGGGTATGATATAGTCGGCATTACGGAGATATGGCTGCAAGGTGACCAACGATGGAAGATGAACATCCAGGGGTATTCCGTATTTAGGAAGGGCAAACAAAAGGCAAAAGGCGGTGGCGTTGCATTGATGGTTAAAAAGGAAATTAACGCAATAGTGTGGAAAGATATGAGCTCTGATGATGTGGAATCTGTATGAGTAGAGCTGAGAAACACTAAGGGGCAAAAAACGTTAGTGGGGGTTGTATATAGACCCCCAAACTGTAGTGGTGAAGTTGGGAATGGCATTAAACAGGAAATTAGAGACGCATGCAATAAAGGAACATCTGTAATTATGGGTGACTTTTTAATCTGCATACAGATTGGGCAAATCAAATTAGTCACAATACCGGAGAGGAGGAATTCTTGGAGTGTATATACGGAATGGTTTTCTGGACCAATACATTGAGGAACCAACTAGAGAACAGGCCGTCCTAGACTGGGTATTGTGTAATGAGAGAGGAATAATTAACAATCTAGTTGTGCGAGACCCCTTGGGATGAGCGACCATAATATGATAGAATTCTTCATCAAGATGGAGAGTGACGTAGTTGATTCTGAGACTAGAGTCCTGAATTTTCGTAAAGAAACTACGAAGGTATGAGGCACGAGTTGGCCATGACGGATTGGGAAACGTTACTTAAAGGGATGACGGTGGATAGGCAATGGCAAACATTTAAAGAGTGCATGGATGAACTGCAACAATTGTTTATCCCTGTCTGGCACAAAAGTAAAGCGGGAAAGGTGGCCAAACCATGGCTTACAAGGGAAATTAGAGATAGCATTAGATCCAAGGAAGAGACATCTAAATTTGCCAGAAAAAACAACAGTCCTGAGGATTGGGAGCAGTTTAGAATTGAGCAAAGGAGGACCAAGGGATTGATTAAGAAGGGGAAAATCGAGTCTGAGAGCAAGCTTGCGGGGAACATAAAAACTGACTGTAAAAGTTTCTATAGGTATGTGAAGAGAAAAAGATTGGTGAAGACAAATGTATGTCCCTTACAGTCAGAAATAGGGGAATTTATTATGGGGAATAAAGAAATGGCTGACCAACTAAATGCATACTTTGGTTCTGTCTTCACAAAGGAGGACACAAATATCATACCAGAAATGTTGAGGAACACAGGGCTTAGTGAGAGAGAAGAACTGAAGGAAATCAGTATTAGTAGAGAAATGATGTTGGGGAAATTGATGGGATTGAAGGCCGTTAAATCCCCAGGGCCTGATGGTATGCATCCCAGAATACTTAAGGAAGTGGCCCTAGAAATAGTGGATAAATTGGTGGTCATCTTCCAAGATTCTATAGACTCTGGAACAATTCCTACAGATTGGAGGATAGCTAATGTAACCTCACTATTTAAAAAGGGAGGTAGAGAGAAAGCAGGGAATTATAGACAAGTCAGCCTGACGTCGGTAGTGGGGAAAATTCTAGAGTCCATTATCAAAGATTTTATAGCAGAGCACTTGGGGAACAGTGGTAGAATCGGGCAGAGTCAGCATGGATTTACGAAAGGGAACTCATGCTTGACAAATCTACGAGAATTCTTCGAGGATGTAACTAGTAGAGTTGGTGAGGGGGAGCCAGTGGATGTGGTTTATTTGGACTTTCAGAAGGCTTTTGACAAGGTCCCGCATAAGAGATTAGCATGTAAAATTAAAGCGCATGGGATTAGGGGTAGTATATTGCGATGGATAGAATATTGGTTGGCAGACAAGAAACAAAGAGTAGGGATAAATGGGTCTTTTTCCGAATGGTAGGCAGTGACTAGTGGCGTACCGCAGGGATCAGTGCTAGGAACGCAGCTATTCACAATATATATTAATGATTTAGATGAGGGAACTAAATGTAATATATCCAAATTTGCAGATGACACAATACTGGGTGGGAGGGTGACTTGTGAGGAGGGAGGCTTCAGGGTGATTTGGACAAGTTGAGTGAGTGGGCAAATGCATGGCAGATGCAGTATAATGTGGATAAATGTGATCTTATCCACTTTGGTAGCAAAAACAGGAAGGAAGATTATTATCTGAACAGCTATAAACTGAGAGAGGGGAATATGCAGCGAGACCTGGGTGTTCTCGTACACCAGTTGCTGAAGGTAAGCATGCAGGTGCAACAGGCGGTAAAAAAGGCAAATGGTATGTTGGCCTTCATAGGGAGAGGATTCGAGTACAGGAGCAGGGATATCTTTCTGCAATTATACAGGGCCTTGGTGAGGCCACACCTGGAATATTGTGGGCAGTTTTGGTCTCCTTATCTGAGGAAGGATGTTCTTGCAATAGAGGGAGTGCAGCAAAGGTTTACCAAACTGATTCCTGGGATGGTAGGACTGACGTATGAGAAGAGATTGAGTCGGTTAGGATTATATTCGCTGGAGTTCAGAAGATTGAGGGGGGATCTCATAGAAACCAATAAAATTCTAACAGGACTTGACAAGGTAGATGCAGGAAGGATGTTCCTGATGGTGGGGAGTCCAGAACCAGGGGTCATAGTCCAAGGAACGGGGTAAACCTTTCAGGACTGAGATGAGGAGAAATTCCTTCACCCAGAGAGTGGTGAGCCTGTGGAATTCACTACCACAGAAAGCAGTTGAGGCCAAAACATTGTATGTTTTCAAGATGGAGTTAGATATAGCTCTTGGGTCTAAAGGGATAAAAGGGTATGGGGCAAAAGCGGGAACAGGTTACTGAGTTGGATGATCAACCATGATCATAATGAATGGTGGAGCAGTCTCGAAGGGCTGAATGGCCTACTCCTTCTCCTATTTTCTATGTTTCTATGTGGGATGTGGGCATCACTGGCTAGGCCAGCATTTATTGCCCATCCCTAATTGCCCTTGAGAAGGTGGTGGTGAGCTGCCTTCTTGAACCGCTGCAGTCCATGTGAGGTAGGTACGCCCACTGTGCCGTTAGGAAGGGAGTTCCAGGATTTTGACCCAGCGACAGTGAAGGAATGGCGATTATAGTTCCAAGTCAGGATGGTGTGTGACTTGGAGGAGAACTTGCAGGTGGTGGTGTTCCCATGCATTTGCTGCACTTGTCCTTCTAGTTGGTGGAGGTCGCGGGTTTGGAAGGTGCTGTCTAAGGAGCCTTGGTGCGTTACTGCAGTGCATCTTGTAGATGTTACACACTGCTGCCACTGTGCATCGAGTGTGGAGGGAGTGAATGTTTGTGGATGGGGTGCCAATCAAGCGGACTGCTTTGTCCTGGATGGTGTCGAGCTTCTTGAGTGTTGGTAGAGCTGCACCCATCCAGGCAAGTGCAGAGTATGCCATCACACTCCTGACTTGTGCCTTGTAGATGGTGGACAGGCTTTGGGAAGTCAAGAGGTGAGTTACTCGCCGCAGGATTCCTAGCCGCTGACCTGCTCTTGTAGCTACTGTATTTATGTGGCTACTCCAGTTCAGTTTCTGGTCAGTGGTATTCCTAGGATGTTGATAGTGCGGGATTCAGCGATCATATTGCAATTGAATGTCAAGGGGAGATGGTTTGATTCTCTCTTGTTGGAGATGGTCATTGCCTGGCACTTGTGTGGCACGAAATTTTCACAATGCCACTCACACACGCATTCACTCTCTCACACACTCTGAAGAGAAGTTAGATAGAAGAGCACAAGGTAACAGGTGTACAGAGTTCAGGTTATAAAAGTCTGTTGTTTCAAGAATAACCTGTGGGATCCTCCTGGGAAGCTGAATCTTTAAAGTTGCAGACCTGTTTGCTGTTTGTCTGGTATTCGTTGGACTGTTGCAGTCTCTTGGCGGTTCACTTTGGGTTGAAGACAGTGCTGATGTCTTAGGTCAATTCTCACCGGTATAAAAGTCATTTTTGCAAAGGCCCTCTCTTGTCTCTGTTGTAGCTAGCTTCCACTTATCTCAGAAGGTTTCAACTGTGTTGACTGGAAATGATCTTTCTCTCTCTCTCTGCCATGCTGAACAATAGAGATCAGATTCCTTCGATACAGAACATGAGGTGCCTCACAACTCTTGCCATTCTATTTTATATGCAATGTACATTTGCATTACATGACAAAAACATTTCTGGTGCCTGGAGCCCGAGGGGTTTTACACGGTTTCCAGCCCCTTGGTATACTATGGTGAGAGGACCTTACACCGTGGCCTTTCCCCATTGGGCCTTTGCCAGACGGACGTTGTTGTCTCTAGTCCTGTCCTGAAAATACTCCCATTTTGTTCCTCAAAATGATTATCTTTTAAGGTGAATTTTTACAAGGGTTGGCTTTGCCCATGTGACTTCAGGTTTCAGTCCTAGCTGGGCTGAATAATGGCCTTGATGATGGTCCCATTCTGAGGAGGTGAGAGTGGTTCACACTCCATTGTAATGGCAGTTATTCAGAGACAAGAAGTCTATGAATAGTCTTGTCTTATTGTGTTTGACTATAGCTCACATCCAGGTGTGATTATCTGTCCCATTTCCATGCAGAAGGGGCTTAATTGGTTTTCAGTCTTAGTAGACATGGATGTGGATTTGAGGGCAAGAGATGCTGAGGGTCATATGTTTTGTCCTCTGTTTTGTTGACCGCACATTTTTATAACTCTTCAGATTGAGTTCTTGTAGTTTCAATCGCTGCACTGGCCAAATGGCCTGCCTTCCCAACCAGAGACCAATTGAGACCCTTAAGTGGTCAATTAATGGCCTCTTAAGGGCCTCTTCCAACTGCTCATGGCATTTTACCAGCAGCTGGTGGGAGCCCCGCCACATGGGGAGGTCACCCAGTAAAACAAGGAGACTTCCCTGTGGGTTGGTGTGCTTCCTCTGAGGGCAATCTATGGCTCACGGAGGGCCTCCAGCAGCAAAGGCCACTCATCTGCAAACAACCCCTCCCTACCCTCAATGACCACACTCTCCCCCCCCCCCCTACCCCCCAGCCTGTCGGACTGGCCCTGGCGAGCCTACTCAACTTAGCTGAGGTCCAGGACTCCAGCGCTGCTTCTGGTCCTGGGCCTCCTGCAGTACTGGCAGTGGCCACTGCTCACAGTGGTGCTGCTGGTACTGCAGAGCAGTCTGCCCTCCAATTGGCCGGCAACTCTTGGAGGGTGGGATTGCCATCCTTAAAGGGATGGGGACCCTGACATCCGGCAGTTAATTGGCTGCCCGCTGTGGAATTCGGCCGGGAATCCAAAATAGGGCCGAGCTGGGTCACCCCCTGCCTTCTGGCCCATCGCTGGGACCCCGCCATCAGATTCTGTCCTCTCAACAGTGTGTTCTTTCAGGTCTTTTACTTAATTCTTATTCGACTGATTTACTTGTATTACTGCATGCCTAAAAATTGCATGACTTGTTTTTGCTGGGTTATTTCTGAAAATAACAATTGCTAGTGTGTCACTTTTCAGCTTCATCGACAGTTCACTAATTTTAAAATTTTAAACCATAACTTTTTCTTGAGGCCATAAGTTTTCTATCACATTGAAACGCCAACAGGATCAACTTGAGATGATGTTATGTGTAACTCACTGCACTGACTAGGATATTCTGCAGAATCGTAATTTATAATCATGGAACCACTTCCTCCACAGTAAACTGTTTGATGGCTGAGAAGGAGGATTTAGAGATCACTTTAAAAGCATAATTTCCATTCCCATCATATTGGCGTCTTTATAGGGATAAATAATGCAGCATGCAGCTCACAAGCACGATCTCTATTGGGATGTTCTGTCATGCTGCCACCTGTTGACCATGGCAAAGAAATGAAATGACTTTCTGTGACAAATAAGGGCTGGAATTTTATGCCACCTTGGGGGCAGGCTAGGAGGCGGGGAATGGTGTAAAATCCAGTGGGATGGCAGGGGGGCCAGGCCCGTCGCCTACCCGCCCCTGCTGCTATGTCATCAGCGGTGGTGGGGTGGGGGTGGGTGGCAGGCAGCCCACTCGCCCTTAGGCAATAGAGGCTCTTAAGTGACCAAGTAATCCATGGCGGCCTCCTTGTGTGCTGGGGGAGACGTCCTGATCAGGCTCCCTGTGCCCACGGAGAGCTCCCCAACAGACTGCCTCTACTGAAACAACCGCACCCCACCCCCCCACCACCCCACCTCACTGGGGCCTAGCCAATTATCTTTTTGGAGCCGGTCGCCCATTTTCCTCTTCGTCTGGTGGCACTGCTGGAACTGAAGAGCTGCCGGCCCTCTGATTTGCCGGCAGATCATGGAGGTAGGACTTCCTGCCTTAGAGGGGCAGAAGCCCTGAATGCTGCCAAGTAAGGGCCTGCAAGTTACACAAAATGGCAGCGTGGCTTGCAGGCATCGCGGAGGCAGGCTTACCCCCGACTTTTGAGCCGGTGGGTGGAGCCACTGCCTCATTGTTAAATTCAGGCCGAGGTAACAAAAATCTTAGCATTACTTTCTATCAGGTTATTTAGGTTCCAACCAGCAGTTCATTCCAAACTATTATAGCTGTGCCATTAAATGATTTGACATAGAAGGCAAAGTGCAAACAAACAGAATCACAGAATTGTTATAGCGCAGAAGGAGCCATTCGGCACATCATGTCTGCACCAGCTCTCTGAATGAGCAATTCATCCTTTCCACATCCACCCTGACAAGACCCCTCAGAATCTTATATGTTTCAATCAAGTCGCCTCTTACTCTTCTAAACTCCAACAGATACAAGCCTAGCCTGTCCAATATTTCCTCATAAGACAACCCGCCCTTTCCAGGTATTAGTCTAGTAAACCTTCTCTGAACTGCTTCCAACACATTTACACCCTTCCTTAAATAAGGAGACCAATACTGTACAATGTACTTCAGTTGTGGTCTCACCAATGCCCTGTATAACTGAAGCATAACCTCCCTACTTTTGTATTCAATTCCCCTTACAATAAACAATAACATTCTATTGGCTTTCCTAATTATGTGCTGTACCTGCATACTAACCTTCTGCGATTCATGCACTAAGATACCCAGATCCCTTTACATCTCAGAGCTCTGCAATCTCTCAGCATTCAGATAATATGCTTCTTTCTTATTCTTCCTGCCAAAATGGACAATTTCACATTTTCCCACATTATACTCCATTTGCCAGATCTTTGCCCACTCACTTAACCTATCTATAACCCTTTGTAGTAGCCTCCTCATGTCCTCTTCACAACTTACTTTCCTATCTATCTTTGTGTCGTCAGCAAATTTAGCAACCATACCTTCAGTCCCTTCATCCAAGTCATTTATTTAAAGTGTAAAGCGTTGAGGCCCAGCAATGATCCCTGCGTCACACCACTCGTTACATTTTGCCAACCAGAAAATGATCCATTTTGCCAACCAGAAAATGATCCATTTATGCCTACTTTCTGTTTCCGGTTAGCTAGCCAATCTTCTTTCCATGTCAAAATATTACCCCCTACACCATGAGCTTTTATTTTCTGCAATAACCTTTGATGTGGCACCTTATCAAATGCCTTTTGGAAATCTAAGTACAGTACATCCACCAGTTCCCCTTTATCCACAGCACATGTTACTTCTTCAAAGAACTCCAATAAATTGGTTAAACATGATTTCCCTTTCACAAATCATGTTGACTCTGCCTGATTACCCTGAATTTTTCTAAGTGCCCTGCTATAATGTCTTTAATAATAACTTTTTCTAGACTATGCCCCTATTAATAAAGCCTATAATACTGTATGCTTTATTAACCATGTTCTCAACCTGTCCTGCCACTTTCAATGACTTATGTTCTTGCACCCCCTTTAGAATTGTACCCTTTATGTTATATTGGCTCTTCATGTTCTTCCTATCAAAATGAATCACTTCACATTTCTCCACATTGAACTTCATCTGCCACTTGTCTGCCCATTCCACCAACTTGTCTATGATCATTTGAAGTTCTACACTATCCTCCTCACAAAGCTTCCAAGTTTTGTATCGTCTGCAAATTTTGAAATTATGCCCTGTACACCAAGGTCTTGGTCATTATTATATATCAGGAAGAGCAAGGGTCCCAACACTGACTCCTGGGGAACTGCAATACAAACCTTCCTCCAGCCTGAAGAACAACCATTAATCACTACTCTCTGTTTCCTGTCACACAGCCAATTTTGTATCCGTGCTGCTACCGTCCCTTTTATTCCATGAGCCATAGTTTTGCTCACAAGTCTGTTGTGTGGCACTGTATCAAATGCCTTCTCGAAGTCCTATTTATTCTCTCATGCTGCCCCTCAGTGACATCATCTGAAAACACAGCATCAGTTTCTACATGTACGCCGACAACATGTCCTTCCCTATCTCTGTAATTGCCTTCAGCCCTACAACTCTCGGGACATCTGTAGTCCTGCAATTCTGGCCTCTTGTGCATTCCAAATTTTAATAACTCAAATAAAAGCAAAATACTGCGGATGCTGGAAATCTGAAATAAAAACAAGAAATGCTGGAATCACTCAGCAGGTCTGGCAGCATCTGTGGAAAGAGAAGCAGAGTTAACGTTTCGGGTCAGTGACCCTTCAAACTCAAAATAACTCAAACATTGGCAACTGTGACTTCAGCTGCCTAGACCCCAATTTCTGGAATTCCCTCCATGAACCTTTTTGCCTCTCTTTCTCTTTTTCATTCTTTAAGATGGTCCTAAAACCTACCTCTTTGATCAAGCTTTTGATCATCTGTCCTAATATCTCCTTATATGGTTTGCTGTTAGATTTTGTTTGATAATGCTCCGGTGAGGCATCTTGGGATGTTTTACTATGTTAAAGGCACTTTAACAAAGTTGTTGTTGCTTACTGGCTGACACTAGGACAAGATAACTCCATGATAAATCAGTTAGGATACTGAAACAAGAAATAGGGACTTTCCAAAAGTTGTAAAAGCACCTACATGCTGTGGATGGATACAAATATGAGATAAAATTATGTTCTCCTGCATAATGTATGAGCTTTTTTTTGAGACTGAGCTCAGAGGATGAGGTTGTGTAGCAGCACCAGAGTTTAGCACAGAGAAAGTCCACATTTGATGAGTTAAAGGGTTTTTTCTTGCTGTTATTATGACTGTCTCATTTGTTCCATAACAATGTTAGCAAAAAATCAACACAATTTCTGACACATTTAACATTTTTACATGATGTTAACCATTAGAAAATAGATTTTACTAACCACTGCCAGGATATTTTATCCATCAGGCATAAGGTGCAGATCACAAATGCTGTGTAAAATATATTATCTTATTGATTGGTACTTGAAGAAGCAACAGGACTTTCAATTGTATTAGTGGTGTACATATATTCTTTTGCTGTTGTGTTTGCATTTTGTGTGCAGATAACTAAGTGAAAAGTACAGATTTAAAGACCAATTTTCCTGTCTGCACTGTCCAGGGTCAAGGCCCCCAATGTTGGTGAGTACTTGGTAAATTGGTCCTTTTAGTTTCAGACTTTGATTTCAAAAAGTATTTTACATTGTTATACTAGATCATGTGCTAAAAAGCTATCCAAGCCTCCTGTATCACTGTCACAAAATGTTTGTTTTTTCCTCGAAGATATCGTTGAGATTTGGAGCGTCAAAAGTGTGCCTTCACATAATGAGAATTCTAATCGTTTGGTTGAAAAAGAGTAATTTTACATGATTCTGGCTGGCCCACTCAGAAATTTCATCACTTAAGTTTTGTCGTGTTTTGCCACTTTTTAGAAAGAAAATGTTATTGGCCATGACATTCATTGTGATGGAAAAGTTTAGATGTCAGAAATTAATGATCATGGGCTGAAAGCCTCGATTTTCATGGTGAAACGTGTCCAAGTTCTGGGAGAAGAGGTCTGGCAAAGGAAATTGTGCAAAGAGGCCTTCTGCCAATCTCCGCCTCTAAAATTAGCCCCACTGATTTTCCTCCACTGACCCCACCATATCTTACCCACCTGCCCTGAGCCCACCCACTTCATGAAGATGAAGAAGGAATGAGGCTTAATCATCTCTGCTATTTTCTTACTCTGCACCAAGTTCGCACACTTAATTGTTAATCATGTAATTTAATGTCTTTCCACAAGAATATTGGGTTGTCAGTGTTTTAAAAATTAATGGCACAAAGTGTAACCAAAGTCGTAATGTGGTGCAGAGGGGGAAAGAAATGCTCCTTTTGCCTTTAACTGTAACTTGTAGTGGTCTGTGTAAGCTTGAGGAAGTGAGTATTTAAAATTAGGTTCAGTGTTTTAGTGCTTTCTGCAAGTTAATGTGTAAAAAACAGACAAAAAAATGAAACATTCTAAAATCTATTTACCCATAAATGAATATAGACTAAGATAAGGTAAGTAGATGGGAAGGGATTTAAAAATCAGCGGAGTTTGACCAAGAAATTGATAAAGAGGGAGAAAATAAAAGAGTAAACGAGCAAGAAATATATAAGTGGGTTGTGAGGGTTATTATAAATACACAATAAGGAAGAGGTTAGTTAAACCAAGTGTGAATCCCATACAGGCCGAAACAGGGGAAATTATGGACAGAATTTTATCTGAACTGACCCGCTCACAGCAGGGGACCGGCAACAGGTTGGGAAACCGATTGTTGAAGCAGCGGGCTTTGCCATGGCTTTTTAACTCAACCACGGCATTAGCATCTTGTTTCCCATTTTCCCAGCAAACAACAGAGTGCAGGCATGATGACAAACTGCAGTATGTCAAATGAAAGGCTCTCTATGTAGAGGGACCCCAGCAGGAATCAGAATGGCTGAATCCAGCATTCTTTCCGAAGGTTGCAGGGAGAAGAATGATGGTATGGAGACATGGGAAGGCCACCCACACCATAACCTCACCTCCACCCCAGCTGATTTTCTGACTCTTCCCTGGAGGTTATGCTGGAGGTGGTGAGAGCCAGATGAAAATTTCTTTTGCCTGCGAACAGGAGGAAGAGATCAGCCACACAAACCAAACAAGCGTGGCTGGAGGTATCAGAAGGAATGAGCAGTAGAAATGTGGTCCCTCACAACTAGATACAGTGCATCAGAGGTTTAATGACTTAATAAGGGCAGGAAAGGTAATTGACATAACACTTTCAGGAGCCCCCACCACCTCACCCCACCCCAACTACCCCAACATTCTTCTGCACAGCACTCCCAAGAACAACACTCTAGGTAGTTCCACTCACTCCTCTCTCTCCGAGCACCTCCTCACAACCCCATCTGAACACTCACCCTCATCTTATTGACATCTTGCACTCATCCCTCAAAGCCACTCTCCACAAATGTTGTCATTCCATTCTCTCCACACATTCTGTGTCTCACACTCACAACTCATTGCTTCTGTCATTGCAGAAGAGAGCACACAACTCCAGGGAGAGGCAGAGAACCAAGGTGGCCCTGCAATCGTAGCTACTCTGACTGCTGCGGAGGAGGCATTGGCTATCAATAGGGTGGCACAGTTAATGGCGTAAGCGATGGAGTGACAGGGGTCTCCCACATACCCCCTGGTGACAGAATTAGATATTACACTGCCATTTAGTACATAACAGTCACTCATGCTGAATTGATGTCACCACTAACTGAAATGTTATGAAATGCACAATGTAGAGTCTGAACCCTTTCCCCATATCAGCAATATTTATATCTTTCATTCCCCACAGGTTCTTCAAGTGTGACAGAGGAACAGCAGCAGGAGGAGGCCAAGGAGTCCTCAGAGGAGGATGAGCACTCAGAGGATGGACCATCACATGACTCAAGCTCACCGTCCACCATCAGTGGATACCACAGTAGAGATAGCTCGGCTGTCACATGGTGAGGTGCACATGTGAGCAGGAGCAGATGCTGGAGACAGGGACAGCATTGGAGAGTCCCCATCTGAGGGCGCAGGACATTCCAAGCATTGCTGAGCTGGATGTAGATGCTGAGCCTCAGGGGGGTCATCCACGAAAAGGGCACTTCTAGAACAGCAACAGGAAATCTGTGTGCTTCTGTCAGCTTTTCCAGAAGCAGTTCCCACTCTTGGAGAGAGATTTGAGGAGTCCATCTCTAGCAGGAGTGCCATGATGTCTCTGGCATTTGTGCTGATGTCTGCCTCCATTGAAAGAGTGACCACCTTCATGGAGAATCAGATACGTCAGGCAACTGAATGCATGCTGGCCCCGACCAATGGCCTGCACACTCAGTCTGCCACTTTACACAGAATGGAAGAAAGCCTCGACTTTGTGGCTCCATGCCTCAATGAAATGCAGCCAAGTGTTCTCCAGCACTTGCCGAGCAGGGAAGTGCAGGTTGGCCATGAGAGGGAAGATGGAGAGAGGGCACATGGCAGTGGGGACTCTTCTCAAGGTGCACCCATTTCTCCACCTTCCCCCCCACACCCTACCCCAGACAGACGCCTACATGCTGTCTCCTACCTCAATGACTGAGCCTGCCCCTGCACATGTACAGGTGGGCCACTCTTTGGCTGGACCGTCATGGGGGAATATGGTGGTGCAGTGGTAATGTCACTGAATTAGTAATCCAGAGACCCAGGTTAATGCTCAGAAGGTTCAAATCTCACTGCAGCAGCTGGTGGAATTTAAATTCAATTAATTAGTAAAAATCTGGAATTGAAAGCTAGTCTCAGTAATGGTGCCATGAAACTATCAAACTATCACCGATTGTCATAAAAACCCATCTGGTTCATTAATGTCCTTTAGGGAAGGAAATCTGCTGTCCTTATCTGGTCTGGACTAAATGTGACTTCAGACCCACAGAAGGGGGAGGGTGAACAGACAGCAGTCATGGTCCACATTGGAATCAGTGACATAGGTAGAAAGAGGGATGTGGTCCTGCAGTCAGAATTTAGGGAGCTAGGTAAGAAATTAGCAAGCAGGACCTCAAAAGTAGTAATCTCCGGATTACTCCCAGTGCCACGCGCAAGTGAGTATAGAAATAGAAGGATAAGACAGGTGAATGCGTGGCTGGAAAAATGGTGCAGGAGGGAGGGCTTTAGATTCCTGGGACATTGTGACCAGCTCTGGTGGAGATGGGACCTGTACAGGCCAGACAGGTTGCACCTGAACAGAGTGGGGACTGAGTTCCTTGCAGGATGTAATGCTAGTGCTGTTGTGGAGGGTTTAAACTAGTTTGGCAGGGGGATGGGGACCTGAGGCTAGACTCAGTTCAGACAAAATCAGAAATGAAAATGGAAGGCAGAAAATTAGTGGATGAGTCTGGAAGAGAGGAAACAAAGATTAGAAAATATAAAAAGAGTTTGGCAGTGCTCAAGGGTATCTATTTCAATGCAAGGAGTATAGCAAATAAAGCAGATGAGCTGAGGGCACAGATAGACACGGCAGTATGATATCATAGCTATTACAGAAACATGGCTGAAGGAGGGACAGGATTGGCAGCTCAACATTCCAGGTTACAGGGTTTTCAGACATGATAGGGAGGGGGATAAGAAAGGAGGGGGAGTGACAATTTTGGTCAAGGAATCTATTACAGCTGTGAGGAGGGATGATATGTTGAAAGATTCATCAAATGAGGCCATATGGATTGAGCTAAGGAACAAAAAAGGGGCAATCACAGTGCTGGGAGTGTACTATAGACCCCCAAACAGTCAGAGGGAGATAGAAGAGCAGATATGTAGACAAATCTCTGAGAAGTGCATGAACAATAGGGCAGTAATAGTAGGGGATTTTAACTACCCCGATATTAAATGGGATAGTTCTAGTGTGAAAGGAATTGAGGGAGCAGAATTCTTGAGGTGCATTCAGGAGAATTTTTTTGCCCAGTATGTAGCAAGACCAACAAGAGAGGGCACAGTTTTAGACTTAGTTTTAGGAAATGAAGATGAGCGGGTAGAAGGGTTGGCCAGGGGAGAGCATTTTGGTGGTACATTGCTTTCATTGATCTCACCAAAGCCTTTGACCTCGTCAGCAGACGTGGTCTCTTCAGACTACTAGAAAAGATTGGATGTCCACCAAAGCTACTAAGTATCATCACCTCATTGCATGACAATATGAAAGGCACAATTCAACATGGCGGCACCTCATCAGACCCCTTTCCTATCCTGAGTGGCGTGAAACAGGGCTGTGTTCTCGCATCCACACTTTTTGGGATTTTCTTCTCCCTGCTGCTTTCACATGCGTTCAAGTCTTCTGAAGAAGGAATTCTCCTCCACACAAGATCAGGGGGCAGGTTGTTCAACCTTGCCCGTCTAAGAGCGAAGTCCAAAGTACGGAAAGTCCTCATCAGGGAACTCCTCTTTGCTGACGATGCTGCTTTAACATCTCACACTGAAGAGTGCCTGCAGAGTCTCATCGACATGTTTGCGGCTGCCTGCAATGAATTTGGCCTAACCATCAGCCTCAATAAAACGAACATCATGGGGCAGGACGTCAGAAATGCTCCATCCATCAATATTGGTGACCACGCTCTGGAAGTGGTTCAAGAGTTCACCTACCTAGGCTCAACTATCACCAGTAACCTGTCTCTCGATGCAGAAATCAACAAGCGCATGGGAAAGGCTTCCACTGCTATGTCCAGACTGGCCAAGAGAGTGTGGGAAAATGGCGCACTGACACGGAACACAAAAGTCCGAGTGTATCAAGCCTGTGTCCTCAGTACCTTGCTCTATGGCAGCAAGGCCTGGACAACGTATGTCAGCCAAGAGTGACGTCTCAATTCATTCCATCTTCGCTGCCTCCAGAGAATACTTGGCATCAGGTGGCAGGACCGTATCTCCAACACAGAAGTCCTCGAGATGGCCAACATCCCCAGCTTATACACACTACTGAGTCAGCGGCGCTTGAGATGGCTTGGCCATGTGAGCCGCATGGAAGATGGCCGGATCCCCAAAGACACATTGTACAGCGAGCTCGCCACTGGTATCAGACCCACCGGCCGTCCATGTCTCCGCTTCAAAGACGTCTGCAAACACGACATGAAGTCCTGTGACATTGATCACAAGTCGTGGGAGTCAGTTGCCAGCGTTCGCCAGAGCTGGCGGACAGTCATAAAGGCGGGGCTAAAGTGTGGTGAGTCAAAGAGACTTAGCAGTTGGCAGGAAAAAAGACAAAAGCGCAAGGGGAGAGCCAACTGTGTAACAGCCCCGACAAATAAATTTTTCTGCAGCACCTGTGGAAGAGCCTGTCACTCTAGAATTGGCCTTGGTAGCCACTCCAGGCGCTGCTCCACACACCACTGACCACCTCCAGGCGCTTACCCATTGTCTCTCGAGATAAGGAGGCCAAAGAATAGGATCTTCATTCAATCTGTGTTAACATAATTATGGAAAAGGACAGAGATAGAACAGGAGTTAGAGTTCTCGATTGGGGCAAGGCCAATTTTACGAAACTGAGGAGTGATTTAGCGAATGTGAATGGGAAATAGCTACTCGGAGGTAAATCAGTGTCAGAGCAGTGGGAGGCATTCAAAGGGAATAGTCAAGGGATTCAGAATAAACATGTTCCCACAAAGAAAAAGGGTGAGACGGCCATATCTAGAGTTCCATGGATGTCAAGAAGCCTACAGGGTATGATAAGGCAGACATAACCTTTCCTTTTCTACAGAAAGCCGAGAGGAGTATAGAAAGTGGAGGGGTGAAATCAAAAGGGAAATTAGGAAAGCTAAGAGGGGGCATGAAAGAATATTGACAAGCAAAATCAAGGTGAACCCAAAAATGTTTTATCAATACATTAAGAGTAAGAGGATAACTAAGGAGAGAGTAGGGCCCATAAAAGACCAAAAAGGTAACCTATGTGTAGGGACGGAAGATGTTGGTATGGTTCTTAATGAATACTTTGCATCTGTCTTCACAAAAGACGGGGACGATGCAGATATTGTAGTTAAGGAGGAGGAGTGTGAAGTATTGGATGTGATAAACATAGGGAGAGAGGAAGTATTAATGGGATTAGCATCCTTGAAAGTTTATAAATCACCAGGGACACATGAAATGTACCCCAGGCTGTTAAAAGAAGAAAGAGAGGAAATAGCAGAAGGTCTGACCATCATTTCCAGTCCTCACTGGATACAGGTATGGTTCCAGAAGATTGGAGGACTGCTAACATTGTACCTCTGTTTAAAAAGGAAGCGAAGGATAAACTGAATAATTACAGGCCAGTCAGTCTAACCTCAGTAGTGGGCAAATTATTGGAATCTATTGGAATCTATTCTGAGAGACAGGATAAACTGTCACTTAGAAAGGCACAGGTTCATCAAGGGGAGATCTTGTTTGAGCAGCTTGATTGAATTTTTTGAAGAAGTAACAAGGAAGATAGATGAGGGTACTGTAGTTGATGTGGTCTGCATGGATTTTAGCAAGGCTTTTGACAAGGTACCACATGGCAACAGGTTTGTCAAACATGATGTTCCTTTCATAAATCCACATTGATTCTGCCCAATCCTACCATATTTTCTAAGTGTCCAGTAATCACATCCTTTATAATAGATTCTAGTTTTTTCCCTACTACTGATGTCAGGCTAACAGGTTTGTAGTTTCCCGTTTACTCTCTCCCTCCTTTCTTAAATAGTATGGTTACATTTGCTACCTTCCAATCTTCAGGAACCAATCCAGAATCTGTAAAATTTTGGAAGATGATCACAACACATCCACTATCTCTACAGCCACCTCTTTCAACACACTGGGATGTAGATCATCAGGTCCAATGGATTTATCAACTTTCAGTCCCAGTAATTTCTCCACTACTACTTTTTTACCAATACTGATTTCTTTTATTTCCTCATTCTCGCTAACCCTTGGTTCTGTACTATTTCTGTAGTATCTCTGTGAAGATAGACAAAGCATTTGTTTCGTTTCTCTGCCATTTCCTCATTCCCCATTATAAATTCCCTTGCTTCTGCCTGTAATGGGTGCATGTTTGTCTTTGCTAATCTTTTCCTTTTCACATACCTATAGAAGCTTTTACAGTCCATTTTATGTTTCTCGTTAGTTCACTTTCATATTCTATTTTCTCTTTCTTTATCAGTTTTTTGGTCTCCTTTGCTTAAATCTAAAATACACCCAATCCTCAGGCTTACGACCTTTTTTGGCAACTTTATAAGCCTATTTGCGTGGCGCAGTGGTTAACACTGCAGCCTCACAGCTCCAGCAACCCGGGTTCAGTTCTGGGTACTGCCTGTGCAGAGTTTGTCAGTTCTCCCTGTGACCGCGTGGGTTTCCGCCAGGTGCTCCGGTTTCCTCCCACAGCCAAAGACTTGCAGGTTGATAGGTAAATTGGCCATTGTAAATTGTCCCTAGTGTAGGTAGGTGGTAGGAGCATGGTGGGGATGTGATAGGGAACATGGGATTAATGTAGGATTAGTATAAATGGGTGGTTGTTGATTGGCACAGTCTCGGTGGGCCAAAGGGCCTGTTTCAGTGCTGTATCACTCTATGACTCTTCCTTTAATTTAGTACAATCTTGAGCTTCTCTTGTTCGCCATAGTTGGATCACTTTTCCTGCTGGGTTTTTGTGCCTCAAAGGAATGTAAACCATGTATTAATTGTTTAAATGCTAGCCATTGCCCGTCTACCATCATACCTTCTAATGTAGTTTCCTAATCTACCACAACCAACTTTTAAGTATCATAATGAGGCTGTATAACTCAGAATTAACCACCATTTTAAATTTGACACCGTCTAAAGGGTGGTGAGGACTGCCGGATCCAGGATTCCACTTTCTACTTGCCTGCTGGTTCATGTTTATCTGCTTCCTTCACCACCACCCCACTCTTCCCCGCGATCAGGCACACTGCCAACACCGACCTTTCAGATCTTGCCCTTAAGGCCCTACTGATCTCCCACTGAGACCCCCAATCTGCACCACCCACCAAGGCTCCAATCTCCTCCACTATTGACTCTTCTGAAGCTGACTGTGCACAGCTAGGTGGGAAGGTTGCTATGAGGGGTATGCAATGAAGCTGCATAAGGATATAGGTCAGTTAAATGATTGGACAATAAGGTTGCTTATGGAATATAACATGAGGTTGTGTGAAATTATCCATTTCAGTCGGAAGAATTGAAAAGCAGGATATTTTTTATAAGGTCTGAGACTAGTCAACATCAGTATTCAGAGGGATTTGGGTGTCCTTGTTGTCACAGACTTGTATTTATTTTCTCCTCAGATTAAAAACAGCATGTGCCTTTAAGACTCCATTTAAAAACAGTGTGCCTTTAAGACTGAGCACAGGGTGCCAGCTGCACCTGTCCCAAGGCCACAGCAGGAGAGAGAGCGGTCACATGGTATAATGTTTCAATTTGTGTGTAAAACTGGCAAAAATCATCTGAAACAGCAAACAGCAAAGCATGCTACTGGAGAAAGGAGCTGCCTTCTTTCTCAGCAGAAATTCTACAAAGAGCTACAAGCTAAGTTAATTGCCGAAGCAAAAAACAGCCTTATTTCTGAGAGACCATTTTATATTGCTGAAGGTAACAAAACTCCTTTTCTTTACTTCCAAGCCAGGAAGTATTAGCTTCAAGATTAAATCTCTCTTGACTGATTGTACTTTCTGAATTCTGGTCTTGATTCCTGCTGCAGCCAAAGAATTTGAATGCCTAGCAAAAACAGACTGTTTCATCAAATCCGTGTGAAGACTTTGAGAAGCATTTGATTATTTCTGCATTAGAATACCTCATCCATCAGGAATGAACCCACAAAGACTTATTTATTTATTCTGAAGAAACAGCTAATTTTTTAAAAAGCCACTTTTGAAACCAGTTAATTGTTAATTTTTGAGTGTATGAGTGTGCATGGGGGAGTTAGATTAAAATAAGAGGTTATAAGATATTTAGACATAGGTTTATCTTAATAGTGTTTGAGATTCAGTTTTTTAATAAATAGTTAATTTGTTGTTGTCCAAAGATACCTGGTTTGGTCTGTTTTATTCTGGGGGTTACGAGAGTGTGTAATTTGACTGTTTTCCGGTTGGATGTGAAAACATTAATAATATGCTGCAATCTGTGGAGAGACAGGACTGAATTGGCAGTGCATTGCTCCCGCCACGGTCATAACGTTGTACACAGTAAGTTAATATGCAGGTACAACAAGCAATCAGGAAGGCAAATGGTATGTTAGCCTTTATTGCAAGAGGGTTTCACTCGAAGAGTAAGGAAGACTTGCTGCAAGCATACAGGGCTTTGATGAGACACACATCTGAAGCACTGTATACAGTTTTGGTCAACTTTTTTTATTTGTTCATGGGATGTGGGTATCGCTGGCTAGGCCAGCATTTATTTCTCATCCCTAATTGCCCTTGAACTGAGTGTCTTGCTAGGCTATTTCAGAAGACATTTTAAGAGCCAACCACATTGCTGTGGGTTTGGAGTTACATGTAGGCCAGACCAGGTAAGGTCAGCAGATTTCCTTCCCTAAAGGACATTAGTGAACCAGATGGGTTTTTACAACAATCAACAATGGTTTCATGGTCACCATTAGGCTAACTTTTTTAATTCCATATTTTATTAACTGAATTCAATTTCACCATCTGCATAGTGTGATTCAAACCCATGTCCCCAGAGCACTAGCCTGGACCACTGGATTACTAGCCCTGTGACATTACCACTATGCCACCATCTTCCCAACTTACCTGAAGAAGGCCATGCTTGCCTTAGAGGGGGTGCAACAAAGGTTTTATAGATTGAATCCAGGGAAGACAGGGCTGTCCTCTGAGCAGAGATTGAATAGAATGGACGTAAATCCTCTGGAGTTCAGAAGAATGGAAAGTGATCTCATCAAAACATGTAAAGTTCTTAGAGAGCTTGACAGGGTAAATGCTGAGAGGCTGTTTCCCCTTGTTAGAGAGTCTAGAGCTAGGGGTTATACAGTAAAGTGCCCTTAGAGATCCATAATTGTGCCTGCAGCATGTGTGTACACTGGTAGTGTGAGTCGCAATATTGGTAAGGATGCACAGTATGCAGAGTAGGCAGATCATGATGTCAATCAGTGTGCAATGCTGATTTGATGCCAGTGCTGCCATTTTGGAGCTCAACGCTCCAGCTAATGCCTGAACACAGTTGAGTATATGTTCAGCAGCAGAAAGGACACTCATCTTGCTACTTACAGGATCATCATCTAGTTACAGGTTAGTTGCTGATTGAATTCTAGAGTTGCTAAAGTGTACGGGGAATAGTGTGGCAGACACTGAAGGATTTCATCCTGACTTCAAAGCATCTGCACAAACCAGTTGCTCCCAGACATAGGTGCAGTAGGAGGCATTCCCCTTGCAATACGGCATGACTTGGAGAATGAGCAAAGGGCATGCAGAGCAAGGCGGCAAGCTGCTAAAAGAGGAAGGAGTAGGAGGAGAGAAGGGCTTTCAGCAGGAGGCCATATCCACCCAGGGAGTTCAGGGAGCATTTCTTCTACCTGAACCTCAGCACGAAACAGTACATGAGACGTCTGCGCTTCAGTGAGGACGTCCTCACTGAAATCTGCCATCTGCTGCAGCCACAATTGCAACCTCAGAGCAGAGCAAGGACAGCATTGAAAGTGACTGTGAAGGTGGTTGTGGACATGAACATTTACATGGCAGAATCCTTTCAGGAGATATTTGCAACATCTTGCAGTTTTCCATCTGCTCTGGTGCAAGGGAGGTCATGGAGCCTCTCTGTTCAAAAAGAGTTGATTTCATTTAATTCTTTCTTGCCAGAGGGCAGCAAGCAGAATGAGCGTGCGACTTCGCAAGGGTTGTAGGATTCCCCATGATGCAGGGCGCCATTGACTGTAAGAACATAAGGATGTAAGAAATAGCAGCAGAAGTAGGCCATACAGCCCCTGGAGTCTCTCCGCCATTCAGCAAGATCACGGCTGACTTGATCTTGGCCTGAACTCCATTTTCCTGCCTGTTCCCCATCACCTAAAAATCTGTCCGGCTCAGCCTGGAATATATTCAATGACTCATCCTCCACAGCTCCCTGGGACCCTCTGAGAGAAGAAATTCCTTCTCATCTCCATATTCTGAAACTGTGTCCCCTAAATCTAGATTTCCTCACGAGAGGAAACATCCTCTCAGCATCTACCCTGTCAATTCCCCTCAGAATCTTATATGTTTCAATAAGATCAACTCTCATTCTTCTAAACTCCTATGAGTATAGGCCCAATCTGCTCAACATTTCCTCATAAGACAACCCCTTCATCCTAGGAATCAATCTAGTGAACCTTCTCTGAACTAAAGGCCTGCTCAGGAATAAAATTGAAACCTGACCCGGGCTCGACCCGACCACATCCAACCCAAACCCGACCCGGGCCCCAGTCCTTTAAATTTTTTCCGCACCCGACCCAACCTGACCCTACTATCGTAATAAAGTTAATGATATCAAACAGATTATTGTGCTCTACCTTGTCCAAATGTTGTAATCCTGTTCAGCCGTTCCGGCAACTGGCTATTCCTGCAGATGGAGTTGTGGGGAATCATGGGTGACCCTGATCCCGCCACCCCACCCCACCCCACCCCACCCCCACTTTCACAAATGAGCACTTTGTGGCCTAGTTCATTGGATAGTGATCAGGGGTACAAACCTGGTGGTTTCCTTACCCCCTCCCTTTTTTAGTCAACACAGTTTTTGGAGGGTTGTAGGGCTGTGGAGATTTGGAGTGGTGGTGTGGTGGGGGGGTGCGTGGTGGTGTGCAAGGTCATGAAGATTTGAACATGAGCAACACAGAGGCCAATTATCATTTTCTTACTGCTATTCCTAAGCTCAGTGAATTCAATACAGAGAGATTGGACTGGAAACTAAATTTCAGTGAAAGGAAAGATTGATTGATTGGAAAAATGGCAGATCAGATAGCAGGCTTTCCCAGTGCTGTTCGATTGTTAATGTACAGTACTGCAGATTCCTGGTGCTGTCTGATTATTAGTCTACAGTATGGCAGATCTGCAGTACTGTTTTATTGAAGACTTCTGGTTGATCAGCATACACATAATGGCCAGCACTTCGAATAGCCTACGGAGCAAAAAAAAATATGTTAATGTTGACAAAGTATGTTAAACAATTTCTAGCATTTTAACATTTAATACAATTTTACATAAAGGTTAGTATCACTTTAAAAAAAAAGAAAATCTTACCCTAGATTATTTGATATCATGGGTGAATCTCAACCCTCCAAAGATTTCAGAGTGTCCATCTATCCTTTGAGATCTTTCTGTTTATCTGGCAGTGTTACACAAACTATCAGCAAGTGCTGCTTGTTAATTGCTTTTACACACCAGACTATCTTGTTCCTCTATAAGATTACAGTTCAGTCTAAGAAGAGATAAAGCATCCCAGAAGCCCTGATTTGAAGTATTAAAATGCAAAACAAATAATCTAACAGCAATCAAATACAGTTATGTATTTATTGAACATCTTTCTTCCAACTCCTTGAGTAGATAAAATTAAAGATCCCAACTCTAGGAGCCGGACTAAGATTTTACAGATAACTCTCAAAAACACACAGTATTTCTCTTTTCTGTCAGAAATATCAGCCTGTCTCTTCCGTGACTTTCAAACGACGTCTTGACTCCCTCATGATTTTTAAGCCGTCTTCTCATGAGATTATCCATTTTCTCTCGACAAAGAAAGACTTGCTCTTCTCTAGCACCTTTCACAACCTCAGGATGTCCCAAACCACTTTCCACCCAATGAAGGTCTTTGTGAATTGTAGTCACTGTTGTAAAGTAGGAAAGGCAGCAGCTATTGCCCACAGCAAGCTCCCACAAACAGCACTGTGATAATAACCAGATAAAACAGAAACAAATCGCATCAAACCATAGATTAAAAAGAAAACAAATAGCCTACTCCAACGAAGCACTCAATAGGCAGTAAGGTGAACATTTGATTTAGCACACCGTTAACATACCTTTTGCCTTTGCTACATGACCTTCTGGTCGGTTATTCTCTGTGACCTTGTCCTAACTATCCTTAGTTATCTCTTGCCCCACCCCCGCTTTACTTGCTTAAAACCTTTTACATTTCTAATATTTGCCAGTTCTGATGAAGGGTTACTGACCTGAAATGTTTACTCTGCTTCTCTTTCCACAGATGCTGCCAGAAGTGCTGAGTATTTCCAGCATTTCTTGCTTTTATTTCAGATTTCCAGCATCTGCAATATTTTGCTTTTATTTGATATAGTCGTCTCAATTACAGACATAGCAAAAAAAAAAGAACAAAAGGTCTTATAAATTGTCATGTAAAAAAATAATAGAGTCAACAGTGGAAGGCTTAAGGGCAGTCCTCCGTTGGTCGATTGTCCTTCCAACTACGCGAAAGTTCCTCTCACTGCTGCTACCGCTCGCCGGAAGGCAAAGTATACTTCTAGCCAGCCTGGCCAATTTAGGGTATGCAACACTGTGTTCCTTCACCAGCCCAACAGATCATGCTCGTTTGCCATTGCCAACGCAACAGGCCTCTCTGCTGTGTACTGCTGCACTTCATCATTTGTGTCCATTTCTTCATGAACATTCTCCCATTCAGCAAATTCGGTCACTGCTTTTTTGGCAGCTATAGGTTCATCGTCAACCACTTTCATTTCCTTCACAGGGTCTTCTGCTTTAAAGTCATTGATATGTCTGCACACTTCAGAACAAACTTCTTCCCTATCATGGCTGGAGAACATTCGCAGCTGATTAAATTTAGGCCAGAGAAATGTTGCTATCTTGTGCGCGTCATTTACTTCAACTTTCTTCAGAAGCCACTCTCTATGTCATTGCCTGACAACTGCTTGCATTGGAATATCTGAAGAAAGTGGCATGCAGAGTCGTTTAAGTTTCTCAAACCACAGAATTACCAGGTACTGGTCTCCCTCGAGTTTCCTCTGAGCTTCATAAAATGGTCGGAGGAAATCAACCAAAATCTGCAAGACATTGGGGGGGATGTTTTCCAGCTTGTAGTTTTCCCCACGCTATTCCAGTTTCTCGTGCAGCTCATGATAACTATCCTGAATTTAGTTCATTGTCAGATACACAGTACTGTACCTCATTTCTCCCATTGGGTTTAAAGTTTTAGACAACTGTGCAGCAAGACCAGACTGTTTAATGTATGCCACCAAGGCTTTGGCATCATGTATAGTTTCTGCAACATCCGGAGCTTCGGAAGCTAATTCCTTTGGATTAAGTGACTGTCGAAGGACCGTGTTATATACGTTGTCCTGACAATCCAGATGTCGATATGGTCTAAGAGCAAGCACTATGTTAGCGCTTTGATCTGTCACCCAGACTAATTTATTTAAATTTGCTGGGTCGAATCCAAAAGTATTCACTGGCAGCCTTAAAATCTCACACCTGATGTTTTTGCCAGTTTGGCGTCTTCCAGTGGAAACATTGCTGTTGTTAAAAATTTGGCATTAAGTTTAAAATCGACTGTGATGTAATGGCAAGTTATTGAAATATAATGGATTTTTCGCTAATCGTCCATCCATATGTCAGTTGTCATTCCCACATTCACATCCTTCAGTATGTCAGTAATCGGAGAAATTAGTTGTTTTCTCTTTTCTTCTGCCACATCGTGACACCTTCTTGAAACTGTACTTGGATTTGGTAACACACTTGAAGCTGATACTCAACCGTATGCAGAACCCACATTGATAAGCTTTTGTGCTAGCTTAACAAACCCTTCACCAGAGATAGTTTGGAAAGATCGAATATCCTTGTAACAGAGACTCACGTATTTGTCTGTAATTTCTGATTTCTTGTGAGCGGGTATGTTTGTTTTGCTTGTCTGTACAAACGAAGTTAGGTACGACTGACATGGCCAAGCTACGGGTTGAGTACAACCTTTTTCAGTGTGCCGCTGCAAAGATGAATTTCCCGTCTTTTTGCTGTCATATTTTAGTAGAAGTTTGCAAGATTTTCATTGTACAAATCCACTGGAACTTTTACTATTGCAGAAAACAACAGCGTTGAAATGTTTCCAAACGGAAGATTTACCTTTTCTGGCTACAGGACTTGCCACTGCTAAACATTCTCCAGTAGACAGCATTCTTTTACATCCATAGTGCACTGTAGTGTAGAATCACCCTTGGATGCATGGAAGCTACAGCATGAGCACGATGATGTCATAGAAACCTTAATGTTGAATTGAAGATTACTTCCCGGAAGCAGCACTGTCCAGCCTGAGCCGAGCCGAGCCTGAATGCTGGACTTGGAAGGGAGACCCGACCCAAACTCAACACATGCAGTCGGGTCTAGTCTAGTTCAGGTCAGGTAGCCAGGCTTTACTCTGAACTGTCTCCAATGCAGGTATATCACTCCTTAAATAAGGAGACCAAAACTGTACGCACCAAAACTGTGATCTCACCAATGCCCTGTAAGCAAGACTTCCCTACTTTTATACTCCACTGCCCTTCTAAAAAAGGCCAAAATTCCATTTGCCTGCCAATTTATGTTTCAGGTACGAGGACACCAAATCCCTCTATCATAGTATTCTGTAATCTCTTCCCACAGATGCTGCCAGACCTGCTGAGTATTTCCAGCATTTCTTGTTTTTGTTTCAGATTTCCAGGCATGGGAAATGCATTGACCTTATGCAGTGTGGTCCTTCCCATCGGACCCTTTGCAAGAGCCATCAAACTGTTAATGATCCAGTAGTGGATAAATGAATAAAGGATTCTTTTGGCGGTGCAGCAAATCAGATTTCATTAAAGACAAATAAAACGGCAAGGTGACATCAAACTACTATATACTAATATAACCCTGTGCAATTCGAGTGCAGCTAATTGGATTTTCCCATTCGCTTGCAGATGCTCCTACGTGGTGCCACCTCTAAGCTGTCAGCTGAGGTAGAGGCAGACTGCTGTCCTTTCTGCTCCATGGCTTTTGATGGCCGTGATGGTCGGCCTCTAGTGGCCTGAGGCCTTGAGGGCCCTGGTATATTGGGGGCATTCTGCACAGGTGCAGGAGTTGCCTCTGTCATCACAGCTTCCTGAGGCGTTGGTGTCACCATCAGAGGGGACAATGACCTGCCATCCACGCCAGGAGCGTCTTGAGAGGAGCCCCCCGGTGCGTCCGGCAGCTGCTCCTCTACTCTTTCAGAGCACACTTGCCCCTCCGTGCTCACCTCAGGAGTTTGAACACCTGGCGGTGACTCCAGGTGTCTCGCGCCATCCCCGCATCACCACCCAGCCATTGCTGCACAGAGCTCATGGAGGAGGCAATGGTCATGTGCATCTCCAGCATCCACTGTATGGCTTGCTAGATCTGTCTCTCCATGAGGGTCACCATTCTTTCAATGGAGGAAGCCATGCACACACATGCCAGAGACATGGCTGCACTCATGGCCTTTATGGACTCCTGCATCATTCGTGCATGGATGCGCAAAGCCTCTGGAAGTTCTGCCAGATGTTCACAGACCTCATGCTGCAACTCCAGCATCTGCTGCCTTCTTGATGACTCCAGAGGTATGTCATCAGCCTGAAGCTGAGCATCGGCGTTCCCTCCCACAGTCCTCAGAGTGTGAGTGGCTGCAACAGTCACTGCTTCCAACAGCTGCTCAAGTGCACCTGTACTGTGCTCACCAGATTGTCACCCGTTAGCTACATGTGCATGACTGCCCACTGACATAGAATCACAGGAAGATTACAGCACAGAAAGAGTCCACTTGGCCCATCGTGTTTGCGCTAGCCGGAAAAAAGAGCCACCCAACCTAATCGACTTTCCAGCATGTGGTCTGTCACCCTCCAGTTACAGCACTCTAGGTGCACATCCAGGCACCTTTTAAATGAGATGAGGTCTTCTGCCTCTACTACCCTTTCAGACAGTGAATTCCAGATCCCTACCCCTCTCTCGGTGAAAAACAATTATCCTCACCTCCCATCTAATCCTTCTATCAATCACTTTAAATCTGTGCCCCCTAGTCACTTACCTCTCTGCTAAGGTTAAATAGGCCCTTCCCATTCACTCTATCCAGGCCCCTCAATTTTATACATCTCAATCAAATCTCCCCTCAGCCTCCTTGTTCCAAGGAGAACAACCCCAGCCTATCCAATCTTTCCTCATAGCTGCAATTTTCCAGTCCTGACAACATCTTCGTAAATCTCCTCTGTACCCTTTCTAATGCAATTACATCCTTTCTGTAATGAGGTGACCAGAACTGCACAGGGTCCTCAAGTTGTAGCCTAACTAATGTTTTATATAGTTCCAGCATTACCCCCCAGCCTACTTTTATATTCTATGCCTTGGCTAATAAAAGAAAATATTTCATATGCTTTATTAATCACCTTATCGACCTGTCCTGCTACCTACAGGGATCTGTGGGCATTCACTCCATGGTCCCTCACTTCCTCTACACCTGTCAGTATCCTCCCATTTATTGTGTATTCCTTTGCCTTGTTTGACCTTCCCAAATGCATCACCTCACACTTCTCCAAGTTGACTTCCATTTGCCACTTTTCTGCCCACCTGAGCAGTCCATTGATATCTTCCTGCAGTTTACAGCTATCCTCCTCATTATCAACCACACGGTCAATTTTTGTGTTGTCTGCAAACTTCTTGATCATTCCCCCTACATTTTTGTCCAAATCATTAATATAAACCACAAAAAGCAGGGGACCTAGTACTGACCCTTGCAGAACCCCATTGGAAACAGTCTTCCAATCGCAAAAAAAACCGTCTACAATTATCCATTGTTCCTGCCATTGAACCAATATTGTATCCAGCTTGTTACATTCCCCTGGATCCCATGGGCATTTGTTTTTTAAGCCAGTCCTTGTCAAAAGCCTAGCTAAAATCTGTGTCGACCACATCAACTGCACTTTCCTCATGAATTCTCCTTGTTTCTTCCTCAAAAAATTCAATCATTTGTCAGACACAACCTTCTCTTAACAAATCCATGTTGACGATCCTTGATTAATTCATGCCTTTCCAAACGACAGTTTATCCTGTCTCTCAGAATTGATTCCAATAATTTTCCCACTATTGAGGTTAGACTGGCCTATAATTATTCGGTCTAACAAAGGACATGAGAGTATCTGCGCTGGTGGAAGGTGTGGGGAAATGATGTGATGCTGCATCCTCTGAGGTTTTTGGGCACTACGGGAATCAAGGGATATGAGGATAGGCTGGACAAGTGCAGTTGATGTAGGTGTTCAGCCGTGATCTTATGAATGGCAGGCGAGGCCCGAGGGGTATATGGCCTATTTCTTATGTTATGTTCTTAAATGTGCATAGTGGCATTGTTGGTGCAACAGAATAACATGTATTGTTAACATCATGCAAAATGTTATGCATAATGTATCATATGGTAGAAATATAGACTATACATATTCGGGATCATAAAATACCATTTATATTCCACAAGCATGCATGTGTTAACAATTTGCAAATGATTTATAAAGGCCAGTGACATGTGTGGAATCTGGAGTGGACTATGCCAAGAAGAACAGGAAAAAATCAGTAAGAATAAAATATCACCATATCTTCCTTCATAAAAAAAAAACTTGCAATATTTAAAATTTTCCACCACAATAAACTGTTCATAGCAAAGAGAATCCAATCTGGAAATATTGCAAATGAATGACATGGCCAACAGTACTTACTTCTGTAAAAAGCAGGAAAACAGCACTAAACATAAACAGTGCATCTTAGAGTCATTGAGTGATACAGCACCGAAACAGGCTCTTCCTGCTGTGCAGACACAGCGTGGAATACCACCGCCATTGGGAAAGAAGGAATTCATGGTTAAATAGGCACTTACTTGCTTTTTCAATCATCTCAATTGCTTTTCTGCCAGGCCCATGGGGGTTCGCCACAGGAGGCTGAACCTGCCCAGAGAAAGCTGGATGAGGGCGGGATGTCGCCAGCATCTGACCTGATGTTATCTTCCAGGAATTTCCCACCCTGCGTGTATCAGAACCCACCTCCACCTGGCTGAGAAAATTCTACCCACTAACTCTGTTTCTCTCCCCACAAATGCTGCCGGACCTGCTGAACATTTCCAGCATTTTCTGTTTTTGTCCCAATTATCAACCATTTATCACTGCATGTAAACATGAGTCCAAGAGCGTGAGGAAGTTTTGGATTTTTATATCCTTGTGTTTATTTTACAATATACTATGTTTAGATAAGGGAACAAATAAATATTTAACAGCAGTTCCCTTTGATTATAAACTGACTATGTTCCCATTTCCCATCTAAACACATTTTGAGATTATCTTCAAAATCTAGTCTCAATACTATTCTCTCAGACTAATCCCATATAGTCTTAAGGTAGCCACTTTATTTTTTCCACTTGCTGTTTTTCTCAATGTTTAGTTCTCTGCTTCCTTAATATGTTTGGGCTGTTGACCAATTGCAAGAGATTTTACACATCTCAGTATCTGCCCATGAATACAAATGTGTCTCTTATTTGTGCATATTTGAACTGTTCTTACAATGAAATAGACAGTTTGGACATTTTATAGTTAATTCCACCACAATCATTTTCAGGTTACAATTTTTTTTGAGCATTTATGCGATTGAGCACAGCAACAAATAAATGTGCACAATAAAATAATTTCAAGCTTCCTATATATTTGACTAGCTTGCCCAGATTGCTGGTGTATCTGCTCTTGGAACATAACCCTGAAATAGAAATTACAACACAGAGACAGAGTGTGGTGTTGCTTATCCTCCACATGAGGTATGGACCTAATCCCATGTGCCTACCCTGTTCCGTATTTCTTTATCCCCATTTTCTGCAACCACTTGCTTAAACAGTTCTTAAGTATTGACATGGACTACAGATATCCTTAGAGCTGCCTCCGTATCATCGCCGTGACTTTGCCGGAAGTGGAGTGGAAAAGCCCTTATTTAGGGGTTAATTTTTTTGTCTTTCTATTTGGAACTTAAACCTTATATTGTTGTCACTAGTCCTTATGTTCGCACACACACTTACCTCACATATCTGATCTATTTTGTTACTCCTTATAGATCTAGCAATGCCTTGTAGGGCCATAAATATACTGCTTGAGGAAGGAAGCCTACATACACGTTTTGGGAATCCCATTCCCTTTACACTATTTGCTTCTTCCCTGTCCCAATCAATGATTTGACAATTAAAATCTCGTAGAATAATTTTGCTATTCCTGCTCACCTGCATAGAAATTACGACAGAAATGCATCGAAGAAACATCCATTTGGCCCAACCAGCCTTTGTCAGCCTTTACCCTCCATCTGGACAAATCAGTCTAAATCAGATTTACCCACCTTGTTCCCATCACCCTTTATCCCCCTTTTCTTCATCAACATATCGATTATAAATTTGAATATTGTGCAAATCAATGGGTTTTGAGTGAGTTAAAATTTCATCTACATATCCTCTATAAAGTGCATGCAACAACTTTCTATGCAAAGAGGATCATCTCCCTGATCTGTCTACAAATTTCCTCTTCCATTTTTCTCCCACAGTTAATGGGTCTGTAGTACAACCCCACTAATGGAACAATACTTTTTTTTATCTTTAATATCTGGTGTAGTGATAATTCAGCACAATGAAAATGCAGACCATTTGGAACAGCAGCATTCATTTTGCAGTTTGAAAATATTATCCACTGGTATAGCTGTGGGTTTATTAAAACATAATTTTTTACATTGCACAAAGGTTTAAATGTTGTGTGGTGACCTTTTCAAACAACCACAATTACATTTTCACAAAGATACAAGAGTTGATCTTACTGCAATGCACTCAAAGGCATGTAAGAGCTTGCCAAAAACTGTAATACTGCTTGACTGAGAGCTTTTTGTTTACACTACCCTTTTGTCTTGTTGGTGATATTCAAAAGCACAGGCCAATCCCCACTTTCCAGACAAGTTTGGTTTTAGTTGACAGGTGATTTTGTTTTGTCAGAATTATTTCAATTTCTCAAGGATCAGGGGAAAGAAAAAGTATAATATTGTAAGTGCCTTTAGGCAGTGCACCGCTGCTTAACGGCTGGTGAGCTTTAGTTTTTTCTGTTGGCACTTTCTGTAAATGATTTCTCATGCTTTTGGGAAATAAACCTTCTCTCTGTATCTCATTCCCCTTTTCCCAGAATGATGGTAATGCTATATTCCTGGCTGTGTTATTGAGAAAAAAAAAACATCAAAGGAGTCTCTGTGGCCTTCTTGAACAGAGAAAGGGTTCAAATATTGACCCTTACCCTGTTGAATAAAAAGTAATTGTATTTAGTTAGTGTAACAAATGTGGCAATTGTCACTCCCTATGAGTTAAATAATCCTGACTCAACTGAATCCACCTGAATTGCCAATATTTTTAATCGCAATGTTATAATTCTGGTACCAATACAAATAAGGATTAATAGATTGCTTTAATAATAGATAATAGAGATTTTAAAACACTCATAAGAGTTCCTTCAAGAAATCAAAACAAAATTTCTACATGCCTTGCAACAGTTAAGGCAAAATAACTTCCATTTGTCGAACAAGGGCTGAATTTTATGAGTGCGCCGCAGTTCGCAGTGGCACACTCTAAAAACGGCGTGCATCCTCCTCGGAGGTGCTGTCCCTGAGCCCCCGTGATATTACGCGCAGGGGCTCATTTAAATAGAGGGAGTGGAGCAGCCGCCCCCAATGATGTAAGGGGGCAGCCGCCACGTCCCCAGCAATGGCGTCCAGCGCCACTGCACAGGTGCTGGCGCCATTTTTAAAGGGCTGTAAGCCCTTCAGTCGCCTTTTAAAATTTAAAGATCCCATTCTCTGGGATGTAACAATACAATGTCATGTCAGATAGAAATCACTTCTCCCATTCCCCCCAATGGGTAAATTAAACATTAATCGCACTCTTCCCCCATAATAACCCTTGAATAGTGTTCCGCACTTTCTCCCCCAAAATTTGTTCCCTTTGACCCTCAACCCCTTCCCATCATCCCATTAGCCAGTAAAGATTGCTTACCCCATTCCCGCCCCGAAAATTCTATTGCTCCCCTCTCCCCACCAGGTTCTTGCCCAGAACTCCATGCGGAGTTCCGAAGGCGCGCGGAGCACGAATGGCGACCGTAATATTGGTGTGGGACGCACCTGCAGGTAAGTTTATTTGCATCTCATTTGGTACGGACGGTTTGCATACATATATGAAAGACCCGTCGCCTGGCGACGGGGTGGGGGGGGCCGCACTGAGGTCCCCCCGCCACCGGTAATATGCGCCGGACCCTTCTCGACATCGCAGGTCAAGGCGGGCCTCTCCCCACAGGATTTTACCGGCCCCATCACCGCAATCCGCGGCGTTGAGGGGCCGGTAAAATTCAGCCCCAAGTGTGAGTGTGTACACAAATCTGTTAGCAAAATTGTTGCAATGAATGAGTAACCTTGACATGATTTTGCAACTGAGGCTACTTTATTATCAATCTTCCTCCTCTCCACTGTCAAACTTCTGGTTATTTGGACTGAAAGTCCTTCAATTTACTGAATGAGTGTAACCTGTTTTGATATGTCTCACCCTTAACGAAATATATTGTTGCACATAATGAAATGGGTTCTCTACACGTGTCATTCTTATTAGAATTTTCATTAGAAGAAGGCAAACTTTTAGCACCCCTGAATTCCAGTGGTACCATCTGGAGGAAAGCATTTTGTGACAGTGATAAAGGAGGCTTGGATGATTTTTTTTTAAGCAGCATGGGTCTAGTATAACAATGTAAAATACTTTTTGAAATCAAAGTCTGAAACTAAAACTCGTTCTATGATTCTATGAAAAGGATCAATTTATTAAATACTAGCATTGTGAAGCCTCCCCCATGGACAGTGCAGACTGGGAAGATTTTCTTTTTAGTTATCTGCACAAAAATGCAGACACACCAGAAGAAATTAAATATGTACACCACTACCACTTTACAAGTGAATAAATGTATTCACTTTTACTCTACCTTGCTGTGTGTGCTTCTTTGTGCAAAAAGGAAAGTGTCAGTTGTCCAAATAGTCTGCCAACACTCACTGTTTAGGTGAACAACGGACATTGATGAAGGACAGGAGGGTGATATTTGACATAAATAAAGTATTTAAAAATGAAAGATAAACTATAGTTTCTGTACTCTTTACTATGTGGAACACGTACTATGGAATTGCTGATGCTATCTTAAATTTGCTGGTCAATTACAATTTTTTTTCTTGTGACATTTTCTGAATTGCAGGTGGTTGAAAATTAATACATTTTAAACCATGAATTTTAAGCATATCTGTGCATTATTACAAATTAAAGGACAGGCAAAGTACAAACCTAGATGGACTAGAACATCATATTTTCAAAAATGTTCTCCCCTTCTGTCTTGAAAGCACTAACTTATGCTGGTTCATTGTGTCTTTATCCTTTTTCTGGCATTCTCAAATGCCGGAGCCACAATCCATGTTACCATTATATCCATTTAGAACAGGTTTTAGATCACATGAGCTACTTACAATGTGGCCATTGATATTTTGGGGTGAAACATTGGCATGTAAAGAAGTTACAGTAGTGGAAACAGCCAAATAAAGCTAGATTACTTGCTTAGTACATACTTCACAAAGACCCTGTATTTTCAAATGGTATTGAGTTACATTTATCAGCATATCTGTTTGTGTTGAATTAATACAAAGTTTCCATTGTTAACCTGTAATACAATCACAGAAATGACTCCAAAGTCTGTAATAATGTTCTATAGATCAGATATTTTTGTTTTTGACTGCTGTTTACTAGTTTATTTTATTTTTAGGGTATAAGGGCACAACAAATTGAAGCTACTAAATACTTAGATGTTACACGCATACTTATCCTACTGTGGTGATCCTATGTATGTGTGAAATAAATAAGATATAGAACACTTCGGCTGCAAGTTTTATCTTTATCTCACACACTTGATACAAATATTAGTTTTTACTATTTCTATTTTAGTAAGCTTTTAGTGAGTATTGGTAAATGCATAAAGGGAATTTTAAATAAATATCACTACTTCATACAATGCAGATTTCAACATTCAAGAGGTATTTGGCCATTAAGTGCTAATTAATATTAAAATCAGGGATTAATACAACCTTCATATCACTATGTCTTATTAATTTGCAGACATATTCAAAATGGTTCCTGTACTGTACTGCACCTTTATTGCAAAATATGAGTAACAATAGCCTTCTCCAGGAATGAGCGTTGCATTGAATGAAAATATAATTCATGTGAAGCAAATAGTTTCAGGAAAATCTAAACTTCTTTCATACTCATTTGTTTTGTATGAATTGCCTTAATGTTCCAAATATTTTGAAAAAATATGGAAATCTGGGACCTTAGACAAGGATTTAGAGTGTCCAAATGATGTGTGTGTCTCTGAATTTCAATAACTCATCTCTGTACCTGAATAGATGTAACTATTTTAACTGCCAATTCTAATAGAAAATGTAACAAAGCTGCTTTATATCAATGTGAATGAAACAGATGTTCACCAAATACGCAAGGGACACAAAGTACAATTTTATCATGCATTTGATGCTTAGGAATAGCTGTAATTTTTATCAGTGCTGGGGAATGGAAGAGTTCTATTGTAGGCACACAATCTTGGCGCCAACTAGTCCCCTGTCAGTTTTAGCACAGCTAGATGCAGAAGGACCCCCTACTTTATCCCAACAATGTACCTCAGAAGTACATACCGAGTAGCAATTTTACATTTCCCACACCAGTCTGTGGTCTCTCTGAGTGAGCAATTTAGGGTCAGTTTTTATGCTCTCAGCCTTTGCCCACTAGATTGAGACTGCCCAAATTCATTCTGCGCAGGATCTACAGTCAACAGTTAGTGGAAAATTTCAGTTCAGAAGGCTGGGTTGAATTTGAATCGAAAAGTCCAGTGTCTAGCCAATGAAAGGAACTAGTTCCTCAAGCCATTTTTTTAAACTCATTGCCTGATATTTGTGTAAGTCATTCCACTTTCTCCAAAGAACAGTGACTTACTACATATTCTATCAAATACTATAGACCAGAATTTATTGTAGCCAATGCACAAAAGGCACAAATCGAAGCCAAGGCTTTATTTATTTATTGATACAGCACTGAAACAGGCCCTTCGGCCCACCAAGTCTGTGCCGACCAACAACCACCCATTTATACTAACCCTACAGTAATCCCATATTCCCTATCACCTACCTATACTAGGGGCAATTTACAACAGCCAATTTACCTATCACCTGCAAATCTTTTGGATGTGGGAGGAAGCCAGAGCACCCAGTGAAAACCCACACAAACACAGGGAGAACTTGCAAACTCAGCACAGGCAGTACCCAGAATCGAACCTGGGTCCCTGGAACTGTGAGGTTGCAGTGCTAACCACTGCGCCACTGTGCCACCCGACTTGCCTTTGCTCATTTAATTTCCAAGAGACATAATACTGCAAGTTGCAGTGAGATATCAAAATAGCACGTGCCTTCTACAGGGCATCTGGGACCTGTATGAACAGGGCAAGCAACTGTGCATCTCCTTAACCAATCACATTGAAGGTTTGAGGATTGAACAATGCAAAGTCTGAACCAGGAAGTGTAAGGTAGAGGAATGAATTCAATGTCAAATCAGGTATAGAAAACGAAATAAAGACAAGGAAAAAAAGACAGATAAAAAGAGAAAAAGGAAAAGTTAAAAGCTGAAGGACTGAGACGCCATACCTGTCATAGTTAATTTTCCAATGAGAGAGAAGTTGTTTGGCAGAAATTAAGGCACATCACACCATTAAAAATGGTATTGAGATTGAAATGGACAAGCTCTAACTTTCTATGATGTGTTTAGTTGTACCACGCAAATAACAGCAACGTATTGCCATTCAATGTATTTTTGGTGAGGCAAACAGTACGATGCTGTTTTCTGGAAGATAACAGAGAAGCAGTGAATCTCAGATATCAACTTCCAGATTTTCATGTTTAATCTTACATCTGCCCTCATCAGAAATTGCTGTGTGATTTGCATGTAAATAATGTAAGCACTGTTTGCTTTACCTTTATTTTGAGAGTAAATTTTGACCCATTGTATGTAATTAGGATGAAGTCCATTTTGAGGTATGATTGCTTTATTTGGGCTTTCTATATTGACAAGCAACACTTTGGCGGGAATTTTAATCCCCACAACCTGAAAAAAACCTGGTGAAGGAGCAGTTACATTGGAGTGGGTAAAATAACCATTCCATTCCCACTTAGCTACCATTTTAAAATGCCTGATTAATCAGACAGGAGCCTCCTACATTTATGCGAATCAGAGTCCTATTACTTCCATAGGACTCCAACACAATCTCTATGCAGAAGGAAGAGGGGCACCCACAGCGGCTACCCCAACAGCTGAAACTTGGTTAGCCAATGGGAGGGACATTTCCAGCTATATTTAAAACTTTCTTTTTTGAGACCAGAAGCAGCAAGAATAATCCTCTGGACCCCACAGGGAAATAAACCAAACAAAAATGTCAGTTTAATGTACTTTCAGTTTTATTTACCCTACAGTGGAACTGAACATTGTTGGGTGATTGCCTTTAAGAGTGAAGACCCTTTAAGATCTTAGTATGCTAATGAGCTAAGGGTCAGAATGTAGTCATGTGACTATGAGCCACACTCACTCTGCTACTGTAACACCAAGAGGCAAGTCATGTAAATAGTTAGCTCTGCACTGTATATACTTGCTAGCTGTTAATACACCTGTTTGAGGTCTTCAACAGCCTGAACTCCACGCATCTCATTTATGTTGCATTTGACAACATAAAAGGCTTCTCTTTACATGGCGCCAGCTGTGGTGAGAGGAAAGAATACAAGATTGAAGACCACAGGAAAGCAGTTTTAAAAACTACCTGCAGTTAACAGAGAGAAAAAGTTAAAAGAAGCACTGGCCCAAACAGTGTAAAGAAGAAAAAAACTCACCTCCAGCTGCAGAAGGCAGAGCTGAATGACAGGCTGCAAATCAATCACTGTGAGCATGTGAGTCAGTGTGCCATCGGTACAGGAACCCAAATTTAAAAAAAGCTTTGAAATGCTTGCAAAGTTGATTTTTTTTCAAAGGCTCAGTAAAAGAACAGGGAAAACCCAAACCCTATCACAGGCTGATTGATTGTTTTCAAAGGCTCCCTCACACTGATCAGGTCCATGCCATTACAGGAGGCGCCCGCCAGCAAAAAGCAGGGGAATCCTCCACTCATGCAGCTTGCAGCTAAAGCTATAAAAAGAAACCATTAAATCACTTGAACACTGCAGAGCCTTCACTCACTCAGGCAGAGTTTTTAAAAAACTCATAAAACCACTCAAACATGAAGAATTACCAACTGATCTGCTGCATAAACAAACTGCAAAAAAGTACTAGAAATACCTATTGCGCAGCTATATAAAAAGACAGACTAGAGTGCTGGAAGCTAGATAAACAGACAAGTTGCTCCTGTCAATCAAACCAGCCAGTGTAAAGAACGGAGAATTTTTAAAAATGGTATAACAGTACAGAGTCACAGAACCAAATCTAAGAGCAAGTTTTAAAGCAAAAGAACAGCAGGACTATAGATACCAATTTTCCCAGCATGAACTGGATATCCTTGGAACCTTGGATATCCTATCCGAGTTCAAACTGTTCCAAGAGAGAATGCAATTTTGCTTTACAGACCAAGTAATTGCAGAACCAGAAAAACAGGCTGTAACAATAATGTCAGCAATTGGAATCAATACACAGAATCAATACCTCTGGATTATCTGAACAAGACCAGAAAGATCCTGCAAAGATATGGAAAGTACTGGAAGATCAGCTCTGATTGAGAGTGAATTTTCAAATCCACCACCTGGAATTGATGTCCTACAGGCAACAGTCACTGGAATCAATAGACCAGTTCATCAGCAGATGCCTTAGTAAGGGCAATGAATGCGACTTCTCAGAAACTGAGCTGTCGGACCAAATAATGGAGGTGGTGATTGTATTAACACCCATTGAAGCATTTCAGAAAGACCTCTTGGGGAAAAAGAAAGGTCACAGCATTGACGCACTGCTGGCGATGGTAGGCAATATGAAGCCACTGTAGCTGGACAACAGCACCTGCAAAAACTAGGTGCAGCCAACATTATCAACACCATAACCAGGTCGAAAAGAGCAAGCAAGCTATGCGGTAAGTGTGGTATGTCCCACTCACCATGACATTGTCCTGCATTTCAAGACCTGTGCAAGGCGAGCAGTGCAAAAGGACACTGGGCCCGCCTATGCAGGAACTCTAGCTCCAAAGACGCAGCCAGAAGTCATGGTCAGATGCAAAGAAACAGACAACAGGGCAACGGCAACAAGGAAGCGGCCAAAGACCTGTATAACTGCAAGCCAATACATGAAGACACCAGCAAAGCAGACCTGAGACAAGACTCAGACAGAAGTAGTTCTCAGACAGAAGACGAACAGGCATTCCACATTGTGAACCTGACACATCACGTTGATGACGTCCAACAGCTGGAAACTTTTGCCACTATTAACATCATGTGCCCAAAGAAAGCTGGCAAACCTACACTCAAGGTCAAGATTGACACTGGTACTAGTGCAAATATCCTATCAATCTGACTCCTCAAAGATATGTACCAGAGTCACTAGAGATCAATGATACAACTGACAACTGCCAAGATATCTGCATATAATGGGTCACCCATCCTGTGCAAAGTCCTCGACCTTGAGCCCCAAGCCTTCCGACGCAGATGATGAGGAGAGGCGAAGGTCACACAATATCCTGAAGAGGCAGAGAAGGAATGAGTTGAAGCATTGTCTGTTGGCTCTTCAAGATGAGGTGCTGGACCTTTCCAAAAATGACAAGGCCTTAAAAGTGGTCATCTTGAGAAAAGCAACAGAGTATGTTAGCAGGCTGAAGGCAGAGCAACAGAAACTGAACGCAGAGAGGGAGAAACTCAGAAAAAATGTCAACAGTTTTAAAAAATTCATTCATGGGATGTGGGCATCGCTGGCTAGGACAGCATTTATTGCCCATCCCTAATTGCCCGTGAGAAGATGATGAGACGCAGGTTCCCCGAACAAGTGTTGTCAAACGACCGAGACGATATATGGACTTTTGAGCCTCTATATTTGAAAAAGTTCATAATCTCTATACCTGTGTAAATAATTTTGATGTTATCTAATTTTATGTATCTTTAATTTTAGCATACAAGACGTATCTTTGTGTTTGCCTTTAAGAGTGATGGCCCTTTAAGATTTTGGTATGCTAGGACATAGTCATGTGACTATGAGCCAGACTCACTCTGCTACTGTAACACCAAGAGGCAAGTCATGTAAATAATTAGCTCTGTACTGTATATACTTGTTAGCTGTTGATAAACCTGTTTGAGATCTTCAACAGCCTGAACTCCACACGTCTCATTGCAAACATCATGACAAATTCAAGCCTCACTGCGTATTTTCACATATCATAAATCAGACCATTGGGTTTCAGTTTTCACAGATAACAAGTAGTAGATGTGATTCCAAAACATGAATAAAATCTGAAAATATAATGTAATAAAGAGAAATATAAATTGATTCCGTTACTTTGTTGGAGCAGTTGGAGAACCTTACACAGGGCTGTTTTTCAGTTCTATGCTTTTTTAGCTTTTCTGAAGCTGTGTCAGTTTTTTAAAAAGTTATTCATGAGCTTTTATGAGCTTTGTAGACTGGCTTTTTATTTATTCAATCACAGAATGTGGATGTCACTGGACGGCCAGTATTTATTGCCCATCCCTAGTTTCCTTTGAGAAGGTGGTGGTGAGCCACATCTTAAACTGCTGCAATCCGTGAGGTGATATACTCCCACACTGCTGTTAGGTAGGGAGTTCCAGGACTTTGACCTAGCAATGATGAAAGAATGGTGATATATTTTCAAATCAGGATGGTATGTGACTTGGAGGAGAATTTGAAGGTGGATGTCCAGTGTACCTGCTGCCCTCTTGCTGTAGTGTATCTTGTAGATGGCACACACTGCAGCCGCTGTGCACCAGTGCTGGAGGGGTTGAATTTTTAAGGTTGTGGATGGGGTGCTAATTAAGCAGAGCTTTGTCCTGGATGGTGTGAAGCATCTTGAGTGCTGTTGGAGTTACACTCATCCAGGCAAGTGGACAGTATTCCATCACACTCCAGACTTGTGCCTTGTAGGTGATGGAAAGGTTTTGGGGAGTTAAGATATCAGTCACTCGGCACAGAATACCCAACCTGTTGCTCTTGTACTCACAGTATTTATGTGGCTGGTCCATTTAAGTTTCTGGTCAATTGTAATCCTCAAGATGTTGATGTGGGAATTCAACAATGGTAATGCCATTTAATGTGTATGGGAGGTGGTTAGACTGTCTCTTGTTGGAGATGTTCATTGCCTGGCACATGTGTGGTGTGAATGTTACCAGCCCAAGACTGGATTTTTTTCCCAGGTTCTGCTGCATCCAAGCATAGACTGCTACATTATTGGTGACTGCAATCATCAGTAAACATTCCCAATTCTGACCTTATTATAGAGCGAAGATCAATGATGTAGCAGCTAAAGATGTTTGAGCTTAGGACACTGCCCTGAAAAATCCCTAAAGAACTGAATGTACAAGAGGTCCTTAGGAACATAGGAGCAGGAGTATGTCATTCAGCCTGTCAGGCCTGCTCCACCATTCAATTAGATCATGGCTGATCATTTACCTCAACGCCACTTTCCCATGTTATCCCCATATCCCTTGATACGAGCATACGAATTAGGAGCAGGAGTGGGCCACTCGGCCCTTCGAACCTGCTCTGCCATTCAATAAGTTCATGACTGCTCTGATTACTCCATGTTTCCACCTACCCCCGAAAACCTTCCACCCCCTTGCTTATCAAGAATCTATCTATCTCTGCCTTAAAAATATTCAAAGACTCTGCTTCCACCGCCTTTTGAAGAGGAGAATTCCAAAGACTCACGACCCTCTGAGACAAAAAATTTCTCCGCATCTCTGTCTTAAATGGGCGACCCCTTATTTTTAAGCAGTAACCCCTAGTTCTAGATTCTCCCACAAGGGGAAACATCCTTTCCACATCCAACCTGTCAAGACCCCTCAGGATCTTATATGTTTCAATCAAGTCGCCTCTTACTCTTCTAAATTCCAGCTTAGCCCGTCCAATCTTTCCTCATAAGACAGCCCGCTCATTCCAGGTATTAGTCGATTAAACCTTTTCTGTACTACCTCCAACGCATTTACATCCTTCCTTCAATAAGGAGACCAGTACTGTACACAGTACTCCAGATGTGGTCTCACCAATGCCCTGTATAGCTGAAGCATAACCTCCCTACTTTTGTATTCAATTCTCCTCGTGTTAAATGATAACATTCTATTAGCTTTCCTAATTATGTGCTGAACTTGCATACTAACCTTTTGTGATTCATGTACTAGGACATCCAGATCCCGCTGCATCTCAGAGCTCTGCAATCTCTCACCATTTAGATAATATGCTTCTTTTTTATTCTTCCTGCCAAAGTGGACAATTTCCCACTTTCCCACATTATACTCCATTTGCCAGGTCTTTGCCCACTCACTTAACCTATCCATTATCCCTTTGTCACCCCCTTATGTCCTCTTCATAACTTACTTTCCTACATACCTTTGTGTCATCAGCAAAGTTAGCAACCATTTCTTCAGTCCCTTCATCCAAGTCATTGATATAAATTGTAAAAAGTTGAGACCCCAGCACTGATCCCTGTGGCACACCACTCGTTACATCTTGCCAACCAGAAAATCGCCCATGTATGTCTACTCTCTTTTTCCTGTTAGCTAGCCAATCTTCTATCCATGCCAATATGTTACCTCCTCCACCATGAGCTTTTATTTTCTGCAATAACCTTTGATGTGGCACCTTATCAGATGCCTTCTGGAAATCTAAGTACAATATATCCACCAGTTCCCCTTTATCCACAGCACATGTAACTCCCTCAAAGAACTCCAATAACTTGGTTAAACATGATTTCCCTTTCACAAAACCATGTTGACTCTGCCTGATTACCTTGATTTTTTCTATAACGTCTTTAATAATAGCTTCTAATATTTTCCCTAAGACAGATGTCATTAGTATCCAGATATCTATCGATTTCTGTCTTGAATATGCTCAAATGATTGAGCTTCCACAGCCCTCTAGGGTAGAGAATTACAAAGATTCACCACCGTCTGAGTAAAGAAATTCCTCCTCATCTCAGTTTTAAATGGCCTACCCCTTATTCTGAAACTATGTTCCCTGGTTCTAGACTCACCAGCCAGGGGAAACATCCTATCTATATCCACCCTGTCAAGCCCTGTAAGAATTTTGTACATTTACATGAGATCAGCTGTCTTTCTTCAGAACTTCAGGCACAGTTTCCTCAATCTCTCCTCATAGCTTAATCCTGCCATCCCAGGGATTAGTCTGGTGAACCTCTGTTGCACTCCCTCTATGGCAAGTATATCCGTCCTTAAGTGAGGAGACCAAAACTGTAATACTCCAGGTGCGGTATCACCAAGGCTCTATACAATTGCAGCAAGACTTCTTTACTCCTGTACTCAAAATCCCTTGCGAGGAAGGCCAACATACCATCTGCCTTCCTAATTGCTTGCTGCACCTGCATGCTAACTTTTAGTGACTAATGAACAAGGACACCCAGGTGTCTTTGGATATCAACACTTCCCAATCTCTCACCAATTAAGAAATATTCTGTCTTTCTGTTTTTTCTACCAAAGTGAATAACTTCACGCTTAATGTTTAAAAACTAAGAACTATATATACTAATACTTTAGTCTTAATTCAGGGGCAGAAGCGCTTCAACAAATCATTGGCAATTCTTCAAGTCTTTTTGAAGGTTCCAAATGTCATTCTTCATTTTTGGTTACCTCTTCGATGAGCAATATTCTGATTATAATATCTCAAACTACCTTAATAATCTGACAGTCACACAAAAGTCCCTTCTTCTGAATTTTAAAGGATCAATTTAACCCTGTATTAACATAACAGAAAAGTAACCATAGCTTTTGCTCCATAAGCAAGCACAAGAGAAAAGACAGGTAACACAAAATGATGAATAACAGGGTGGAATTTTCAAAAAGATGTAAAGAACTGTCGATGATTTGTTAATGATATACTGCTATTCTTAAGAACACTAAATCATTAACATACTTAGCATTTTGTTTTTAACTTTCCCAAATGACCTTCATGTTTGAGAATGTTATCAGAGTACACTCCCGCTGATAAAAGCTGTTCTGGGATTTTGAGCTACCTGGCTGTAAAAATAAGAGAGATTTAGTCTTTTTGGACACTTTCCCCATTGCTCCAAGTCTCACACTATGGATTTGAAAGCATAAACCTATAATACGAATACTTGCTGTATAGTTCAGGATAATTGACACTATCAAAAGGTACTACCAGAAATTATAATGATGAACAAGTGGATTGTGGCAGCCTGCACCTCATAGATTGACTTCCTTATAATTTTTTACTTGCTAGACTTCTTCGGAACAGTGGACCATTCTTAGTGCTCATAATGAGACTGTTTTTTAATTTATGCACCGTTGTCAACTCAAGATGTATTTAAAAAAGGAATTGCTGTAAAGTTACATGACAAAACCACATTCCTTGATCATAAATTTTAACCTTAGACAAAGCACAAGAGTATATATGTATGACATTTCAATTTCACAGTACCATATGGTATGTATGTACAAATTGATATTTAAATACTAGAATGTACAAATACTATCTGTGTCTAAGTTGCCAAGCATGAAAGCAGCATGAAGGTCATTGGTAAGGGTTTAGCAATGAGCCAAAGAATTAATCACAAATCTAAGAGTGCACTAAAAATGAGTTATGAATCAAATTAGTCTGTATGGTAAAAGATCCCTATTAGATTGATATTCATCCTGGTCTATACAGGTTAGACTTTTGTACTATGTGAATAATCCCTCTTCTGTCTTAGTATATTCACTGCTTTATGGTTTGTTGTCAAACAGCAGTCTTCGTTTGCATTTCTTTTTTGAAAACTCACTTTTCCATTAGACAAAATATTGGTAACTTACTATTCCCTCAAACATCCCAGTAATTGATTCTCTACTAATTAGTTAACTGGTTCCCTCATTTGTGAAGATTCAAAACTATTTATTATAATTAAAATTCTTGAGACTTCCCTGTACTTCATATCTATTTGTTGTCGTCGTGCTCAATGTACTCTCTTTAATTCTGCAGTGTGCAGCCGATTCAATTACGTGCACGGGCCCTTTAAATTTTTTTTGCGCAGGCACAAGTAACTTAAAAGGGTCTGACTTGTGCGTGGCCTGCACGAGAAGGCCGTGCAACTTAGAAGCAACATTGGTGAAGATATAATCACACTCTTGTGACGCTAATAACACCTATTACGGAAAGTCCTCATCAGGGAACTCCTCTTTGCTGACGATGCTGCATTAACATCTCACACTGAAGAGTGTCTGCAGAGTTTCATCGACAGGTTGATGCAACGAATTTGGCCTAACCATCAGCCTCAAGAAAACGAACATCATGGGACAGGACGTCAGAAATGCTCCATCCATCAATATCGGCGACCACGCTTTGGAAGTGGTTCAAAAGTTCACCTACCTAGGCTCAACTATCACTAGTAACCTGTCTCTCGATGCAGAAATTAACAACCGCATGGTAAAGGCTTCCACTGCTATGTCCAGACTGGCCAAGAGTGTGGGAAAATGGCACACTGACACGGAACACAAAAGTCCGAGTGTATCAAGCCTGTGTCCTCAGTACCTTGCTCTACGGCAGCGAGGCCTGGACAACGTATGTCAGCCAAGAGCGACGTCTCAATTCATTCCATCTTCGCTGCCTCCAAAGAATCCTTGGCATCAGGTGGCAGGACCGCATCTCCAACACAGAAGTCCTCGAGGCGGCCAACATCCCCAGCTTATACACCCTACTGAGTCAGCGGCGCTTGAGATGGCTTGGCCATGTGAGCCGCATGGAAGATGGCAGGATCCCCGAGGACACATTGTACAGCGAGCTCGCCACTGGTATCAGACCTACCGGCCCTCCATGCCTCCGCTTTAAAGATGTCTGCAAACGCGACATGAAGTCCTGTCACATTGATCACAAGTCGTGGGAGTCAGTTGCCAGCGATCTCCAGAGCTGGCGGGCAGCCATAATGGCGGGGCTAAAGCGTGGCGAGTCGAAGAGACTTAGCAGTTGGCAGGAAAAAAGACAGAAGCGCCAACTGTGTAACAGCCCCGACAACCAATTTTTTCTGCAGCACCTGTGGAAGAGTCTGTCACTCTAGTATTGGCCTTTATAGCCACTCCAGGCGCTGCTGCACAAACTACTGACCGCCTCCAGGCGCTCACCCGTTGTCTCCCGAGACAAGGAGGCCAAAGAAGAAGAATATTTAATAATATCCTCATAGTGTTAACAGTAACCTCTGTTTCTATTACTTTTCATAAGTAACACTGTAATTCCTTTTATTCAATCTTCCACTAACAATGCCTCAGTGAACCCTATTGCACTTTGTCACCCCTGCAGATAGTATGGAAAAAGAGAAATGTCTGACGATCATTGTGTCCTTTTGTTGCATCTCTGCCTCTGATCGCACTACTGGAAGTTGTTAGCAAATTCTGCTACCTTAGGGCCATAGTGACCATCTGTTCCTTGATGCAGATCTAAATACACACATAGGGAAAGCAGCTACCACCTTCGGCCAACGCGAAATACACATGGGACAACACCAAGCTGACCCTTAGGACTAAGCTGTTCGTTTATAAGGCCTGTGTTCTCAGCACCTTGATGTATGGCTGTGAAACATGGGAGACTTACAGCTACAAGGAAAAGAAGCTGAATAATTTCCTTCTTCACTGTTTGTGGCACATTATGGGTATATCCTGGCAGAACAAAATCACAAATGCAGCAGTCCTCTCAAAGGCAGAGCTCCCAAGGGTGCTGGCACTAATCAAACAGAGGCGGCTTCAAAGGATCGGACATGTCCACAGGATGGAAGACGGTCGCATACCCAAGGATCTTCTGTATGGTGAGGTAGCCAAGGCCAGACGACCAGTGGGGTGCCCAAAGTTCCTCTGCAAGGACACTTGCAAGCGTGACATGAAGGCCCTAAATGTCGACTGTTGCACCTGGGAGTCGCTACCTGGTGAAAATGGGAAATGGCAACACATCCTATGGACTGGTGTGCACTACCACAACGACCAGTGGCCACAGCAGCTTGGCAACAGGCGCCAACTTCAAAAACAACTCACAGCGTCATTGGGCAGCTTCATGTGCAGCACTTGTGGCAGAACCTGTCTCTCAAGGATTGGCCTTCACAACAATCAGCAAAGATGCACCAAGAGAAGACACCCCACCTAAATGGATTGTTTACTGCATGTTCATCATCTATTGTAGATGGAAGGATGCCAACCACCATTGTGTCCTGAACAGTCTCTTGAATGTCTAGTTTGGAGATAACTGTGGTAACGCCTTATTCTCTCTGTTGCTGTGGAGTGGCCCATTGTTGTTCAAGCACAGAGATCACCTGGTTTAAAGATTCAATTTTCCAATAAGTGCTGCAGCTGAATACACTGAGGATCAATGGGGTCCACATATTACATTATGTGATCCTGAATTAAGTTTAAAAATGTAGTCACTGTTGTCTTGCATTCCTCCTGACAGTAAACTGGCATGCATTAAACCTTATTTATTACTTATAGCAAAACATCTCCTGTCCAACTGCACTTCTTCTAAGGCTACATTAGACAACATTCTGACCTCACTACTGAGCTCAAATTTCTATATAAATCTTAAACAATAGTCAATCGAAAAACAGGTAATAGTTCAAACTATTTAACAGCGAATCACACCATTTACTTACCCAATAAATTAACCTATTACTGGCTACAACCAGTCTACAATTAAGGCACCAAATAATGAAGTTTGAGCTCATAGTATTCAATGGCTAAAATTAAGTAAACATTTGAACTGAATACAGAAAAATAAATAAATGAAAATATCTTTGCTTATTTGCTAGTCGCTCCCACTGGATAAACATTAGCCTTTCTCATTGCACTGGCTTCTTGCTGCTCAGTTGCAGTATTCATTTTCAGAAAAGTTCTGGCAAGCATAGACATAGCTGATGCTATACTGAGAGTGCCTGCTAGTACTAGGCAAATGTACAGTTACCTTCAGAAATGCCACGAGCAAATTGAAATTGCACGAAGTTGAGTTCAGTTCTTTCTGGAAAATCAGGCTCTAGCAGTCACAAGCTATAGTTTTGAGTTTAAATCTTAGGGTTCCCCCAACAGTTTAATGTTCAACCATGGAAGTGAAGAATGTTCTATGTTTGTGCAAGGAGAGGAAAGGCGGACAGATAGCACTTTCCTCTGTGGCAAGCATTGCACCAGCTAGCTGAGAAGGAATTACTATAACTATACTCACTCTGGCCAAAGGATGCTGTGGATAGATGGACAGCTCCTGAGACTGCTATAAAGGACAAATCAGGAAAAATGTAAAATGGATCCATTGAATTACAAAGTAATAACATACAAAACTCACAACTATAAAGCTAATTTAAGATGTGTCTCTTGCGTACTGTGCAGTTATATTATAAAGAATGAAAAATATATATTGCCACTTATTCAAACGTTCTGGACAGTTCAGGTAATATCTTGTAAACCTGATGCATCAGAAGCAGGGTTGATTGCATTGGCTTCATTTTGGCTGTTTCCATGAAGCACAATCCCATGTGGTGTTATTCTTCTGATCTTTAAACTGATTTTATCACTACTGTTAGAAACGTTAACTTGATGCTGTTTCATCTTTTCTCTCTCGCCACAAACAAAAAAAACAGACAAAATGCAGCTAATTGCTCCAGTACTGCACACGTATAGAGAACATAGCTTTGCTGCTGCTGGAATAACTTTTACCTCTAAAATCATAAGCAACGTCAAACAGGTTAACATTTTCAAGATCAAGCTTAATCCAAAACAATTTAGCTAAAGGAAAGAGCTAAACTTAAACTAATTAATCTTCCTTAAAAGGCAAGGTAAATCTGAGTCATATTTATTTCATAAAGTATGCTTTACAATTTTAGGAAGCACTTTAGATCCCCTATTTCTTATATTATGGTTCCTTTTTATATTCTTTTCATTAACTTGCACAGTGCAATAGGTAAGTCACATATCTTTTATTGCACTTGTATTCAATAGTTCTAGTTAGAAATAGTTGATGCGTGACAAATAAGTCACAAGGGCGGCACAGTGGCGCAGTGGTTAGCACCGCAGCCTCACAGCTCCAGGGACCCGGGTTTGATTCTGGGTACTGCCTGTGCGGAGTTTGCAAGTTCTCCCTGTGTCTGCGTGGGTTTTCGCCGGGTGCTCCGGTTTCCTCCCACATCCAAAGACTTGCAGGTGATAGGTAAATTGGCCATTGTAAATTGCCCCTAGTGTAGGGAGGTGATAGGGAATATGGGATTACTGTAGGGTTAGTATAAATGGGTGGTTGTTGGTCGGCACAGGCTCGGTGGGCCGAAGGGCCTGTTTCAGTGCTGTATCTCTAAATAAAAAAATAAGGGGAGAGAATTTCAGATTCAAATGCTCTTTCTGAAATCCATCAAAAATAGAAATGCTGAAATTAACACCCATGTAAACTGGGGGGAAAATAAATTTCCTCGGTGTTGCATTTTAAAACACATCAGTGTTTAAGCTGGTAGCCAACAATGTCACTTAAATAGTCTCAATGATGATTAGTATTGTTGACTTCCTACACTATATATGTTTCTACATTCTGTAACACAATTGTGATAAATATTTGGGTAACATTCCTTTCAACACATATCTTTTTCTGTGCAGTCTGCTGCAGAATATGTGAAGATACACTTGCCTGAGGCTCTGAAACAACATCTACAAGACTATGAAAAAGATAAGGAAAATAGTGTGTTATCACATCAAACAATCTTGGAACAGCAGATTCTTGCAATAGACCGTAAAATTCTTGACAAACTCTCTGCAGCCTATGATGAAGCAGGTAAGTGTCAATGGAAAGTTTCCAACAACTTCCTGTCAAGATTTAATTATTTTTGAATAATTTGATATGCATTTTTTCTTGCAGGCTACTGACATTAAAAGCATCATTGTATTTACAATAAGTAGTCCTGAAAACTATATTATCACGAAACACCTTTACAAAATTAATAAGTGTGACTATGTACATTATAGACTCTAATGGTATTTGTTCATAATTTCATTTGTGCAGAGACCCATGAACCTCAGAATGAATTTAATATTCATCACAGTGGATTAATTTCTGCTACAAATGGTTGTTGGTCTGAACAGCTGGGATGTAATATAACATTGGCTACATAATGCAGGATGCCCTCACTTCTCTAAGTCAAACACAAAAAAATGCATGATGAATGGCTATTAATTTATGACTGATCATTCCTTTATTTTTATTTTGTTACCGATTTACTCCTGTGACCTCATCCTCTGGTGGAGTTGACTCCTAGCTGGGGTTTGATTCCACAATTGTTGGATGTGAGTCTTGGCATTAGGTGTTGTTTGCTAATCATCTAACTAAGAGGAACATCATTAAAGAGCTCAGTCTTGTCCTTCCTCACTATCCACACAAGACAGAATTACATTCCTCGTCACAAGTACGCTGCCCATCATAATAGTTAGGGAGGCTCAGTAAACAGCCAGGGTATGCACCTGATACTGGTGTTAGACCTATTGCATATGCAGGACTTAATTGCATATGCAGGACTTCCGAAGAAGGGTCACTGACCCGAAACGTTAACTCTGCTTCTCTTTCCACAGATGCTGCCAGACCTGCTGAGTGAATCCAGCATTTCTTGTTTTTGGTGCAGGACTTAATGCTTGTTTTAGCCTCTTTGCCAGATTGTACTGTGAATGACTGCAGCATGCATTGTTGTGACGAATTTATTCAGGTATTCAGCAAGCATATAATTGGTCCTTACAGGGATAATTAGAGGCCACTAGACAGGTAAGCTATGTTTTTTACTTACCTTAATATGGACCGACATGGACAGGAGTGCTCCTGCCAACTCCACATTAAAAGCACAGGTAGTTGCTGACAACTGCTTGTCCCACTGTTGTGAAGAAGAACAACAATCCCACCCATGCCAAACCACCCCAGCGAGGAAAGTCTGACAAAGAAGGACAAAGAGAAGAGGGTGTTGCAGCAAGCTGCCAAACACCACCCCTGTGCCCTGCGCCTCCTCCTCAGCAGGTGGAATCAATAGAGGAGGAGCCAGCAGAGGGACAACTGGGTGAGTGGCAAGTGGTTAAGAGAAAAACCACAAAGGAGAAGGCCCAAAAAAGGGGACGGGCCACCACCCAAACCAGTGGCAAGAGGAGGCTCATGTCTGAAACGGACCACAGCGGCTGCTCCTCATCAGATGAGGAAGGGCAGGAAAAACGACACCAGCAAAAGAAGTGGCAGAAAGCAAAGAAGCTGGAAGAGAAAGCACCCCTCCCCACCCCCCCAGCTCTGAAACACTGGAAGCAGCAAAGGGCTTAGCACACCCCAACCCCAAAGTGTCAAACGCAGTGAAACGCTCAGCACACCCCGGCTCTGGGAAGCTGAGAGCAGTGAGATACCCAGCTATGGGAAGGCTGGAGTAGCAACATCCTCGATGATGAACAGAGGGGAAAGACAGCACCAGTAGAGGACAGTCCTAACCTCGTTGCTTACAAGACTGTCTCAAACCTCTCATGAGTGACCAGGACAGTTTTCTGAGCCCAATAGTGCAACAGTTTGCAAATACTATGGGTATGCAGGAACATAGTCAAGGGCTATGACTAGTACAGATGCCTGGAATGCTGAGCAACATACAGTTTTAATGGGTTTAAAGATTGCCTGTATTAATGGGCGCAGGATTAAGTCTACTATGCAATGTGTTTTGACCTTGGGGTACCTCGCACCAATAGGCAATGGTCGCGATGGTGGTCCCTCGGACCATCGATCTGGTCAGCGGGAAATGATTCCCATTCCTCTTGCCTGGGTATTCTGCTGCACGGAGGCAACTTCACCATCTCTGAAGTTAAGGATGTGGTGGGCGGTTGCCTCCTTGTAGCAGATGTAGTGTACAAAAATGCTCTGCTCCGGTTAATCAATGTGTACGCACCAGTTCTATACAGCAAGCAGCTGAAAGTCCTCCAGCAGCTCCCACTGCTGCTGGCGACGTCCAGGCCGGTCATTCTACGTGGTGACTTCAACTGCATCATTGATGCAGCTGACAGTCCAGCAGGGCCGACAGTCAAATAGACGCCACGCCCGGACTCCTGATGGAAACAGTAAAAGACTCCAAGCTGCACAACTTCTTCAGCAACCCTGTAGATGGAGCACAGCATAGATACACCTGATCAAAATCTGGTGGGTCCATCCGTTCCAGGATTGACTTCCTGTTTGTATCCCCTGCATTCACAGTCAGATCCACTTACATCAAGCCAGTGTTCTTCTCTGACCACTGCCTCCTACTGGCTGACTGTCACTTACAGGACGACCAGAGGGTGGGGGACATGGAAGCTGAACATGAAACTGTTAACCCCAGAGGACATTGAGGAACTCAAAAGGGATTACAAAGGTTAGAGCACTGTGAAACCCCTCTTTGAGTCCCCAACACACTGGTGGGTCCAATCAAGGTAAACTTTAAGAGGCTCTTCATCCGCAAAAGTTTTCAGAAAGCGAGAGAGAGAGAGAGAGGAAAATGTCCTGACTCCAGAAAAGAATGCAGAATCTGCTCTGGCTGCAGTCGATGGGGATTGAGGTCAAGAAGGATCTCCAAGAGGTGAAGAGCCAGCAGGCCTCGCTGTTTGCCTTGGAGTACTCCAATATCATCTTCCGGTCCAGAGTCCGCTCCTTGGAGCAGGATGAGACGTGCTTGCGCTTCTTCCAAAAGGCACACAGAGAGAGCTCTGTGATCAGCAGCCTGAGGGGAGAGGATGGTTCGGTAACATCACTACAGCCTGACATACTGAGGCTCAGCAAATACTTTTACACCGGGCTGTATGACGTGAAGCCTACGGACAGCACAGCCTCCCAGTCCTTCCTGTCCTCTATCATAGAGGTCTTAGATGACAGTACACGGGAGAGTCTGGACACACAGTGGTTAGCACTGCAGCCTCACAGCTCCAGCGACCTGTGTTCAGTTCTGGGTACTGCCTGTGCGGAGTTTGCAAGTTCTCCCTGTGACCGCATGGGTTTCCGCCGGGTGCTCCCACAGCCAAAGACTTGCAGGTTGATAGGTAAATTGGCTATTGTAAATTGCCCCTAGTGTAGGTAGGTGGTAGGAGAATGGTGGGGATATGATAGGGAATATGGGATTAACGTAGGAATGATATAAATGGGTGGTTATTAGTCGGCACAGACTCGGTAGGCTGAAGGGTCTGTTTCAGTGCTGTATGACTCTATGACTAAACCGCTAACTCTGGATGAGCTGACAAAGGTCATCAGGTCTTTCAGGACAAGTAAAACTCCCAGAAGCAACGGCTTACCAGTCGAGTTGTATTCGGCCCCTGTGGGACTGGGTCGGCTCAGACCTGCTGGAAGTATACGAGAGCATACTTCTGGCCGGCAGCATTCAGAATCCATGAGGAAAGGCATCATCACCCTCATCTACAAGTGGAGGGGGAGAGGGAGGAAATCATGACTTGGAGGCCCATTTTGCTGCTTAATGTGGACTACAAAATTCGGTCCAAGGTCATCGCCAATCGGGTCAAGTCTGCTCTGGAGTTGGTGATTCACCTCGATCAAATCTGCACTGTACCCGGCAGAAAGATCTCTGATATCCTCACGCTACTCGGGGATACAATCACCTATGCACAGGGCAGGAGAGTGGATACCTGGCTCATCAGCTTGGACTAGGAGAAGACCTTTGACAGAATATTGCACACCTACATGATTGACGTGCTGTCCAACATGCATTTGGGGAGGGAATCCGCAATTGGATCCAACTGCTCTATGCAAACATCAGTAGCACAGTTTCAATCAATGGGTGGGAATCAGAAAGTTTTTCAATCAAATCTGGAGTCAGGCAGGGCTGTCCTCTCTCCCCTGTCTTACTTATTTGCTGCATAGAACACTTTGCTGAGTCCATCAGGAAGGATGCGAGCATAAAAGGAGTGAATCCCAGGCAGCAGAGGCAGTCAGGTCAAAGCCTCCCTGTATATGGACAACATTGCCATCTTCTGCTTGGATTCGTTGTCACTTCGCAGACTGATGAGCGTCTGTGACCAGTTCGAATGGCCTTGGGAATCAAAATAAATCACGGCAAGAACGAGGCCACGTTCTTTGGGAACTGGGTCAACTGATCCTTTGTCCCCTTCACCATCAGGTCAGATTACATGAAGGTACTGGGGATATGGCTCAGAGGGACCAGGGCATGAGCCAAAAACTGGATGGAGCAGATAGCCATGGTGAAACAGAAACTGGGCATGTGAGAGTGATTTTCCCCTCCGCATTGCAGGTAAGAACCTGATCATAGGTGCAAGGCACTCTCGGTGTTGCTATACATGGCGCAAGTCTAGCCTATGCCCCACTCCTGTGCCCTGGCAGTCACTTGAGCCATCTTCCACTTTATCTGGAGATCGAAAATGGACTGTGACCATAGGGACATGATGTTCAAACCTCTAGATAAAGAGGGAAAAAACGTACCCAATGTTGCTTCCATCCTGATGGCCACCTTTGCGGCTGCATCAAGCTGCATGTAGACCCCCGGTGCACAAACACCAAGTGTCACTACGTGTTCAGCTTCTCTGTCCCTGGTGGTATGAAGAATGGGTCTGGTCACGTTACAGCAGAACTCTCCATTCAGTTGGACTGTTCCGTACCACCTATCTCTCGTGGAAAAGTTTGTACAGAAAAATACCTTTAACCACAAATCTATTAGGCAGTGGTCTGCACACAATGTCCTCGAGGCCCGGCAGGAAAAGGAGATGGTGGATCTTGTTGGATGGTTCCCCGAGCAGACTGTCAAAGTCATTTGGCAGAATGCCTCATTGCCAGAACTTTCAAACAAGTACCAAGATGTAGCTTGGCTGGTGGTGAGACGGGCCCCCCCTGTCAGTGCGTTCCTGCATGTCCGGAGTCTCACCGTCTCCGCTCGCTGCCCTCGAGGCGGCTGCGGTGGGGAAGAGAACGTTACCCACCTCCTTCTAGAATGTCCCTCTGCAAAGCCAGTCTGGAAAGATATTCAGTGGTCTTTGTCAAAGTTTATCCTGAGCAGTTCCATAATGCAGGGCTCTGTGCTCTACGGACGCACACCAAGATAAACGTCAACTGTTGCTGGAGGAACATCTACTCGATGAAAGATGCACTTTGCTCTGCCTGAAACTTGCTGGTCTTCCAGTGCACGTCGGAGCGTTGCAGACTGGCACATTCCAAGATCCAGGACTACATGCTGAGGGACGCAGTAAAGCTTGGGGCAGCTGCCACAACACTCAATGGGGAAAGGCCACTGTGCAAGGGCCTCCTGAACCCATGTAAAACCCCTCGGGCTGTATGCGCCAGAGAATGTTTTTGGTATGTAATGCAAATGTACATTGTTAATAGAACTTGAAACAGCAAGGTTAGTGAGGCACCTCATGTAATGTATTGAAAGAAACTGATCTTTATTGCACTTTATGTAATGTCAAATTTGTATTGTTTTGTAATGTATTTTGAAAAGTTTTATGAATATAGTATAATTCTGGAAGAAAAACAACTGCTCATTCTACTACCAATTGCCTCCCCTGACCTGGACTTCCTGAGGACTATGGCCAGCATTTGAGCCAGCTGATCTTGCTGACCCCCTGGCCCATCTCCTCCCCACCACAACCAGCAAGCTGTCTCTGGAGCTGTGAATAAAAAGAAAGAAATCAGAATTTTCATTTATATAGTGCCTTTCAAGACATTAGGATCCAAGGTGCTTTACACCAATTTAAGAATGGTACTCATAGCTTGATGATACTATCTTAATGAGGCTGGCAAATCAATTTTCTGTGGTTCTACTGCTGGATGCATGAGGCACTTGTGCAACATTGCACTGGGATTCCAGCCCAATTTGGGTGAGATACATTTTCTAGGTCTTGAAGCAGATACAGCACAGATTCATCAGAATGAAACAATGGCATAAAGGGTTAAATTATAAATAAAGGGATCGAGGCATGTGAAACAGTTGAGTTGAGGTACTGATGACCCATGACCCATAACCCATGACCCATGAATGGCAGAATAGGCTCAAGGGGTTCGGAATGGCTTACTCCTATTTGTATGTCTCCCTCCTTCACAATTTAAGATGACCAAACAAATAGGTATTTTTCATTTAGGATCAGTTTCAACATTGTAATTTGGTCCCAAAACTTGTCCCAAAGGGTTAAAGTTAATTTGAGGCTTTTATATTTGAATGTTTAAGACCTAAGTGGGGTGGTGCAGTGGTTAGCACTACAGCCTCACAGCTCCAGGGACCCAGGTTCGATTCTGGGTACTGCCTGTGTGGAGTTTGCAAGTTCTCCCTGTGACCACATGGGTTTTCGCTGGGTGCTCCTGTTTCCTCCCACAGCCAAAGACTTGCAGGCTGATAGGTAAATTGGCCATTGTAAATTGCTCCTAGTGTAGGTAGGTGATATGGGATTACTGCAGGGTTAGTATAAATGGGTGGTTGTTGGTCAGCACAGACTCGGTGGGCCGAAGGGCCTGTTTCAGTGCTGTATCTCTAAAAAAAAAAGTTAAAGTGGGTGGGTTCTTAGGCTTTTAGCTCTGCTAAATATACATTTTAAAATGTGTAAGGTTAATGAGACGGGAGCTGAAGTCTGGATAAATGTGATAAAAACAGCAAACAAGCCACAAATGGTTATTCAGCAATACTCAACAACACCAGTGATAAAAATCTGAGACTTCCATGTACACGAAAAGCAAAACCGCCAAGAGTGATCCATCATACATGCAAAAGATGAGACTTTTACAGAAACAAATGAGACCCCATGTAAAACTCCCATACATAGAGCGTGAGACAACTATACAAAAATCAGAACCCCACAAAACTGAGAACTGTGTGAACACAAAGGAGAATGTTGTTGGGGTTGAGCGGAGGTAATGCGGCCTGGGAAAACATGCAGTAAAAGATCGGCAGGTGCTAGAGTTTCTGGCTGAATGTGGCGCTGGATATGTACTCTTAGAGCAAGGAGAGATAAGGATAGATGGGAATAAAGGGGAATATCAAAGTGATCCTGTTTTCCACCTCTTCCCCTCTGAACTACTCCCCCTTCCTCCACTCCCTTTCCTCCCAGTCTTATTAGTCCCTTTGACATTCCACTTCCTTTCGATTGCATTCCCTACTCCTCTTCCTATCCTGCCTTCCTCCCTCCCTTGTTTCCACCTTTCTCTTTCCACCTCACAATCTTCCCTGCTGCCTTTTGCCTCTCCCTCCCCTTTTTCTCCTTTCCCCACGAAACCCATTTTATTTTGGTCCCCTAAACCCAACTTACCTTGATGTTAATATAAAAGCAAAATTCTGCGGATGCTGGAAATCTGAAATAAAAACAAGAAATGCTGGAACCACTCAGCAGGTCCAGCAGCATCTGTGGAAAGAGAAGCAGAGTTAACGTTTCGGGTCAGTGACCCTTCTTCGGAACTGACAAATATTAAAAATGTCACAGGTTATAAGCAAGTGAGATGGGGGTGGGGCAAGAGATAACAAAGGAGAAGGTGCAAATTGGACAAGGCCACATAGCTGACCAAAAGGTCATGGAACAAAGGCAAACAATATGTTAATAATCTCCACAGATGCTGCCAGACCTGCGGAGTATTCCAGCATTTCTTGTTTTTATTTCAGATTTCCAGCATCTGCAGTATTTTGCTTTTACTTAAAAGTCCATTTGTCATTTCGGTGGTTTGAAAACACTTCCAGACGTTGTTACGGTGTAACCTTCTGGGGATGTGGATTTTACCCTTGGCAGTTCTTGGCTTGCAGATGTGTTGTCAATGTGTCCTGTTGTTCCATCATGCACTCATCATTGGAGTGTATTCTTTCGAGTCCACTGTGCGCAATTGGAGTATTGCACACTTCTCTTAGTTGGCTTTGGTTCCTCCTCAACACGGCTCCGTTAGATTTTGTGACCTCGTAAGACCTAGGCTCACTGCATACTTTGGATACCTCTATGGGTATCCATGTTCTCACTGTGGGGTGTAGGAGCCTGACATTTTGTCCTACGTGTAGTTGAGGTAGTTCTGCCCCTGCATGTCGGTCTTGCACCATTTTCATTCTCCCTTGTTTTATGTGTAGATTTTAGGTATTGTTACAACCGAGGCGGGAGGAGTGCACTGTTCGTTCTATTCCCACTTCTCCACAGGTCACAACATATCATTAAATTATCCCACTTACCAATACAATCAGTCATATACTCTATTTTTCCCAGAATAAAACACACTAACCAATTTTCTTTAATGAACAACAAAATTATCAGTTTATTGTAAAACAAGTCTAAACCAGTAATGAAGTAAAGCATAAACAGACTGATTGAAATTTTAAAGTTCCCTTTTTACCTTAGCCCCTCACACTCTTTCTCTCACACGCACACACACACACACTAGTTAACTGGAAAAAAAAGGATCTCTGTTCAGAGCTCTGTTACAGAGAAAAAAAAAACACTTGGGCTGAGTACTTGCTCATTCTTCAAGAAAACAGCAGATGAGATATGTTGTGTTCCAAAACTGGCCTACAGTCTGGCCTCCGAGTACACGTAGATGGGTCACTGGGATCTTTTGGAACATTTCTTTTCAGGTGGCGTTGAGAATTAATTTAGCAGGCTTTTCTGCAAAGACAGTAGATGAGGTGAGTTGACACAGCGGACTTTTTAGGGTCTTTTAGAGAGGTGCTGGAAAGCTGAGCTGGGTTGTGGTCTTCTTTCCTTCCTTGGGAATTCTCTGATAATGATTCGCTGCTTGTTTTGTAACCTGTTGAATTTCCTTTACTATTGAAGTCAATTTGCTATGTGTCGTTTTGCCCAATGATAAAAGTTCAAATTACCCCCTTGGATTTGAACACAAAATCTAGGTGACATTCCACTGCAGTACTGAGGGAGTGCTGGATTGGTGGGAGTGCCATCCGTTGAATTAAATTGCGATTCCATCTGTCTGTCTCAGCAGTGTAGTGGGTATTAAAGAATACATGATTTGATTCAAAGAAGAGCAGTGCATTCTTGATATTTTCCTTCTTCTTTGGGTTGCCAACTCTGGTTGGAGGCATTCTTGGAGTTTGAAGATATGGTGCTAATAACATGACATCTGATCAGGTGACTTTTGTTCACATGGCATCTGATCACATGACTTCCACGACTGTTATTGCATTTACCTAATAAAGGTTGGGTCCTTTCTGATTCAGTATCTTAGCTCATGGTTTCACGGCAGCAGCTGTTGTGCAAGAAATTCCAAGAGCAAGGAAGCCATCTGTGAGCAGGCAAAGAGCGGAAACCGAGGGCGGAGAAATGGGGAAAAGGGGAAACTGAGGGCGGAGAAATGGGGAAGAAGGGAAACCGAGGGCAGAGAAATGGGGAAAAGGGGCAAGCAAGGGCGGACAAATGGGGAAGAAGGGAAACCAAGGGCAGAGAAATGGGGAAAAGGGGAAACCGAGGGCGGAGAAATGGGGAAGAAGGGAAACCGAGGGCAGAGAAATGGGGAAAAGGGGAAACCAAGGGCGGAGAAATGGGGAAGAAGGGAAACGAAGGGCAGAGAAATGGGGAAAAGGGGAAACCGAGGGCGGAGAAATGGGGAAGAAGGGAAACCGAGGGCAGAGAAATGGGGAAGAAGGGGAAACTGAGGGTGGAGAAATGGGGAAAAGGTGTAACCGAGGGCGGAGAAATGGGGAAGAAGGGAAACCGAGGCAGAGAAATGGGGAAAAGGGGAAACCGAGGGTGGAGAAATGGGGAAGAAGGGAAACTGAGGGCAGGGAAATGGGGAAGAAGGGGAAACTGAGGGTGGAGAAATGGGGAAAAGGTATAACCGAGGGCGGAGAAATGGGGAAAAGGTAAAATTGAGGGCGGAGAAATGGGGAAGAAGGGAAACCGAGGGCAGAGAAATGGGAAGAGGGGAAACTGAGGGTGGAGAAATGGGAAAGAGGCATAACTGAGGGCGGAGAAATGGGGAAGAGGTGAAACTGAGGGTGGGGAAATGGAGAAGTATAACTGAGGGTGGAGAAATGGGGAAAAGGTATAACCGAGGGCGGAGAAATGGGGAAAAGGTAAAACTGAGGGCGGAGAAATGGGGAAGAAGGGAAACCGAGGGCAGAGAAATGGGAAGAGGGGAAACTGAGGGTGGAGAAATGGGAAAGAGGCATAACTGAGGGCGGAGAAATGGGGAAGAGGTGAAACTGAGGGTGGGGAAATGGGGAAGTATAACTGAGGGTGGAGAAATGGGGAAAAGGGGAAACCGAGGGTGGAGAAATGGGGAAAAGGTAAAACCGAGGGCGGACAAATGGGGAAGAAGGGAAACCGAGGGCAGAGAAATGGGGAAGAGGGGAAACTGAGAGTGGGGAAATGGGGATGAAATATAACCAAGGGCAGAGAAATGGGGAAGAGGGGAAACTGAGAGTGGGGAAATGGGGAAGAGGGAAAACTGAGGGTAGGGAAATGGGGAAGAGGTATAACCGAGGGTGGAGAAATGGGGAAGAAGGGAAACTGAGAGTGGGGAAATGGGGAAGAAGTATAACCGAAGATGGAGAAATGGTAAGAGGGAATATCGAGGGCAGAGAAATGGAGAAGAGGGGAAACCGAGGGTGGGGAATGGGGAAGAGGTATAACCTACGGCAGAGAAATGGGGAAGAGGGGAAACTGAGAGTGGGAAAATGGGGAAGAGGTATAACCAAGGACAGAGAAATGGGGAAGAGGGGAAACTGAGAGTGGGGAATGGGGAAGAGGTATAACCTACGGCAGAGAAATGGGGAAGAGGGGAAACTGAGAGTGGGGAAATGGGGAAGAAGTATAACTGAGGGCGGAGAAATGGGCAAGAGGTGAAACTGAGAGTGGAGAAATGGGGAAGAGGTGAACTGAGAGTGGGGAAATGGGGAAGAAGTATAACTGAGGGCGGAGAAATGTGAAAAGGGAATATCGACGGCAGAGAAAGGGGTAACAGGGGAAACTGAGGGTTGGAAAGAGGGAAAGCTGAGGGTAGGGAAATGGGGAAGATGGGAAACCAAGGGTGGAGAAATGGGGAAGAGATATAACCGAGGCTGGGGAAATGAGGAAGACGGGAAACTGAAGAAGGGGCATCAAGACTGGAGAAGTGAAGAATCAGAAGTGCGGGGGGTGGGGGGGGGTGAGCGGGGGTGGTGTGGTGGGGAGCAATTCACAGATGGGAAACCAGAGGTGGGAAGAACCATGATTCCACCAGGCACTAATGGTAACTCACTGAAATTGCCCTGATAATGGATAGTAAAGTGTTAACACTTAACCAAAAGTGATACAATAACTCACTATATTTAACTGGTAGTTATGCCCCGATATCCTACCTGTAATCGGTATAAAGTGTGGCTACCCAATCCAAACCCAACCAGACCCGACGACATGTGTCAGGTTCGGGTCAGATCGGGTCTCTCTTCCAGGTCCAGCATTCGTGCTCGGGTCAGGTTGGGCTGGAGGTGGACAGTGCTGCCTTGCTCCGGGAAGTAATCTTCAAATGAACATTCAGGACATCAAGGCAGGAAACGTGCAGTCCAGACTCCGCACTCTGCAGTAAAGCCTGGGTACCCAAGCAAACCCGACGACATGTGACGGGTTCAGGTCTGATCGGGCATCTAAAAAAATTAAAAGACTCGGGCTTGGGTCGGGTTCAGGTTGGCAGTTGTCAGGTCGGGCCCGGATCGTGTTTTAATTTTATACCCGAGCCAGGCTTTAAATCGGTGTTCTCTCTAAGCTGTGTGCATGCGCAGCTGTGCAGCAATCGTGTTGGTATCCCACAGGTTGCTCATAAGCTGTCCCCTTTAAGATACTGCATGTGCAAAACTACACAAAAAATCCTAAAGGTATCACGCATTGAAATAAACAGGCCACGCACAACGAAGAAAATTTTGAGAGATCATTGTCTGTAACTTGTCATATTCCTATAACCTGCTGATATTCGCCCTGAAACCATAACCAGAATCTCCCTGCAATGTACAAGGTACAGTTAGGCTGCCCAGTTGGCCACGTTTAACAGGCCCAATCTCTTTCCTTGTACTCTGGTTGGATTCCAGTTCCATGTGGATGTGACAACTCTGAACTGGGAGCCTCAGTCAGAGTTGATACATTCTTGATCTTCACACATCAAATCCAGGCTGCACAGACCAACCAGAACCAAACCAAGAGATCACAGTAAGGGCAATGAGCTCAGTGTTTGAGACACTTCTCACAGGACATATCGTCCTCAACTCAGCTCAGCACCAACATTTCTAAATCGCTCCCTGAGCTTGTACTCGATAAATGAATATTTTCACGGAATTATAGAAATTGCAATAGTCCCCCGGTACTGGCACGTTTTCCTGTAACTCCATTCCCCCGCAATCCCAAAGATCTTTTTATGTTCCTCCTTGTCAAATTCCATTTCCTTTAGTCTTTACTTCAATAACCACATGTGGTGAAGTATCCCATGGTCTAATAGCTGCAGAGTGCAGAGGCACAACTGGGGAGAGGTACCCTTGATTCCACAAAACTTCCAGTCATTCCAGGAGGGTTGGGAACCCTCTTCCTTCAACTGAATTCACCTAAAAACAAATTAACTGACCTTTCATCACATTGTTCTTTGTAAAATATTTCAAGTGTAAAATGGCTGTCACGTTTGATGATATAACAATAGTCACTATGCTTCAAAGTAATTCATTGTGTAAAATGGTTTAAGATGTTTCAATGTGTTATTGTTGTTTTCATATTTTCACATACTTCCATACAAGAGTAGTGTGAAGTAGTGGAAAGATTCACAGGCTGATTGACAATCTGACAGGTCACAATGTGAACACTCCTTTAGTGGCTGTAACAGCCAATATGGTAGTTAGTTCTATATGGTGAGATGGTTTTTCACCCACACCGTTTAGATGTAAGTATCCTGCTAAATGTTAACCTAGAAATCAGAGCCGGAGCTCTGGTTGCCACCCACTGGGACTGTCTGCTGCAGGGTTCAGAGACGAGAATGCTACCGCTAAGCCAAAGGCTTGCTCGCTTTCAATATGCTACCTTGCTCGCTTTCAATATGCTACAGCACCAAATAGATGCAGTATTATTACTAAATTACTTCTAAAGCTATGGGGGGGTTGGTTAGCTCAGTTGGCTAGACAGCGAGTGTATGATTATAGAAAGATGTCAACAGCATGGGTTCAATCCCCATACCAGCTGTGGTAGTTAATGGAGGTCTGCCTTGTTGCCTTGCCCTACACTTGAGGAGTGGTGACCCTCAAGCTATACATCACCAACTGTCTCTCTAATGGCAAGAGATGCCTATGGTCCTTTGAGACTATGGCAACAACAACTTCTGAAGCTGCTTTTGTTAAATAATATATGATGTTTGATGAAATCAGTAACAGTAATATTAGATATACACTTTTTTCCTAAGCATACATAGTTAACAAACGTTTGGTTTTGTTGAATTCATTAACCATGACAGAGCTTGCCTTCTTCATTGGAAATTGTTTGATGTCTTGATGTTCAAATTTCCATGACCTTAACTCTAGCTGTCTGTGCTGACCTTGCCACTTCCGTCCCTGTGCATATTTTATTTCATTGTATTTGGGTCCATATGATTGTAAATGTAATTTTAAATTTTTCAACATCATAACTGATTGGCTCAGCTGCTTAAAACTATATTAAAAGATTTGCATCACATAAAACAAAGAGGAACAAGTTGCAGTTGGTGAATTATCTCATGCAGCTGCTTTTAGATCAATTTTGCTGGGCAGCTGTGAGCAACACCCATCATAGTCTTAGGCTGGTTTGTGCCTTGAGAAACCCCAAAGTGCAGAGGAACTTTTAATTTAAATAAAAAGGCCAATTTAAAAAATTTCTGTCTTTCTCAAAACATTATTAGTCATGACTCCTCTGTCATTGCAAACTACTTTCCTATCTCCAATCTTCCTTTTCTTTTCAAAGTCCTTGAACATATTGTTATCTTCGAAAGCCATGCGCACCTTTCCTTCAATGGCCTATGTGAATCTGGCCAATCAAGTTCTTTCCCTGCCAAAGTATCAAAATGGTCCATAGTCACAAATGACCGCCATTGTGTGTGTGACTTTGATGCATTATCCCTCCTCAAACACAATTAATCACACCACCCTCCTCTAACACCTCTGTTGTCCAGCTCATGGGGCTACCTGCAACTGGTTCCACTCATACCTATCTGATCAGTCTCCAGCAGTGGTTTCTTTTCCTGGCCCTGCACCATTCTGTCTGTTCCTTCTGAACCACATCAAATGCTATCAGGCCTCACTCTCCTCTACCAAATTCACCCACTATTCCAGGATCATCCTTGAGAGCAAAGATAAACCAGAGCTGATTTCTCTACTACCAACTGTTTCCTTATATCTTAAGTTCCTTCTCCTCAGGTATAATCCCCTTCCTTTTTAAAACAGTCATCATCACTGCCCTTCGCAAAATATCCACTCTTAACCCCTCTGGAGTTACTGTCCTACTGCTTCATGTCCAACCTCCCTTTCCTCACTAAACATGTTCAACATCTTGTTGCCTCAAATACAGATGCACGTTTCCCACAGTTCATGTTTGAATCTCTCCAATCAGGTTTCTTTCCCTGCCACAACATCAAAACAGCTCTTAATTGAAGTCACAAATTACCATCTTTGTGACTGTGATCATGATGCATTATCCCTCCTCATTCTCCTCCATCTCTATGGAGCCTTATATGGTTGACAACACCATCCTCCTCCAATGCTTGTCCTCCATTGTCTGTGTGGTTACCCTCACTTGGTCCCACTTTTACGTATCCTATCATAGTCAGGGATTTTCCAGCAATGTCTTCTCTTCCCTACTCGACACCGTTACCTCTAGAGTACCCCAAGGATCTATCCTCATCTATATGCTGCCCCAAAGAGGCAACATCTGCATGCATGGGGTCAGCTTCCACATGTATACTGTTGACACTCTATCTCTTCGCCGCCTATCTCAGCCCATTTACTGCATTTATGTTGTCAGCTTTCTTGCCTGATATCCTGCCTTAGATATACTGCAGCTTCCTCTAAATAAACATTGGAAGAAGGAAGCAATTATCTTTGGCTTCCGTCACATATCTCATTGTTCAATTGTGTGGGGATTCACAGAATTTCACAGAATTGTTACAGTGCAGAAGAAGGTCATTTGGCCCATCGTGTCAGCATCGGCTCTCCGAATGAGCATTTCACCTAGTTCCATTCCCCCGCCTTCTCCCCGTCACCCTGCACACTCTTCCTTTTCATATAATAGTGTAATTCCTTTTGAATGCTTCAATTGAAGCTGCGCCCATTACACTCTCAGGCAGTGCATCCCCTGAATAAACAGTGAGCTGCAGTGTTAATAACCCATCCCAACGATACCATTACTAAGCAAATAGTGTACCCATGAAGAACGAGGACTTTGCTGTTCCAAGACTTGTTTGTCATCACATCCTGATTTCAATATGATACCAGTTATGACTAATAAAACCAGATATTGTAGTTACAGATGGAACTGCTCACATTTCTGATCCATTCAATGGATAGTAGAAGAATAAATTGTAGTATTAGCATTTATAAACGTTTAAAGTCTTTGTTGCTCAGTTGTGATTTGACACTACTGAAAATGACAAAATCTATCTTCATTTTGTTTTTTCAGACCATTCTATTCCCTCTTGGATTCACTTGCTGCTGCACTCCTCCCCCCACCACCCCCCACCCCCCTACCCCTGCCCATTTATATTTCCTCATCTAGTTGTCATTCCTCCTCTCCACATTGTGTGTTCTTGACCACTGGCTGGGAGGTGATGCAATTCACCAAAAATGGAGACGGATTTGAATATTATTCTAAGCTGGGATTTTAATTAATGGCCTTCCAGTTAGAAATCTAATGCAATAACACAAAAGCTAAATAGCCAGGATTTCAGTTTAACTAGTTTTACTCAAGCTACCCACTTTAGCTGCAGGCTGCGATTAATGGTTTTAAAATTAAAGCCTCAGTTTTACCTGAGGTGGGTGTTAGGCATGCAGGAGCCAGAGTGAGAGGGAAGCACCCACCATGGCACTCATGAGACCCAGGCAATATTTTTTTGCTCGGCCTAATTTTGTGTTCTGACCCTTGTCACATCTCAGAATCACAGAATGACAGAATCGTTACAGCGCAGAAGGAGGCCATTCAGCCCATCATGTCCACACCGGCTCTCTGAAAGAGCAATTTCCTCAGGTTCATTCCCCTGCCTTCTTCCCATAACCCTGCACATTCTTCCTTTTCATATAACTGTCTAATTCCCTCTTGAATGCTTCAATTGAACTTGCCTCCACCACGTTCTCAGGCAGCGCATTCCAGACCTTAACCACTCGCTGCGTGAAAAAGTTTTTCCTCATGTCACTTTTGCTTCTTTTACCAAATACTTTAAATCTGTGCCCTTTCGTTCTCGATCCTTTCACAAGTTGGAACAGTTTCTCTCTATCTACTTTGTCCAGACCCCTCATGATTTTGAATACCTCTATCAAATCATCTCTCAGCCTTCTCTTCTCCAAGGCAAACAGTCCTAACTTCTCCAATCTATCTTCATAACTGAAATTCCACATCCCTGGAACCATTCTCGTGAATCTTTTCTGTACACTCCCCAACGTCTTTCCTGAAGTGCACCGCCCAGAACTGGACGCAATAGTCCAGCTGAGGCCAAACTAGTGTCTTATACAAGTTCAACATAACCTCCTTGCTCAAATACAGTATGCCCCTATTAATAAAGCCCAGGATACTGTATGCTTTATTAACCGCTCTCTCAACAGGTCTTGCCGTCCTCAATGACTTATGCACATATACACCTAGGTCCCTCTGCTCCTGCAGCCCCTTTAGAATTGTACCCTTTATTCTATATTGTCTCTACATGTTCTTCCAACCAAAATGAATCACTTCACATTTCTCTGCATTGAACTTCATCTGCCACCTATTTGCCCATTCACCAACTTGTTTATGTCCTTTTGAAGTTCTACACTATCCTCCTCACAGTTCACAATGTTTCCAAGTTTCGTGTCATCTGCCAGTTTTGAAATTGTGCCCTGTACACCAAGGTCTAGGTCATTAATATATATCAGGAAAAGCAAGGATCCCAACACTGATCCCTGGGGGACTCCACTACAAACCTTCCTCCAGCCCGAAAACTTTTCCATTAACCACTACTCTTTGTTTCCTATCACTCAGCCAATTTCATATCCATGTTGCTACCTTCCCTTTTATTCCATGTTTGCTCACAATTGTGTCGTGTGGCACTGTATCAAATGCCTTGTGAAAGTCCATGTACACCACATCAACAGCATTACCCTCATCAACCCTACCTCCTCAAAAAACTCCAGCAAGTTAGTTAAACATGATTTTCCCTTAAGAAATCCATGCTGGCTTTCCTTAATTAACTTTAGTTTGTTCATGTGATTATTGATTTTGTCTCTAATTATTTTTTCTAGAGGTTTTCCCACCACCGAAGTTAAACTGGCTGGCCTGTAGTTGCTGGGCTTATCTTTCCACCCTTTTTGAACAAAGGTGTAACGTTTGCAATTCTCCAGTCCTGTGGCACCACCCCCGAGTCCAAGGAAGACTGAAAAATTATGGCCAGTGCCTCTGCGATTTCCACCCTCACTTCCCTCAGTATCCTTGGATGCATCTCATCCGGCCCTGGTGCATTATCCACTTTAAGTACAAACAGCCTACCTAATACTTCTTCTTTATCAATTTTAAACCCCTCTAGTGTCTGACTTACCTCCTCTTTCAACATTGCCTGGGTTGCATCTTCTTCCTTGGTAAAGACAGATGCAAAGTATTCATTTAATGCCTCAGCTATGCCCTCTGTCTCCATGTGTAAATTCCCTTTCTGGTTCCGAATCAGCTCCACTCCTCCTTTTACCACCCTTTTACTATTTATATGCCTATAGAAAACTTCAGGAATTCCTTTAATGCTAGCTGCCAGTCTCTTTTCATGCTCTCTCTTTGCTTCTTTTATTTGCTTTTTCACTTCCCCTCTGGACCTTCTATATTCAGCCTGATTCTCATTAATATTTTCTATCTAGCATCACACTTGAAGTCACAGATTTAACTTTAACAAAGATTTAACAAGCTTTCATAAAAATACTTCTGTTCGCTACAGCAACATATGCTTATCTGACCTTACAACACCCCTCAGGTCAGGTGTTTTCCCCAAACACTGAGTTCTTTTCAGTTCAACTTCCAAGTACCATATAATCTCGAATACACAAGCCCACACATACAATCATGACAACCCTGACTCCCACCTGAAGCCACTGCAACTAAGGTGTAGACTGGCCAGCAAGGCAGCAATCGCGTGGCTGGAGACCACCACCAGAGACCCAAGGATACGGGAGTTTGTGACTCTCACAGTCAAGGAACATGGGAGCAGCCCAAGGCAGAGGGGCCGCAAGCTTTCCATGTGGGGCCAGGAGGTGTGGCAGTGCTCCACATTGGCCACAAGGAATCCTTATAATAAATTAAATTGAACTTACGTTGACTACTTCTACTTCTGATCAGTTTGCACATTTCACTATTAAATCTGTGTCTAAGTCTGAATTACACCATCAGACTTCAATATTTTTGAGACCCCCACCTGCCCAAAAACCTGAGGGTTAAAATTGCGAGGGGGGGGTGCAGTTGGGCAGGCAGTATTTAATACCCGACTGCGATTATAGCCCCATCCCTGCATAATTCACATGAATGGGTTAAATTGGAGGCTTAAGCCTCCCAAAGTAGACTTAGGGCTGGATACTATGAGCCCATCAGCGGCAGGCTCAAAAAATGAGCCGTCGCAATCTTAATCGCGGTGGCTCATTTAAATAATTGGGGCGGCTCCCCCCCCCCCACCACATCACATGGAGGGGGCGGGCAGTCCGTCCTCGGCAAAGGCGTCAGCTGCCCGTGTGCAGGCGCTGGTGCCATTTTTAAAAGGCAGCCAGCCCTGCCGGTTTATTTAAATTTTTAAAGAGATATCCCCAAAAATGAAATAAATAAAGTTCTTATGCCCCTTTCCCATCCCCCAGTAACAATTACAATAACTATTTGACCTTTCCTCCCACCCACAAACCATTTACCTTTTACATCTGACCTTTCCCCTCCCCAAACTGCACAAAGTTTAAGGTTCAACCCTTCCCACCATCCCCCACACCCATGACGTGTATATGATCCCGTTCACCGCATCGCCCCCCCGCCCCCGGAATGACAAACGTACCTCCTTCCCTCTTCCCACCAGTTTCCCTGGAAGAAGATCGCAGCGGGCCCTCAAGGTCTTAGATAAGAATATTTAAATTTATTAGATTTATTAATTTGCATATTTAAATTGTGGTCCTGTTGCCCAGCAGCAGCAGGGGCCGCCATGGAGCCTCACTGATGCCGGGAGGATTGGGCCTGGCCCTGCCAGCATCGGGGTCCGTGGTGGGCCTCATCCAGAGCCAACTTCTGGCCACCACCTCCCCCCACCTCCACCGCCCGCCGCCACCACAGATCATGACATTGAGGGCTTCTTAAAATCCAGCCCTTAGAGTCCAATGAATTGAAAAGATGTTTAGAGTCTAGGAACTCTATGGGATTCATTCTGAATCTACAAACAATTTATCTGAAAAAATAGCACAACTGAATCTGTTAAATAGTCAAATTCCTTCAATAATCATTACTTAGAGTAGGAGTGATTATATTATATTGCAGTCCTGAGATAAAGTAGAAACCTAATCCCCGTTTCCTCTGTTCTGGTAACCGGCAATCCAATCTCTTGTGGAATTGAGTCATAAAAATTACGTCAAATCAATACTGATAGACCTGAATTACTGTGCGGGGAACGTAAATACTTCTTGATGCAGCAGAGAGTGTTTTTCAGAAGGTAATGAATTTGGAATCAACAATAGTGAGTAGAGATATTTTCAGGACGGCTCAGAATGTGTGCACAGGTGACAGCATTTTATGCAAGCTTTCCTTGCAAATTCAACAGTCTTTCTTCAGTGAATGATCACTTATTTTGCATTTCAATCTCTGTCTTTATAAAGGAAAACTGAGACACCAGAAAGAGTTCCACTGGCAGGAGAAACAGTGTGTAAAACTTCTTCACACATATTGTATAGTATTGTGAGGAACTGGGGCTGCTACTGAACCAAAAGAGATAAAGCACTACTGCCTGCTTCAAGTAGAAACAAATGTTTTGCAGCACTACTGCTCCCGCCCCGAACTGGAAAACGTTATCAACTTTGCTTCTAATTTCCACCCTTCTCTCACCTTTACATGGTCCATCTCCGACACTTCCCTTCCCTTCCTCGACTTCTCTATCTCCATCTCTGGGAATAGGTTGCCTACTAATATCCATTATAAACCCACCGACTCCCACAGCTACCTCGACTACACTTCTTCACACCCTGCCTCCTGTAAGGACTCCATTCCATTCTCCCAGTTTCTCCCGTCTCCGACGCATCTGCTCTGATGATTCTACCTTCCATGACAGCGCTTCTGATATGTCTTCCTTTTTCCTCAACTGAGGATTCCCCCCCACTGTGGTTGACAGGGCACTCAACTGTGTCCGGCCCATTTCCCGCACCGCTACCCTCACCCCTTCCCCTCCCTCCCAGAACCGTGACAGGGTTCCCCTTGTCCTCACTTTCCATCCCATCAGCCTCCATATCCAAAGGATTATCCTCCACCATTTCCGCCACCTCCAGCGTGATGCCACTACCAAATGCATCTTCCCCTCCCTTCCCCTGTCAGCATTCCGAAGGCATCGTTCCCTCCGTGACACCCTGGTCCACTCCTCCATTACCCCCAACACCTCGTCCCCTCCCATGGCACCTTCCCCTGCAATCGCAGGAGGTGTAATACCTGCCCATTTACCTCCTCTCTCCTCACTATGCCAGGCGCCAAACATTCCTTTCAGGTGAAGCAGCGATTTACTTGTACTTCTTTCAGTGTAGTATACTGTATTCGCTGCTTACAATGTGGTCTCCTCTACATTGGGGAGACCAAACGCAGACTGGGTGACCGCTTTGCGGAACACCTCCGCTAAGTCCGCAAGCAGGACCCCGAGCTTCCAGTTGCTTGCCATTTCAACACTCCCCCCTGCTCTCATACTCACATCTCTGTCCTGGGATTGCTGCAGTGTTCCAGTGAACATCAACGCAAGCTCGAGGAACAGCACCTCATTTACCAATTAGGCACACTACAGCCTGCCAGACTGAACAATGAGTTCAATAATTTCAGAGCGTGACGGGCCCCCCATTTTACTTTTATTTTTAGTTATTTTTTTTCTTTTTCCTTTTTTATTTATTTTTTTTGTGTTTATTTTATTTTATTTCATCTTAGTTTGTTCAGTTTGCTTACCCACTTTTTTTTTTCATGTTTGTACTTGTGGCTGTTCAATTTTCAGTCCGTTAACACCCTATCTGTACGAATGCTTTGTCTTTCAACACACCTTTAACATATTGTTTGTCTTTGCTCCACAACCTTCTGGTCAGCTATTCTGTGACCTTGTCCTATCTACACCTTCTCCTTTGTTATCTCTTGCCCCACCCCCGCTTTGCTTGCTTATAACCTTTTACATTTCTAATATTTGCCAGTTCTGAAGAAGTGTCACTGACCTGAAATGTTAACTCTGCTTCTCTCTCCACAGATGCTGCCAGCATTTCTTGTTTTTATTTCAGATTTCCAGCATCCGCAGTATTTTGCTTTTGTTTTGTAGCACTGCCAGCCACTGCTTTCTGTGCCAATGAAATTGCCAAAATGAAAGTTATAAACATGGGTAACTGTGAAGTGACTGTGCATAATGTCTAAGGAAGTATGGAGGTTAAACAGCATCATTACATGTTACCATGTCATTTGCAGACTTGTTTATGCTTGAAAAATGTCATTATGCCACAGTGTTGCTTGGACCTTTATGATTTATCTGGAAAATAGGAATAAAGGTATTCTTTAGAGTTTGTTCATGTTTAGGAGCCTTACAATCTGAACAAATTAAATTAAAATTAAATGAATTTAATAATAAGACTCTTTAAAGAAGATATAATTTAATAAAATAAAAACTGGAGTAAATTAGCTAAAGTTCCTTTGTGTGGTGACAGTCTATTGTTTCCTCTTATCTTATCCTTACAATATTTTAAAAACTTTATTGTCAAGAATAATTAAAGTATCTTTTTAACAGAACCATTCTGTGTACAACTAAAGGTCATAGTACTGTACATTTCATTTTTCAGTGCTTCATGCCTTCACAATAATGTAACTTTAAAACAACATTTAGTTCAACATTAATTCAACATATTTTTTTAAAATCCGTCTTCTCAGTTCAACTAAGTAACAAAATAAATCTGTCTGAAGTTTGCTTTGGGCTGTAACCCAGAGAAGAAATTTTTTATTGTCACTGGACCATGTAGCACTGAAAATCTGCCAAGCAAACATTGAAATATTCATATTAAATACAGCAGAGGAAAATAACAAAAGTGGACATAAACAGATTCACCTACCACAGTCCATGAATAACTGGTTGGTAATTTCTGCAGGCATAATACATAGGGGCTATTGGTTTTTAACACCTAATATGTCAAATGTTGTTTTATTGCGTGAATTCAGGATTTTTACTGATTTGGGGATAACATTCCACAGTTGTGTCAATTACTAATTACAAATTTATTATGACGGGTGTGTTAAAATCTCTTTTTATTGAATGGGATTATATGGTTTTTACCAGTGAGTTGGGGATCGCACTTAGTTACCCATGAAAACTGTACACCAGTGTTCTTGATTATAGCCCTGAAGGCTCCATAAAACACTCCTGGATATATTTATTTATGTGGTATTTGTGAACATGATTAGACATTGTTTATACATCTCAGTGTAGTCAGCCTTGAGGTTGACAGCATTTTGGCAGAATGCCTGAATAGATCTGAAACAAAAACAAGAAATGCTGGAGTCACTCAGCAGGTCTGGCAGCATCTGTGGAAAGAGAAGCAGAGTTAACGTTTCGGGTCAGTGACCCTTCTTCGGAACTTCGGAGTTCCGAAGAAGGGTCACTGACCCGAAACGTTAACTCTGCTTCTCTTTCCACAGATGCTGCCAGACCTGCTGAGTGACTCCAGCATTTCTTGTTTTTGTTTCAGACTTCCAGCATCCGCAGTATTTTGCTTTTATGCCTGAAGAGATCTGTTGGAGCCCTGCAATTCAGTCCAACAAAATTCTCCAGAATTATTGTAGCTTGCAGTGGACTATACAAAATCACAGGGAAGAACGGCATGCTACATCCAGAAGCTGAAAGAGATAATGAAAGTGATGAAATCGGGTGCAGGCCTTGCCGGGGGTGGGGGGTGGGGGGGCGGTGGTTGGTGATGTGGTGATGGGGCGGGCAGGGCAATACCATCATCCCCATAGCATGACAAAGGTTCCAATGAAAGGGAGCCCATGGAACAAAACAGCTGGTAGCCAGGGAAAGTAAGACAGAATTTTTCAATGAATTAGAGAGGTTAAGAACTTGCATTTCTATACAGTCTTTCATATCCTCAGTACATCCCGAACTATTTCACATCACATGACGGTTTTTGAAGTGCAGTCACTATTGCAATATGGGGAGCTCTGATAGCCAGGTTGCACGGAGCAAGGTCTCAAACAGGAATGAGGTAAATGACCAGATCATTTGCTCTTAATGGTGCTGATTAAGTATAAATGATGATGAAGATACTAGGGGCAGGATTTTCCCTGCGGGCTGCTGAACCCTGCTGTCAGGCTCAGATGGGGGTCAGAGGCCCACATCATGTGGGAAACAGTCATTCAATGTGATTTTCTCCAGAGCAGCCAATGAATGGCCAGCAGGTAGTCTCGCTGTCCAATCAAGGATAGCAGGTGGCCTCTCGAAGCTGGAGAGCCTGTCAGAGGCCTTTCAGCTTGAAAGCAGAAGCAGGATGCAATGGAAGGTAAATGAGGGAAAGGGTGCTTCAAAATGCAGATGCCCTTTCATCAACTTTTTAAAAGTTTAAATAAAAAATGGCTTTTGCAGCCAGGTCATCATTTTGGGATGAGGGGGGAGGAACCTGCATCCAAGCAGGTAGGGAGGAACTTAGGCCTGCCTGGAGTGCTGCCCCATCCCCCCACCCTCCCTCCAATCTGCTGCCAGGACGCTGCCTACTGGCAGCTAAACTGGCCTCTGTGGCCTCTGGGGCCCAACTGGAAAATCCCAGTCTGCCTCTGTTAACAGGCCTTAATAGGCCTTTAATTGGGGGTTTCATTGGCCAGCCACCACAGATAGGCAGATAGACTTGCTGTCACGTGCTCCCCCCACCCCCAATCCTGCTTCCGGGAAAATGTCCTGGGGGCAGGATGGTGCCGGGGAGCTGGCCAGCAGCAATATTCTTAGCACTCACCTACCTCCATTTCCAGCCCTGGTGGGGCTGAAAATCCAGCCCCAGGAAAGCTCCCCCGCACTTCTTCAAGTAGTATCATGGAACTTTTAAAATATATTTTGCAATAGAACTTCAGTTTAATGTTCTATCTGAAAGGCAGAGGACTGGATTTTAAGTTCCTGATGCAATGGGAGCTGGAGTAGTGGGGTTCCAGTAGCACATGGGAAACTCAGAAGTAAGTGCAGCACGTCTGTCAGTGGGCGTTTTTAACCCAAACACTGCAAACCATTTCTCTTCCACAGTGGTACAGTGGCGCAGTGGTTAGCACCGCAGCCTCACAGCTCCAGTGACCCGGGTTCAATTCTGGGTACTGCCTGTGTGGAGTTTACAAGTTCTCCCTGTGTTTGCGTGGGTTTTCTCCGGGTGCTCCGGTTTCCTCCCACATGCCGAAGACTTGCAGGTTGATAGGTAAATTGGCCATTAGCAATTGCCCCTAGTATAGGTAGGTGGTAGGGAAATATAGGGACAGGTGGGGATGTTGTAGGGATATGGAATTAGTGTAGGATTAGTATAAATGGGTGGTTGATGGTTGGCACAGCCTCGGTGGGCCGAAGGGCCTGTTTCAGTGCTGTATCTCTAAACTAAACTAAACTAAACTTCCAGGTTCACAGACTAATTAGCATGAGCAGGCATGATGATGACCTGTGCGAGTCGATTTCAACTCCAGTATTTAAAGGGACACTCCAAATGTGAAATTTGATGGATTTTGGAGTTGGGCGCAGGACAGAAGGAATTGGCAGAATGGAGTTCAAAGGCTGCACTTCCTTTTGTTGATGCTTCCAAGCTGGGGGCTGTAAGAGACATATTGTTCCCTACTAATGGGAGGAAGAAGCCTGACAGTGAAACAAGGAAGGCATGGCTGGAGATGGCCCATGAGGTCAACAGCAGAAGTGTGTTGCCACGTTTGTGGATTCAATGCCATATGCAGTTTAATGATCTAAGCACAGTAACAAAGATGAGTACAGTGGCACATTTGCCCACATCCTGATGTGCATATCACCCCCTCACTCTGCCTTCTCAAGCTTACTCCAGCACATCACTCTTTACACCTTGCAGATATAGCCATCTTTGTCTTATCTGTGCACAGCCTCACATCCCCATCTCTCCATCCACCACTGACACTCATCCTCAACTTTAAGCATTTTCTTGCCTTTCCCTCATAGTTGTAATGTGGTGTAGTGGTGACTTCATCTTTCAGAAACAATACTGTTAAGAGACAAGGCCACTGATGCAACTGATGACATCATCATACATACATAAGGAGGGGGCACCATTTTGAACGACACACTCAACACATGGTTTGTAAAAAGCATATGCACACCAGCAAGGAAAAGACCTGGACCTGAGATCATGCAATGTAGGTAAGTAAGATAATAAATCATTAATCCAAATATCAAGCCTGCATCTATTTTTAATGAAGAAAACACAGCACAACACTACAACTTCTGGTAATGAGAACAAAAAAGAAGAAAAGATGAAGCACAGAAGGATCCAATGACAGAAAGCAAACATAGATGTAAAAAAAAAGTTGAGAGAAAACCAGAAGTAGATCAGAGAGAAAACTTGGACTGGAATAGAGAGAAAACCTGGGCTGGAAGAGAAAAAAAGGTTTTGTTCCAGATTTAAGCAAAAACAATCACCATGCACAACAACAATTTTCCAGCCTTTACAGAGATAGACAGCAATCCAGAGCGACACTGGAGCAAATAGCTAATAGATTCGAGTGCCTAATGGTGGCACTCAATATCAATACACCACCCTGGACTAAAAGTTGACAATTTCTTCACAAACACCAGAACTGATGATGATTATGGTGCAGTGAAGAATGCTGTAACGAGATATTTTCAACTGAGGGCAAATCGTCACTCCGAAATTTATGTCCTCAGGCAAGCAAAACAAGGTCAGTGCGACACCTTGACCACTATGTGACAAGACTCAGAAGTGTGAGCCAGCATTGCAACTTCACAGACATGGACAAAGAAATCATTATGACTTGCCAATCACCAAGACAAAGAAAGCAAGTTCTTAGAAAGGGCAAATTGTTAAACTTGCAAAGGTATCTCGATATTGGCAGTATGTTGGAAGCCAGCGAAATACAAGATAAGTCTTAGAAGAGAAAGAGGCAAGTAACATAAGACAAGAAAAGGCCAGGTCAGGATCGTCAACAGAATTCATGAAGGCCACAAAGAAGAAGGTTTCACAGAGAAACATACCAAACACAAGGGCACAGAGGAAGCCCAGAGAAAGGTCGAAGGCACATCAAGGAAGACCAAAACAGATATTACAACCACATCATGTTCGAACATACAATCATTGCGGTGGTGCATATCCTCATTACAAAACTTGTCCTGCTAGAGGAAAGAGGTGTAACGCCTGTGAAAAAATAGGACATTTCTCAAGAGTATGTTGATTGAAGCCTGCAGCAGTCATTAATAGAGTTGAATGCCAGAAGGAAGATTACATCTTCACAGCACAAGAGAAGATTTTTGTTGCTCACAATCACAAGTACTGTTGCCTGCCCATGTGTGATGTGTTCATAGACAACTAGACAATCTCTGCAGTAATTGACTCCAGAGCGACAGTCAACATAGTAGATGCCCCGACATTCCACGAGTTACAGAGAAAACAGTGTTACGACCAGGTGAGCAAGGTGTCTGGGGGGGTGTCTCTTACTGTCTTCATCAGGTCTTATTGTAACAGGGTTTAATTTTAAACACATTGTGTTTTGCGCTCCCCTTTTTGTGAATCCGTGTTCACAGTTCCAATTATCAGGTAAATAACTGAGCACAGACATGCTTTCTTTGGTTTAAAGCAGAAAGATGACATTTATTAAACCTTAAACTTAATTCTAATACGGTTCCCGCCTGCGGATATACGATGCGCTCGTGCTAGCATGCATACATGATATAATCATGCAAGATAGGGACAGAAAAGAGTAGAAGAAGAGATAAGTAGAACAGTTTGAGGCAATATCTTGTTACTGTTTCTTGAACTCGCTGTAGACCTTGATTGGAGTTATATTCTCGTGTTTCGTTGCGGCCCAGCAATTTTCTTAAAACTTTGTTCACGTAGCAAACCTTTTCTTTCTCTGAGTTTACGTGTCTTCAATGGTTTCAGTTCCCTGAGAGATAGGCAGGCAGGCAAACAGACAGACAGCAGGCAGGCAAGCATGAGGTGTTCTTGCTTCAGTTTCCAGAGCACACAGTGTTCTGCCTGCCATTCCTTTGATTGGGAGTTCAAATTCAAAAATCTCCCAGGGTGCTCAGCAAGTTAATCATGTGACTAGTTCCTTATATGGAACAGTCTCTTCACATCCCTTGTTGGAGGCTCAAATTTCTCTGCCCCAGCCAGCTAGCCATGTGACTAAAACTAGTCTGACCACTTCTGTGTATTGGAGAGCAACTGCAGAGTCTCCATTGTTTCAACATTGTTACAATGGAAATGTCTTTCCGGTCACGGCTTGCAATTTTAAGTTTTAATGTTCATGTGGCAAAATAATGTGTGCCTCAGTCTTGGCAGGTGGGGGTTTGCCTGACAACAGAAACTGCAATTGAACAAGCTAATATCTAAAATCTTCTCCTACAGATTGCATACCTGTTGGAGAAATCCATATTATGCCAAATTGTTGAACAAATTCTCCGGACTCATACATTGAGAATAAACATTTTATTGCATGATATCATGGGGTGCACACCTTACCTAAAGGCGGTCCAGTGCCACTCCACCGAACAAAGGAAAATCCACAACGGATATACAGTTACTCAGCCCATCCTGGCTGGACATAATCCAATAATAACAGTTATTGATTACATACATTTCACATATTACCAATTAGATTACTCATTAGGCATCATGTGGCTACGTGATCAGCTCGTGCAAGCCCCCTGATCATCTTGTGATGTTTCCCAGACCCCCTTATCAACTATCCTTGAGTCTTCACAATGAATCCTTCTACCTTTATCAAGCCTGCATTCCTGATTGTTTCGTGCAGTCTGCAGTTACACAAAGCTGCTGTCTTATTCACTGATATGAGAGGCCCTCCTTGGTCAGGCTAATTGGCTGTGCTAAGCAGTACCATGCTCAAGGCTGCAAGCTAACTAACTTGTCCCACAATGCCTTTGGTAAATACTCCATTTTGTAACAATATGCGGCTATACTTTCAACTTGTATATGAGTGTATATATATATATATATATATATATATTCACTAGGATTATATGAATCTACTTACTCAAATAACATTTAAACAGTATGATATTTACTGCAGTTATAGAAGCAAAAGCTCAGCAAAACTGCTACCACAATACCCCTCTACCAGTCCTAGAGATCATCCAAGTTACTCTCAAATCCTCCCATGGGTCCACATGTCAGACTGAGTTTCCTGTTATAGACTCAGGCAAGGGAAATCTGCTAAGTTTTGAAACTGTCTGCTAATTGAATCTGATCACGATCAACATCATCAGAGGAACAAACTACCTGACATATGAAGACATCTTGAAGAAGTATCCACTGCCACAATTTATGCCTACTCAGCCCTACACTTACTCAACGGAAATCTTGAGGGTTAGAGACAAGAGTCAAAATCAGAGGATGAAGACGCATGCAGACCAAAGGATGCACATAAAAGAAAGCAAGATAAAAGGAGACAAAGTCCTGGTTCGGCAAGAGAAAACATCAGAAATTACCTCACCATTTGACCCAAGAATGTTTACTGTAGTTCAGAGAAAAAGAAGCATAATCATAGCAAAGAAAGGAAACTACATTGTGAAGAGAAATGTAACCTTCTTCAAAAAAAGTCAATGCTAAAACAATTCCAGAAAAAAGGGACAAAGGCAACTTTGATGACTGCACACCTGTGACAACTCTAGACGCAGCTCAGCCAAACCAAGCACAGACAGGCTCAATACCACAAGATCCACAGAGACGATCATCGCAACCTCATGGAATACCTGTCTGATTTAAAGACTATGAAGGGAGCCAGGTGGAAAAAAGTCTGTAATTGAGGGTGATGTTCTTGAAACCTCTCCCTTCCAAATTTTCAAACTTCAGTCCAACTGAGTTTTGTTCCATATAAACTTTGTTTAATTAAGTAGCTAGAGAGTAATTGATCATCTTTAAAGAAAAGGGATAAACTTTAAATTTAAAAGAAGGGTGTAATGTAATGTAGTCTAGTGGTGATTTCCCCTTTAAGAAACCTCATCATTAAGAAACCAGACCACTGATGCAACTGATGACATCATCATACATATATAAGGAAGAGGCACCATTTTGAGGGACACACTCAACCATCTGACTTGCAAAGAGCATACACAGACCAGCAATGAAAAGACCTGGACATTTAGGGATGAATGACCATAATATGATAGAATTTTACATTATGTTTGAAAGTGGGGTAGTTCAATCTGAAGCCAGGTTATTAAATCTGAACAAAGGAAATTATGAAGGTATGAGGGGCAAATTCGTTGAGTTGGATTGGGAAAATACAATAATGTCAGTACCTGGGCAATGGATAGTCTTTAAAGAATTATTACATAGTTTACAGCAACTATACATTCTTTCAAGGCACAAAAACCCCAAAAGAAAAGGCAGTCAACCGTGACTAACAAAGGAAGTTAAGGATTGTATAAGGTTAAAAGAAAAGACCTATAAAGTTGCCAGAAATAGTAGTAAACCTGAGGATTAGGAGAAATTTAGAATACAGCAAAGGAGGACCAAGAAACTGATAAAGAAAGAGAGAATAGAATATGAATGTGAACTAGCAAAAAACATAAGAACAGACTGTTGAGCTTCTATAGGTACGTAAAAAAGAAACATTTGGCTGAGACAAATGTGGGTCCTTTACAGGCAGAGTCAGGAGAATTTATAATGGGGAATAGAAAAATGGCAGAGAAGCTAAATGATTACTTTGTGTCTGTCTTCACTGAGGAAGATACAAGAAATCTCCTAGAATTAGAAATCCAAGGGACTAGGAAGAATGAGGAATTGAAGGAAATTAGTATTAGTAAGTAGGTTGTATTGGAGAAATTAATGGGGCTGAAGGTTGATAAGTCCCCGCGACCAGATATTCCAAATTGTTGAAAGAGGTAGCTATGGAGATAGTGGATAGATTGGTGATCATCTTCCAAAATTCTATAGATTCTGGAGTGGTTGCTGCAGACTGAAAGTTAGCAAATGTCACCCCACTATTTAAGAAGGGAGGGCGAGGGAAAACAGGGAACTACAGACCTATTAACCTTACATCAGGAGCAGGGAAAATGCTAGAATCTATTCTAAAGGATAGATGGACACTTGGATAATAATAATCTGACTGAGCATAGTCAACGTGGATTTATGAATGGGAAATCACGTTTGACGAACCTGTTGGAGTTTTTTGAGGATGTTACTAACAGAATTGATAAAAGGGAGTCAGTCGTCGTAGTATACTTGGATTTTCAGAAGACTTTTGGTTAGCAAAATTAAAGCACATGGGATAGGAGGTAATATACTGGCATGGATTAAACATTGGTTGACAGGCAGAAAACAAAGAGTAGGAATAAACAGGTCGTCATCGCGTTGGTAGGCTATGACTAGTGGGGTACCGCAAGGATCAGTACTTGGGCCATAACTGTTCACCATATATATCAACAATTTGGATGTGGGGACCAAATGTAATATTTCCAATTTCGCGGATGACACAAAACTAGGTGGGAATGTGTGTTGTGAGGAAGGTGCAAAGTGGCTTCAAGGGGATTTGGACAGACTTAGTGAGTGGGCAAGAACATGGCAGATGGAATATAATGTGGCAAAAAGTGAGGTTTTCCACTTTGGTAGGAGGAACAGATGTGAAGAGCATTTCTTAAATGGTAAGAGATTACAACGTGTAGATGTAAAAAGGGACCTGGGTGTCCTCGTCACTAAGTCACTGAAAGCTAGTATGCAGGTGTAACAAGCAATTAGGAAGGCTAATGGTACATCAGCCTTTATCACAAGAGGATTTGAGTACAGGAGTAGTAAAGTCTTGCTTCAATTGTATAGAACCTTGGTTATACCGCACCTGGAGCATTGTGTGTAGTTTTGTTCCCCTTACCTTAGGAAGGATCTTATTGCTTTCGAGGGAGTGCAACGAAGGTTCACCAGATTTGGTCCCGGGATGGCGGGACTGTCCTATGAAGAGAGATTGGGGAAACTGGGCCTATATTCTCTAGAGTTTCGAAGAATGAGAGGTGATCTCATTGAAACCCACAAAATACTTCAAGGGATAGACAGGGTAGATGCAGGTAAGATATTTCCCCTGGTTGCGGAATCTGGAACCAGAGGACATCATTTCAAAATAAGGGGGAAGCCACTTAGGACTGAGATCAAGAAAAAGTTCTTTACCCAGAGGGTTATGAATCTTTGGAATTCTCTATCCCAGAGGGCTGTGGAAGCTCAGTCATTGAGTATGATTAAAGTAGAGATTGACAGATTTCTAAATACCAATAACATAAAGGGATATGGGGATAGTGTGGGAAAAAGGCATTGAAGTGCATGATCAGCCATGTTCGTAGTGAATGGCCTACTCCTGTTCGTATGGACCTGAGATCATGCAATGTAGATAAGTAAGACAATAAATAGTGTTTGTGTTGATTCTGAATACCAAGCCTGCATCTATCTTTAATGAAGACCTAAGAAAATTCAGCACACTACAATAGTCACCCTCAACAAATTGTCCGCATTCTGATGAAAGGTCATCAACCTGAAACGTTGGGTTGGATCGTCCGGGATCGTGAGCCGGAAGTTGGGACCAGGTCCAGGGGGTCTCAACCTTGCACAATGTGTTCAAGACACACCCAACCAGATTTTTAAAGGGCCAGGCGAATTAATGGCAGGGAGTGAGCTCGGCATCCAATTAAGGATGGCTCCTGAGGCTGGAGAGCCAATGGGAGGCCCTCCAGCAATAACATATTGGCAGCCCCACCAGCCACGGTGGGAGCTGCTGATTTGTGATGGAGGGAGAGAGGGCACCTCAACATGGAGGCAGCCTATGAAGAAGAGGTCAGTTTTTTTTAATAATGAGGCCATCCAGGGCATCCCGGGCATCAAGGCAGAAATGTGTGCTGCTGCAGGTGCATTGGCTGCACCATGTTCCTTCTCCTCCTCCTTTTAATCATCTGAAGAAGCTCAGTGCTCTGTGCCTTGTTTCTCTTGTACGTCCAAACCTTGCTGCTGTACTGTGTGTGCAGAGCACTGTACACCATGAGTACTCTAGAGACCCTGACTGGTGCGTGTTGAAGGCACCTGAAGCACATATTCAACATGCCAATGGCTAGATTAATGACATATCTGGTCAACATATGGCTTTCATTTTATCGCTCCTGGGTCTCATTTGTTAGGTTCATGAGTGCAGCTGATGACAGCCTGCTCCTGTGGAATGCTAGCCAGGGCTGCAAACCTGAACGCCCACTCAATCATTGGCATCATTGGTGGCAAAGTTGGCATAATTGCTTGTCCTGGCAAACAAGCCATCTGCCACGTGTCTTATGTATTTGTGGGCTGCCAACTGCGAGATCCTTCAAATGTCTCCAACAGAGCCCTGGAGGGATCCAGAGGCAAAGATTTTGAGAGCAGTAGTAACTTTGACAGCCATTGGTAAAGCATAGTGACAAGGTCCAGTCAACAGAAGGTGCTGTTCCAGCAGTCGGCCACCACTTGACATCAGATCCTGAGCCTCCTGACACACTGGTGATTCAACAAGTCGAGGAAGCTTGTCCTCTGCCTGTACATCCTGTGTTGTGGTTATGGCTTCCTGCAAGGTCCACCTCTCTGCTCATACCCTGTCCTCTGTGGAGCTATAGGTCTGTGAGGACATAGGTAGAAAGAGGGATGACGTCCTGCAACAAGAATTTAGGGAGCTAGGTAGCAGATTAAAAAGCAGGATCTCAAAGGTTGTAATCTCTGGATTATTCCCAGTGCCACGTGCAAGTGAGTATAGAAATAGGAGGATAGAGCAGATGAATATGTGGCTGAAGAGATGGTACAGGAGGTAGGGCTTTAGATTCCTGGATCACTGGGTCTATTTCTGGCGAAGCTGGGACCTGTACAAGTCGGATGGGTTGCATCTGAACCAGAACGGGACCAACATCCTTGCAGGGAGGTGCAAGTGCTATTGCGGGGGGTTTAAACTAATTTGGGAGGGGGATGGGATACAGAATGGAGGTAGAGTAGGGGGTGATGCACAGCCAAATATAGAAGAGAAACTAAGTAAGCCTGCAAGGCAGAGCAAATATAGACCTGTTAAGCCACAAGTGAATAATGCAAGGCTGGATTGCATCTATTTTAATGCAAGGTGTCTTACAAGTAAGGCAGATGAAATGAGGGCATTGTTTCACACGTGGGAATATGATATTATTGCTATCACAGAGACATGGTTGAGGGAAGGGCAGGTCTGGCAGCTCAATATTCCAGGATATTGAGTCATCGGGAGTGACGGTGGAGGGGTGGGTGGGGGGGGTGTAAAAGATGAGGTGGCATTGCACTATTGATCAAGGAGTCAATTACGGCAGTAAGGAGGGATGATATCTCAGAAGGTTCCTCAAATGAGGCCTTAAGGGTAGAATGTAAAAACAAAAAGGGGGCAATCACTTTGCTGGGAGCGTACTACAGGCCTCCAAACAATCAGTGAGAGATAGAGGAGCAGATATGTAGGCAAATCTCAGAGAGGTGTAAAAATAATAGGGTAATAATAGTCGGGGATTTCAACTTCCCCAATATTAACTGGGATAAGTCTTAGTGCAAAAGGCTTAAAGTGGGCGGAATTCTTAAGTTCATCCAGGAGATCTTTTTGAGCTAGCATGTAGAAAGTCCTACACGAGAAGAGGCAGTACTGGACCTAATCTTAGGGAATGAAACCGGACAAGTGATAGAAGTGTCAGTGGGAGAGCATTTCGGGGATAGTGACCATAACTCTAGGATTTAACGTAGTTATGGAAAAGGACAAAGATGGACTGGAAATAAAGGTACTGAATTGGGGGAAGGCCGATTACAATATGATAAAACAGCCTTGTATACTATGGCGTTTCAAGTGCTCATCTAAATACTTCTTAAATGTTGTGAGGGTTCCTGCCTCTACCACCCCTTCAGGCAGTGCGTTCCAGATCCTAACCACCCTCTGGGTGAAAAATATTTTCCACAAATCCCCTCTAAACCTCCTGCCCCTTACCTTAAATCTACGCCCCCTGGTTATTGACCCCTCCAGTAAGGGAAAAAGTTTCTTCCTATCTAAGCTATCAATGCCCCTGATAATTTTGTATACCTCAATCAGGTCCCCCCGAGCCTTCTCTGCTCTAAGGAAAACAACCCTAGCCTATCCAGTCTCTCTTCATAGCTGAAATGCTCCAGCCCAGGCAACACCCTGGTGCATCTCCTCTGCATCCTCTCCAGTGCAATCACATCCTTCCTATAGTGTTGTGCCCAGAACTGTACACAGTACTCCAGCTGTGGCATAACTAGTGTTTTATACAGCTCCATCATAACCTCCCTGCTCTTATATTCTATGCCTTGGCTAATAAAGGCAAGTATCCCATATGCCTTCCTAACCACCTTATCTATCTGTGCTGCTGCCTTCAGTGATTTATGGACAAGTACAACAAGGTCCCTCTGACCCTCTGTATTTCCTAGGGTCCTACCATCCATTGTATATTCCCTTGCCTTGTTAGTCCTCCCAAAATGCATCACTTCACACTACTCAGGATTAAATGCCATTTGCCACTGCTCCGCCCATCTTACCAGCCCATCTATATTGTCCTGTAATCTAAGGCTTTCCTCCTCACTATTGACGACACCACCAATTTTCGTGTCATCTGCGCACTTACTGATCATACTTCCTATATTCACGTCTAAGTCATTAATGTACACTACAAACAGCAAGGGTCCCAGCACCGATCCCTGTGGTACACCACTGGTTACAGGTCTCCACTCGCAAAAACAACCCTCGACTATCACCCTCTGCCTGCTGCCACTAAGCCAATTTTGGATCCAATTTGCCAAATTGCCCTGGATCACATGGACTCTTACCTTCTTGACAAATCTCCCATGCGGGACCTTATCAGAAGCCTTACTAAAGTCCGTGTAGACTACATCACCTGCTTTACCCTCATCTACACATCTAGTCACCTCCTCGAAAAATTCAATTTGTTAGACACGATCTCCCCCTGACAAAGCCATGCTGACTATCCCTGATTAATCCCTGCCTCTCCAAGTGGAGATTAATCCTGTCCCTCAGAATTTTTTTCCAATAGTTTCCCTACTTTTGATGTTAGGCTCACCGGCCTGTAATTACTTGGTTTATCCCTGCTATCCTTCTTGAATAATGGTACCACATTCACTGTCCTCCAGACCTCTGATACCTCTCCTGTGGACAGAGAGAATTTGAAAATTTGTGTCAGAGCTCCTGCTATCTCCTCTCTTGCCTCACATAACAGCCTGGGATACATCTCATCTGGGCCTGGGGATTTATCCACTTTTAAGCCCGCTAAAACAGCTAATACTTCCTCCCTTTCAATGCTAATTTGTTCAAGTATTTCACAATCCCCCTCCCTGAGTTCTGCACCTACATCGTCCTTCTCCATAGTGAACACAGATGAAAAGTAATCATTTAAAACCTCACCAATGTCCTCTGGCTCCACACACAGATTGCCACCATGGTCCTCAATGGGCCCTACTCTTTCCCTGGTTATCCTCTTGCCCTTAATATACTTATAAAACGCCTTGGGATTTACCTTTATCTTGCCCGCCAGTATTTTTACATGTCCCCTCTTCGCTCACCTAACTACTTTCTTAAGTACCCCCCCTACACTTTCTATACTCCTCTTGGGCCTCCGCTGTTTTCAGCACTCTGAATCTGCCATAAACCTCCTTTTTTTTCTTTATCCAATTCTCTATAGCCTTTGACATCCAGGGTTCCCTGGACTTGTTGATCTCTTTCTCTCCCCTCTCACTCTCTGTCCCTCCCTATGTCAATCCCTATCCCCTCTGTGTCCATCTCTCTCCCCCCTCCCACTCCCCCCACTCTCTCTTCCCTCTGTGTCCATCCCTCTCCGCCTTGTTCTCTCTTCCTCCTCTCTCTCCCTCTCTCCCCCTTCTCAACTTCCCCCCTCACTCTCTCCCATCTCTCACTCTGTCCTCTGTCACTCTCATCCCTCTCTCTCCCCCTCTCTATCCCAGCTCTCTCTCCCCCCCCACTCTTTCCCTCCTCCACCTCTCACTCTCCCTCTCTCCCCACTCTCTTGCTCCCCTTCTCTCCCTCTCCCTCTCCCCCTCTCACTCTCTCCCCTCTCACTCCCCCTCTCCCACTGTCCCCCTCTCTCATGCTGCCCTGTCTCTCTCCTCCCTCTCTTTCCCCTCTTCTATCTCCCCCCTCTCCCCAATCTTTGCCCATCTCTCTCCCCCTCCCTCTCTTCTCTTTTCCCCTCTTTCTCTCAACCCTCTCTCTGTCTCTCTCCCCCACTCTCCCTGCCCACCCCTCCCCTCCCCCCTCTTTCCCACCCCTCTCTCTCTTCCCTTTCTCTCTCCCCCTCTCGCTCCACCCTCTCTTTCCTCCCTCTCTTTCCCCCTCTCTCCCCCTCCCCCTCTTTCTATCTCCCCTCTGTCTCTACTCCTCTCTCCCACACCTCTGTCTCTCTCCCACACCCCTGTCTCTCTGTCCCCCATCTTACTCTGTCCCTCTCTCTGTCTCTTTCTCTGTCTCTCTCTCTGCCCCTCCTCTCTTTCTCTCTCTCTCCCCTCTCTCTCTGACAGTTGCAGAGAGGAGGAACTCTCAGCTTTGTGGTTAGTCAGTTTTTAAAAAGAAATCACAGCTGTTAGTTTCACGGCTGACCGGCGCTTAGCACAGAGACTGCTGTTTCTGAACTTCGGACAAGTGCATGGTTTTCCAGTGGGCTTTCCAAAAAAAAATCAAAACTTATCAGAAGTTCAGAAACTGCAGTCTCTGTGCTAAGCACTTGTCAGCTGTGAAACTGATGGCTGTGATTTTTTAAAAAGTCGGACAGGTCTGGGAGACGAAGCCAATGGGAAATTTCTCATCCCTTAAGTAAATAGTCATGGATCTCAAAATATTTACTGTGGACTCTGGTGGCCATGCACGGACATGTTGCTGACCCCTGCTGCTGCTGCTTCTGCTGCCGGTGCTAGTCATCTTGGTCCTCATCTGTAATCCAAAGTAAAACAATAGAAGCAGCACGCCTGCTGATCTGATAGATAAGAGCTTCAAAATGAAAATCAGATGTATGAACTTCCAAAGTTGTTAAAATAACCTCCAAAGTTGTCAAAGTAACCTCCCAACACTACTACTGTAAGCAAATCCTTTCAAAACTTTTCTAACGGGGAGGCGGTGACGTAGTGGTAATCTCACTGGTCTAGTAATTCAGAGGCCTAGACTGATGCTCTGGGAACATGGGTTCGAATCCAACGGGCAAATGGTGAACTTTGAATTCAATTAATAAATCTGGAATTAAAAAGCTAATCTAATGGTAACCATGAAACCATTGTTCATTGTTGTAAAAACCCATCTGATTCAGTAATGTCCTTCAGGGAAGGAAATCTGCCGTCCTTACCTGGTCTGGCCTACATGCGACTCCAGACCCACAGCAATGTGGTTGACTCTTAAATGCCCTCTGAAATGGCCTAGCAAGCCACTCAGTTGTATCGAACCACTACAAAGTCTGAGAAAAGGAATGAAACCAGACCGACCACCCGGCATCGACCTAGGCACTTGACACGGCAATGGAAAACCCTGCCCTGTCGACCCTGCAAAGTCCTCCTTACTAACACCTGGGGGCTTGTGCCAAAATTGGGAAAGCTGTCCCACAGACTAGTCAAGCAACAGCCTGACATAGTCATACCATTGGAATCATACCTTACAATGTCTCTGACATCGCCATCCTCATCCCTGCGCATGTTCTGTCCCACCGACAGGACAGACCCAGCAGAGGTGGCAGCACAGTGGTACACAGTCAGGAGGGAGTTTCCCTGGGAGTTCTCAACATTGACTGTGGACCCCATGAAGCCTCATGGCATCAGGTCAAACATGGGCAAGGAAGCCTCCTGCTGATTACCACCTACCGCCCCCCCCCCTCCGCCCGCCCTCGGCTGACGAATCAGTGCTTCGCCAAGTTGAGCACCAATTGGAAGACGCACTGAGGGTAGCAAGTGCACAAAATGTACTCTAGTGGCGGACTTCAATGTCCATAATAAAGAATGGCTCGGTAGCACCACTACTGACCAAGCTGGCCAAATGCTGAAGGACATAGCTGCTAGACTGGGTCTGTGGTAGGTGGTGAGGGATCTAACAAGAGGGAAAAACCCACTTGACCTTGTATTCATCAATCTACCTGTCGCAGATGCATCTGTCCATGATAGTATTGGTAGGAGTGACCATCACACAGTCCTTGTGAAGACGAAGTTACATTGAGGATGCATTGAACAGATCTAGCAGCTCCATGAGGTGCTTTGCACCATCAGCAGCAGCAGCAGAATTGTACTCAACCACAATCCGTAATCTCATAGCCCGGCATATCCCCTTCTCAACCATTACCATTAAGTGGGGGACCAACCCTGGTTCAATGAAAAGTGCAGAAGGGCATGCCAGGAGTAGCACCAGGCATACCTAAAAATGAGGTGTCAGCCTGGTGAAGCTACAACACAGGACTACTTGCGTGCCAAACAGTGGAAGCAGCATGCCATAGACTGGGCTAAATGATCCCACAACCAAACGGATCAGATCTAAGCTCTGCAGTCCTGCCACATCCAGTCATGAATGGTGGTGGACAATTAAACAACTAACAGGAGGAGGAGACTCCACAAATATCCCCATCCTCAATGATGGGGGAGCCCAGCATATCAGCGCAAAAGAAAAGGCTGAAGCATTTACATTCATCTTCAGCCAGAAGTGCTGAGTGGATGATCCATCTCGGTCTCCTCCTGAAGTCCCCAGCATCACAGATGCCAGACTTCAGCCACTCCCACTCGCTCCACATGATATCAAGAAACAGCTGAAGGCAATGTATACTGCAAAGGCTATAGGCCCTGACAACATTTCAGCAATAGTACTGAAGACCTGTGCTCCAACACTAGCTGTGCCTTTAGCCAAGCTGTTCCAGTACAGCTACAACACTGGCATCTACCTGGCAATGTGGAAAATTGCTCAGGTGTGTCCTGTACATAAAAGCAGGACAAGTCCAACCTGGCCAATTACCACCCCATCACTCTACTCTCGATAATCAGCAAAATGACGGAAGGTGGCATCGACAGTGCTATCAAGCGGCACTTGCTTAGCAATAAACTGCTTAGTGACGCTCAGTTTAGGTTCTGCCAGGGTCAGTCAGCTCCTGACCTCATTAAAGCCTTGGTTCAAACGTGGACAAAAGAGCTGAACTCCAGAGGTGAGGTGAGAGTGACTGCCCTTGACATCAAGACAGCATTTGACAGAGTATGGCATCAAAGAGCCATACCCAAACTGGAGTCAATGTGAATCAGGAGGAAAACTTTCCACTTGTTGGAGTCATACCTAGCACAAAGGAAAATGGTTGTGGTTGTTGGAAGTCAATCATCTCAGCTCCAGGACATCACTACAGAAGTTCCTTATGGTAGTGCCCTAGGCCCAACCATTTTCAGCTGATTCATCAATGACCTTCTTTCAATCATAAGGTCAGAAGTGGGGATGTTCGCTATGACTGCACAATGTTCAGAACCATTCGTGACTCCTCAGATACAGAAGCAGCCCATGTCCAGATGCAGCAAGACCTGGACAATATCCAGGCTTGGGCTGATAAGTGGCAAATAACATTCGCACCACACAAGTGCCAGGCAATGACCATCTCAAACAAGAGAGAATCTTACCACCTCCCCTTGACATTTAATGGCATTATGATCGCTGAATCCCCCACTATCAACATCCTGAGGGTTACCATTGACCAGAAATTGAACTGGCGTAGCCATATAAATACCGTGGGCCCAAGAGCAAGTCAGAGGCTAACAATCCTGCGGCGAGTAACTCACCTCCTGACTCCCCAAAGCCTGTCCACCATCTACGAGGCACAAGTCAGGAGTGCGATGGAATACTCTCCACTTGCCTGGATGGGTGCAGCTCCAACAACACTCAAGAAGCTCAACACCATCCAGGACAAAGCAGCCCGCTTGATTGGCACTCCATCTACAAACATTCACTCCCTCCATCAACGACACACGGTGTGTACCATCTTCAAAATGCACTGCAGCAACTCACCAAGGCTCTTTAGACAGCACCTTCCAAACCTGTGACCTCTAACACCTAGAAAGACAAGGGCAGCAGATGGATGGGAACACCACCACCTGCATGTTCCCCTCCAAGGAACTATATCGCCGTTCCTTCACAGTTGCTGGGTCAAAATTCTGGAACTCCCTTCCTAACAGGACTGTGGTTGTATCTACCTCACCTGGACTGCAGCGGTTCAAGAAGGCGGCTCACCACCACCTTCTCAAGGGCAATTAGTGATGGGCAATAAATTCTGGCCTAGCCAGCGATGCCCACATGCCATGAATGAATTTCAAAAAAACACAAGAAGGCAAGAAAGCCGCTGGAAGGTTTTTGTACTTTTTGGCATATTTCTTTGCAATGTCTTCAGCCCCTCACTTGTTGTTTTCTCACGTTGCTTTCACTGGCGTGTTCCGGGAAGTCCGGGAAACCCATTGATCCACAGTTAAATTGCAAAAGTCATGCTAATATTGTTGTAATTGAGCAAATAACATGTTGAAATTGACAACCTGCCTCTTTTAAGAGGGCTGCTCGCATGCAGCATAATGTGTTGTAGTTAAATGTGGAAGTCGGCAGTTTGGAGACAGCTTCCTGACGCGCTGTCCATTTCCCCAGTTTTTACTCGCACCTGCTCCCAAACCCATGCACTCTTGCACATTAAAATTTAGCCCAGCTTCTTAGTTCAGTACTCTCTCAGTACTGCATTGAGATGTCAACCTCTGGAGTAGGGTTTAAAGTCACGACCTGCTGATTCAGAAGTGGGAGTGTAATCACTGAGTCAAGGCTAACATATAAAAGTTATTATGCCAAAATTGCCTTTCTATATGAGCAACATGAGGAAAAGCTTTTTACACTGTGAGTTGTTAGGATCTGGGACGCACTGCCTGAGAGTGTGGTGGAGGCAGATTCAATTGGGGATTTCAAAAGGGAATTTGATAATTATCTGAAGAGAAAAGAAACTGCAAGGCTACGGGGAAAAGGTGGGGGAATGGGACTAGGCAAGTTCTCTTGCAGAGAGCTGGCACAGACACGCCGAGCCAAACAGCCCCCTTCTGTGCTGTAATCATTCTATGATTCCGTGACCAGCCAGCCACTTTGTCTTAGTATTGCCATGTGCCTGTGTTTTAACTTCAGAGACATACATGGGAATAGAGTTTCCGCTTAGGCACGATCAGAAAATTGCATCCAAAATGTGCTTGAAATTGCACTGGTTCAGTTAAGCTTTGAGTTTCCTCTAAAATTCATTTGCACGATCACAAATGTCAAATCCTTCATGAACCAGAGCATTGGGCAGTGTAATAGAGAATAGTTGTTTTTTTTCTTTGCTTTTCATTATGAAGTATTCCTTGATGTATTGAAGAGTGATAAGCTGAAAACAGGTTTATCAGCAAAAATAAGCATTTTTATATGAGTGTCCAACTTTCTACCTGTGAATAACCTGATTTAAAATCACTGGAAATCACTAGTTTCGACTTGGGGCATGGCCAGTTTTGTGATCGGAGCCTGATTAGAGTGAATTGAATCTTGAACCACTGGGCGAGATTGCTCCTCATGTTCTCTGCTTGAACAACCAAAGAATAGCACTGTTGAAATCCTTCAAGAATTCTACACGTTCAAGCACTCCACCTTCTTGTCCAAGAAGGGCAATGTGTCTGAGAGGCTAGCTTGGGGGTGGGGCAGGGGAAATATGTTGATGTAGTATCACCGCAGACTTTATTATTATAGCATCATGTTTAGTGTGTCATCAAAACACAATCAATTTTTAAACAAATAATTTTTTTCACATGCAATGACCTTCAAACATTTACATTTAAAAGTATGCCTTCCCTATATTTAAATAATCAAAATATTAAACAGAAAAGTAGTCGTTAGTTTGATGAAGTGATCAAAACATGAGAGGAAAGACAAAATCAATATGAATGGCAGAGATGTGGCTTTCACTCTTGCAAAAATTATTGGAGATTCTTTTTTGTCTGCTGTTCCAAGTTCTGTGCAGAAAAATCTGTACAAGTTAGACTTTCCTGAACTGACAATTGCAGATTGCAAGAATGACTGAATAACAGGGCATAGCTTTCAAGATGAAGATGCGCTGATATACAATTTAGATCAATGCATGGCTTGATTACAAATGCAGCAAAAAGTTTGCCAAATTCTTCTTCCCTGTAGAGAACACATCTTCATTTTTTAAAACATTCTCTGAATTAAAATATAGAGATCTTATTTATCATTGTTCGATCAGAATGATCAGACAAAGGCAGCTTTGTGGATAGAGACCAATTAGCAAACATCACAGGCACTGAATATGGCAGTGAAAATGAAGCCTTTTCTGTGCTCATTATAAAACTGGAAACCTTTCACTCACTAATAGGACCATTGTCAACTTGCCAGTAACTACAATGGTAGAAAATTTGGTGATCAGAAATATTAATACATTTGACACAGACAGTCTTTACAAAACCCTAGATTCTTTGCATTCTTCAACAGCTCTCGATCTGTTGACATATTGTGTAAGGTTAAATTCACTCGTAAGTGGTCAGGTCAACAAATATCAATCACATAGGTGCTGTATAACACCTCCCCACTCTCCCCACCACTCACTCACTGGGTCTCACCAAGCTACCCACCAATCCTGATTGTGAAGGCTGTTATCTCACCAACAGATGTGAGTAAATGGCTGTTAGAGGTGTACAAAAGTGATTTCCCTTTGATTTTTGCTGCCTCCAAGTAATGAAAAGCTTTGCTATAAACAAGCACCACAAATGCCAGCTAAGATGTTAACTCAATCTGTGGAGCATCATAGATGCTCTTCTCATTTTGCAGGCAAGTGCAACATGCTGTTATTAAGGTAGTCACAGTTCATTTAGTTTCACAGTATTATTTAGTTTCTGCACCATTCCCCACCCCACCCCCAAACAGTAGGATCCTGTGCTTAAAAACAAGACAAAAACACTATGTTTAATGTGGCATGCGCATATTACGACCAACACATGACAATTTGTGTCTAGTTTGCACTCCCAAAACCACACAGTCTAAATGATCACATCTTATGCAATTGCAGAAACTATGAATGATTCAGTTCAATGGCAATCCTAATTATAGGAAGTAAGGAAGGAATCTTAATTGAGGAAAAAAATACAAGTAATAAAAGCAAAATACTGCAGATGCTGGAAATCTGAAATAAAAACAAAAACTGTTGGAAATACTCAGCAGGTCTGGCAGCGTCTGTGGAGACAGAAGCAGAGTTAATGTTTCAGGTCTGTGACCTTTCATTATCTTTGCCAGTTCTGATGAAAGGTCACAGACCTGAAACGTTAACTTTGCTTCTCTCTCCATAGATGCTACCAGAGCAGCTATTTCCAGCACTTTTTGTTTTTATTATATAAAAAAATACAATGGATGCCTGGATCTACTCGCACTGAAATGGCAACTCGAAGTTTCTGGATGTCTTTGGATTTCCGGATTTTCTCCTTGCAGAGGGAAAGCAACTCTTTAGCATAGATGTGACTGAGAAACAAACAGAAACAAAACATCAAATGTGCGGAAACTGTATTTGTGCTATCTTCCACTGTGCTCTGGAGGATATTTTCAGTCATAGATGTCCGATTGCTGTGATTTTTCCTTTTGTCAGTTTTGATCCATAATAACCAGCAAGTTACTCATAAGCAATCCTTGCCCTTACATAATACTTTCCACAAAGCACCACACTTGATTACTACAGTTAACCAAATTCTAGTTTCTTAACTAAAAGCAAAATACTGCGGATGCTGGAAATCTGAAATAAAAACAAGAAATGCTGGAAATACTCAGCAGGTCTGGCAGCATCTGTGCAGAGAGAAGCAGAGTTAACATCTCTGACCTGAGACACTAACTCTGCTTCTCTCTGTACAGATGCTGCCAGACCTGCTGAGTATTTCCAGAATTTCTTGTTTTTATTATCTAGTTTCTTAACAGTAGTGTCCTGAAGCTAGCTATCTTTACAATTGTGCACGTGGGAAATAACTGTAAAGAACATCCATGTTCATCCATGTTAAGTGTCCATCCATTTATATAAAAAAAGAGTTATAAAATAAATGAAAATGCAAAAAATTAATAAATGGCAGAAAATATTCACAAACTCTTACCAAAAGCAAATGTTGTTCACTTTGAACTGAACGTTCATGTATACGAATAACCTGTTTGTATCTTCACGCGAGAGGACACACATACATCTGAGCATCAAGTTGCGTTGGGGAAGGGGGAGGACGGGTGTAGGAGGTCAAGAGAAATAATATCCAAAATCGATTTGCTCCAAGGCATCCAAATATAATTTAGGCCCATATTCATTGCCAGACAATGATCACACTTCTCAAGTGCAATCAAACAAATCACTGCAGCTTCCAGAAGGATTTAAGAAGCTAAACAGTGAGCTATGGCTTACAAAACGAACCATGGTGTGACGGCAGACCATATAAGCTATTAGACAGCAGAGGAAAGCCAGTTTCAAGTCACAAATTGATCTATTTTGCATTAAGACATATTTTATAAGTTGCTGCTCTGACTTCATGGGTGAGGTTTGCCAACTGAACTGATTTTTTTAAAAATTGTAAATAAAATTATTGCCAAAAGTTCCCCTGATAGCCCAGTGGGTTAAATCACTATGTGGTATAGATGGTGCTGAACTATGTACAGAAGGTAATTCTTAGGTTAAATCCCTGCTCTGCGATGAGTTAGCTGCTGTGGTGGTGGGGCTGCCATAATTGGCCTCTGCAAATCTGAGGAGAGAAAAATACTATGTAGACTTTTGACAGTTACTTAGCTCAAATATTAATAGTTGTGAGTAATACAGCTATACTAATACATTGCACTGTAAGATAGCCAGGAATGTCCATTTCTTTATACAGATTTTAAAAAATCAATCACCACTGGTAACTATCCAGTGAATTTTTTATTGGGAAAGTGCATGTGTGTGACATTGGATGAAGAGAGGACTTAACCTGGCAGTGGAGAACACTCACAGCCTGGACATATTTACAAAGAATGGTTACTTGGAAGAGGTGATAGAGAGATGCTTATGCCGAGGAACCATATACCAGCTTGAGGGAAGTACTACAGGAAAAAAGATGGGAAAGTTAGAGGAAAAATTTGTGTTTAAATCATACTGCAATGGACCTAGGCACAGGGTGTATTATGACAGGGCTAAAGCTCAGGGAAAAGTTCTTTGGCCTCCTTATCTCGAGAGACAATGAGTAAGCGCCTGGAGGTGGTCAGTGGTGTGTGGAGCAGTGCCTGGAGTGGCAATAAAAGCCAACTCAAGAGTGACAGGCTCTTCCACAGGTGTTGCAGAAAAATTTGTTTGTCGGGGCTGTTACACAGTTGGCTCTCCCCTTGCGCCTCTGTCTTTTTTCCTGCCAACTGCTAAGTCTCTTCGACTCGCCACACTTTAGCCCCGCCTTTATGGCTGCCCGCCAGCTCTGGCAAACGCTGGCAACTGACTCCCACGACTTGTGATCAATGTCACAGGACTTCACGTCGCGCTTGCAGACGTCTTTAAAGCGGAGACATGGACGGCCGGTGGGTCCGATACCAGTGGCGAGCTCGCTGTACAATGTGTCTTTGGGGATCCTGCCATCTTCCATGCGGCTCACATGGCCAAGCCATCTCAAGTGCCGCTGACGCAGTAGTGTGTATAAGCTGGGGATGTTGGCCACCTCGAGGACTTCTGTGTTGGAGATACGGTCCTGCCACCTGATGCCAAGTATTCTCCGGAGGCAGCGAAGATGGAATGAATTGAGACGTCGCTCTTGGCTGACATACGTTGTCCAGGCCTCGCTGCCATAGAGCAAGGTACTGAGGACACAGGCTTGATACACTCGGACTTTTGTGTTCCGTGTCAGTGCGCCATTTTCCCACACTCTCTTGGCCAGTCTGGACATAGCAGTGGAAGCATTTTCCATGCGCTTGTTGATTTCTGCATCTAGAGACAGGTTACTGGTGATAGTTGAGCCGAGGTAGGTGAACTCTTGAACCACGTCCAGAGCGTGGTCGCCAATATTGATGGATGGAGCATTTCTGACGTCCTGCTCCATGATGTTCGTTTTCTTGAGGCTGATGGTTAGGCCAAATTCATTGCAGGCAGCCGCAAACCTGTCGATGAGACTCTGCAGGCACTCTTCAGTGTGAGATGTTAAAGCAGCATCATCAGCAAAGAGGAGTTCCCTGAAGAGGACTTTCTGTACTTTGGACTTCGCTCTTAGACGGGCAAGGTTGAGCAACCTGCCCCCTGATCTGTGTGGAGGAGAATTCCTTCTTCAGAAGATTTGAACGCATGTGAAAGCAGCAGGGTGAAGAAAATCCCAAAAAGTGTGGGTGCAAGAACACAGCCCTGTTTCACGCCACTCAGGATAGGAAAAGGGCTCTGATGAGGAGCCACCATGTTGAATTGTGCCTTTCATATTGTCATGGAATGAAGTGATGATACTTAGTAGCTTTGGTGGACATCCAATCTTTTCTAGTAGTCTGAAGAGACCACGTCTGCTGACGAGGTCAAAGGCTTTGGTGAGATCAATGAAAGCAATGTAGAGGGGCATCTGTTGTTCGCGGCATTTCTCCTGTATCTGACGAAGGGAGAACAGCATGTCAACAGTTGAGCTCTCTGCACGAAAGCCACACTGTGCCTCAGGGTAGACGCGCTCGGCCAGCTTCTGGAGCCTGTTTAGAGCGACTCGAGCAAAGACTTTCTCCACTACGCTGAGCAGGGAGATTCCATGGTAGTTGTTGCAGTCACCGCGGTCACCTTTGTTTTTATAGAGGGTGATGATATTGGCATCGCGCATGTCCTGAGGTACTGCTCCCTCGTCCCAGCACAGGCATAGCAGTTCATGTAGTGCTGAGAGTATTGCAGGCTTGGCACTCTTGATTATTTCAGGGGTAATGCTGTCCTTCCCAGGGGCTTTTCCACTGGGAACTGAGGAAATGGCTTATTACCTGCACCCGCTTTCCCCCCGCTTCCCCTTCCCCCACTTCCCCTTCCCCCCCTCCCTTCCCCTTCCCTGCTCCACTCTCTCAGCTCACCCCCTCACAACCCCGTCCCAGCCCCCCCCCCCCTCGCACCATCTTCCCCCTGCACCCCCTTCCCCTGCACCCCCCCCAACCCCCTTACAGCCCCCTTCTCAGCTCCCCCTCGCACCCACCTCCCTCCACCCCTCCCCCTCGCACCCCCGCCTCCCACCTGTATAGGGGCCCTAACAACCCCACTGCCTTGTGGGCGTCTCGGGAGAGACCACGGCTAAGGGAGTAAACCCTAACAGAAAATCCGGAGCGGAACCCCGTAGGCGGTCATGTATCACCTTTGGCATGTTTCCGGCAGTTCCTGCAGCCATACCGGTGCCAAACGTCGTGCTCTGCACTCCTTTGGACCCCACCAGAAAGGCCGAGAGGGGGGGTTTGACGATTGGGCAACTCTCAACCTCCATAAATTCGCCCAGGCGCGCGCCATGGAGAGGTCACTCCATAGTTGCCTCACAGCGACTGAAACAACACGGAAGGCAGCAGTTACGGGTTATAGGTCCAGCTAAATTGGCGTAGAAACTGGGCGCCACGGGTTGCCTTTGTCGGTGGGAGAGGTCATCGCACCTCACTGGACAGCTACCGCCCGCCTCAAACCGGGCAGCCCCCGGTAAATAAGGTTCTGTCCCGCCACAGTCTACCTGCTTCAATGGGTGCTTGGAGCTCAGGGTCATTGCCCGAAAGGTGGACTGCAACACCGCACCAAACACGAAAAAAGGGAAAGAAGGTACCAGCCCTTCGCTTTGCAAGCTGGAACGTCAGAACTATGTGTCCTGGCCTGTCGGAAGACCTTACACAAATCAACGATTCTCGGAAGACCGCCATCATTAACAACGAGCTCAGTAGACTCAATGTAGACATTGCAGCACTTCAGGAGACACGCCTCCCCGCGAGTGGATCTCTAGCAGAGCAAGACTACACCTTCTTCTGGCAGGGCAGGGATCCTGAAGAACCAAGACACCATGGAGTGGGCTTTGCCATCAGAAACTCCTTGCTCAGCATGATAGAGCCTCCCTCAAATGGCTCGGAACGCATACTGTCCATCCGACTGCTCACCACCTCTGGTCCAGTACACCTACTCAGCATCTATGCTCCAACACTCTGCTCCCCACCTGAAGCTAAAGATCAGTTCTACGAGGAACTCCATAACATCATTAGCAGCATCCCCAACACCGAACACCTATTCCTGCTGGGGGACATCAATGCCAGGGTTGGGGCCGACCATGAGTCATGGCCCTCCTGCCTTGGGCGCTATGGCGTTGGAAGGATGAATGAGAACAGGCAGAGACTGCTTGAGTTGTGTACCTATCATAACCTCTGCATCACCAACTCGTTCTTTCACACTAAACCCTGTCACCAGGTTTCATGGAGGCACCCAAGATCGTGTCATTGGTACCAGCTAGACCTCATCGTCATAAAGCGAGCCTCCTTAAACAGTGTTCAAATCACACGCAGCTTCTACAGTGCGGACTGCGACACCGACCACTCCCTGGTGTGCAGCAAGGTTAGACTCAGACATAAGAAGTTGCATCATTCCAAGCAGAAGGGCCACCCGCGCATCAACACGAGCAGAATTTCTCATCCACAGCTGTTACAAAAATTTCTAAATTCACTTGTAACAGCCCTTCAAAACACTCCCACAGGGGATGCTGAGACCAAGTGGGCCCACATCAGAGACGCCATCTATGAGTCAGCTTTGACCACCTATGGCAAAAGTGCGAAGAGAAATGCAGACTGGTTTCAATCTCATAATGAAGAGCTGGAACCTGTCATAGCCGCTAAGCACATTGCACTGTTGAACTACAAGAAAGCCCCCAGCAAGTTAACATCCATAGCACTTAAAGCAGCCAGAAGCACTGCACAAAGAACAGCCAGGCGCTGCGTAAACGACTACTGGCAACACCTATGCAGTCATATTCAGCTGGCCTCAGACACCGGAAACATCAGAGGAATGTATGATGGCATTAAGAGAGCTCTTGGGCCAACCATCAAGAAGATCGCCCCCCTCAAATCTAAATCAGGGGACATAATCACTGACCAACGCAAACAAATGGACCGCTGGGTTGAGCACTACCTAGAACTGTACTCCAGGGAGAATGTTGTCACTGAGACTGCCCTCAATGCAGCCCAGCCACTGCCAGTCATGGATGAGCTGGACATACAGCCAACAAAATCGGAACTCAGTGATGCCATTGATTCTCTAGCCAGCGGAAAAGCCCCTGGGAAGGACAGCATTACCCCTGAAATAATCAGGGAAAAGTAGGAACACATTATTTGTCAATAAGTATCATCTTGTTGTGAGAGAGGGGGTTAGAGAGATTTTCTTGCCTCCCTTTCCGTCAACACCATTCCCCACAATTTACTTCTCTTTTGTCTCTACGCTCTCATCAGATGTTGCATCATGCTGGCATATAATTCCATGGCTCCCAATAACCCTCCAGTACCTCAATCAAGTAGCCATTTTTCATGTGTAAACATAGCCACTGAGTATCAGAAGACTATTTAATAGTATGGAACATCAGGTGAACCCAATTCAGCCCTTACCTGACATCCATGCCAGTGCATTTCCCTGCAGTGATTCGGAGTGATGAGGATTGAGCCCTAATGTTTTGAGACCAACTGCATTGCCTAAGTTGAGATCAGTTAACTCGGAATAGACCATGAAGTAAACTGGGAACCTCCTTCCTTTGTACGCCTTGGTACACATTGGGAGGTGCATTTATCTATAAGGCCTACAGGGCGGAAAGGGACAGATTTTAAAAATGGAAAACATCAGTAGGAAGAAAAATCAGCAAATAAAAGATAAAGATTGATAAGCAAAATAACGAAAACAAATAATGATAAAAAAGGAAAGCATTTTAAAGTGAGCCGTTTGGGTATGATAAACAGATCAAGAATACTGAGTGAAAGGAAGCAGGATTGAAGGAGTGAAAAAAGGCAATTCCATGGGAGACACAGATTAATAAAAAGAACAAACTTGCATTTATAAAACACCTTTCACATCTTCAGAGCATCCCAAATAGAAAAGTGTCCACACATTTGCATTCTTTTCTACAAAATTATAATAATTCAACAGTATCGGCAAATGCAACTTAACAGTTGATTTGCTTTCTTCATCCTATTTTAACATTTCTCTCTTTCTTGCTTCACAATTCTTTCCTGTGCCACTCTCCTATAATTGTCAAGGTAAGTAAACAGGGCTGAGAGCAATAATGTTCCATTGGCTGGCTGCCAGACGCAAAGTGGTCACAGGATAGTCTCAACCATATTACAAAGTATGAAAGGGATACCTTAGCCAAGATGCTACTACTACAGACATTCAAACAAAATGATTCATATTAATCTGCAGTACTGATTTTATAAATATTATTCCATGGCACTTCACAAACTTCTCATTTTTCAAGATATCAATTTAAATATGGTGTAAAACAAGTATAATCATTGCATATATTGATTGCACTTATTAACAGAGTACTAAGAAGCCAATTCTAATACCGTGTCTGGAACAAGTTAGTTCAAAAATTGTCTTTGTGCACCATCGAGTAAGATCTCATTTTGTTCTATCAACCACCCACTTCAAATATGCATTAGAGAAAAGTGAAAGTGCTGGATTGATGTTATATGAAATATATCAAGCTGCAGACACTTTGTTGGCAGGTGGGAAAATTCCATCTGTTCAACAGGCAAAATTCCTAAAAGAAAAGTCTGCATTAATGGAAAAATGCCGGCTTTTCCAGGCTTTCCTTTATGTGAATCAGGGAAATGCGTGCCCTGAACACAGGACCATCTGCTTTAAAGATAAGCAGCATGTCAATTACATTTCTTATGACATGGCCGAGGGTGTCTCTGAAATAAAAGTAGAGCTGTGCTGCCCTTGAATTAATTTTTAGCTGAAGGACGAGTATTAAATAGTTCAAGGCTCAACAGTTTCCAGTTCTTTGAAATTTAATGGTAGCAATATATGGAATCTTACAAATCATTCACATTAATTGATTAGGAGTAATCAATTTAGATTGCTTCTTATTGCCCCCTCATAAAACATTCATAGCTGGCAAATCCTTGTATTACATTTAACTTTTGCTGTAGATTTCGTGGCATTTCTAAAAACATCTATTGATGATATAATCTGGATTAATGTAAATCTGAACATTGCATTAGATCAAATCTTTAAAGTTAGAAAAGCTAAGCAATTTTTAAAAAACTCTATTGACACCGCAATGCTAAACTGTTCAACCGAAGAGGCCTCTTACGCCGATTAACATTTACTTTTGAACAGTACTCTTTATAAATGTTATACTGGTACGGTCAGTATCAGAGTTCAAACAAATGTCAAAAGTGCAATCAGTATTAAAGTCAGAAGCTAATCAGTTTATTTCCTTCATGGAATGTGGCAGCTTGCACATTCTTATTTATTAAAAATAAGTACATACTGTAAACTGAGTAACACTGTCTTGCTTTATATTCTACTTACCCAGTGTTCAGGGTTTGTGTTTGTAGAGTTAAATTACCAAAAATGTAAGTGAGTACAGTACTTTTACTCAGTGACTATTCATGAGAGCGCTGCAGCTTATGGAGAAATGAGAAGCTTCCCAATTATCAAAAATAAAATGGTGATATTTCATTTAGTTCTACTTCGCTTTGGGTATAGGTTCTCCTCCTTACATTGCTGTAGATTGGAACTTATCTAGAGCAGAGAACAGTTATCAACAAAATAGAGGATGACTGCCAAGATATGAATGTAATACATTCCAGTTTACTTCAAACACCCAGCATATTTCAGAGCACTTAAGACACGATTGGGAGTGCATAGTGTCATATTTATTGATTTCTTCTCCCAATGTTGCTTTGTAAAAAGACACTATGAGATACTCAACAATAAACTGTGACGACTCTCCATCCAATTTCACAGCTCCCATCACCCCATTCGGGTCAAACAGTCCCGAGCATTTCTGCACATGAGGCGGCCGCCCAGTAATACCTGGCTGCCTTCTTGCAGGCTGCTCCCCCGAAAACAAGCTCCTCTGCCCTACACTGCGACCCCAACCCCTAACCGTTAATAATAGTGAACACTTAACTCATTTGTATGGCATTCTTCTGTCTACTATTTCATTGGAAGCAATAACCTATTTAGTCATTCAGGGAGCTCTGGCTTTGGTACCCCATGGCAAACTGCAGGGCTATGGGGAAAGGGCAAGGCAGTGGAACCAACTGAGTTGCTCTTGCAGAGAACCAGCTTGGACACAACAGTCTGAAAGGCCTCTTTCCACGCTATGACCATTCTCTGATTTTAAAAAACCAGATTTGATCTAGCAGCTGCCTGCCCTGCCCAATTACTCTAATTAGTTAGCAACTTCTAATCCCAGTGAAAACAAAACAGATTTTTTTTTGTCTGAAACATCCACAAACTGACATGGGTTGAAATCCTTACTGTCAACTTTAAAAAGCTGACTCTTGGCATAAGCGGACTTATCCCTGTCCTATTTTCAATCTCTTCTACTCCCAGTGCACCTTTGCATTTCCATTGAATACTCGAGAAAAATCCTATTGTTGTTACATTAATTACCACCAATCAACTTGAAAGCTCCAATATCAACATTAATCGCCAGTATGTCTTTTGGCGTGGCTTTTCTAATGGACTTACTTGAATTTATAAGCTTCAGTTATTTTTAATGTTAGCAGCTAGCCAGGATGACAGTATCTCAACATAAATGATATAACCATCATTTGAATACTGATGAGCAGAGCTCTGGCAAGAACTCCATGAAGAATCAGCAGTGTAACTCCAGCCTGCCAGTCCCACACTGGTCTGAAATGCTGTCTGGAGTATTAAGGTGAGCTTAGATCAAATGCATTTTTTCTGGTACTCACTTACTGAACTTCCCCCATCCCTTTATGTATCACTGCGTCTGTGGTAGTTTGAAATAACTGAATTAAAATCTTACCTCAGCAATACAAAAACAGAATGTATGAAAGGTAAAGGTTGTATTTTTTTCCCTCAATGTGCACTCCTCAGTCATTTCCAAGTTTTTTTAAGATATATCAATAAAATAATACTGAATAAAAAAATTGCAAAAAGCACCTACAATGGGCATGAAACTATGTCGATAAATTGAGAGAACCTGGAAATCATTGTGAAAAGAATAGTGATGTAAGTGGATGACAGAAGATTACTTTGAGGCGAATAAAAGTTAAACTTTATGAAATATTAGCAAAGTTGCTGAATTTAAAATGGTTGCTGCTATTTCTGTGGTGTCTGCACTCGAATTAGGTAATTAAACTGTTATGGAAATGTGCCTCATTGCGGGGAGATAAGGTAAATTGCTTTATTTAACTGAATATAGATCGCACATATTCCAGATCCACTGTAGGTAAAACTGCAGGTAAAACTAAATATTGATGGAAAATAAGGGCCGGATTTTATCACATAGATGCCAGTCCCACTATCGAAATGGGAAATGGGTGTGAGGCACGTGGGGGGTAGGTGCAGCTGGCCGCACGCAATCCAGTGGTGTAGACCCCAGGCAGCCCCATGCTTACCGGATGCCTTCCTCCAGGTGCTTCTATAGGCTGCCAGGGAGAGAAGGTACATTTTATTCCTGAGGGATGAGAGGAGGAGACCTGGCAGCCTAATCAAACAGGCCTAGCTCCAGATCGCACAGGAGGTCAGCAGCCGCAGGGTAATGCCAAGTACATGGATCCAGTGCCGGAAGCAGCTCAATGACCTCATCCAGGCAGTGGAAGTGAGTACCTTTTAATGCCTTCACTTCGGGCCTTGCATCTGTTGAAGCAGGAGGGTGATGGAGAGGGATACCTGCCCAGACGTGGGCAAAGAGTCAGAAGATGCATGAAAACTGACTGGGCCATGGTGAAGTGGCCCTAAAAGGAGGCCACTTGTCATAGCCCACATTTGCGAGGTCCCTGGAAAGGAGCAGCATGCAGGAGGAATCTGTGTGCCCCCATGAGCGGCAGCTGGACTATCACCAGCCTGTGTCTTGGGGGTTTTCTCGCTGGGCAATCCACAGCTTCCTTCCCTCTGTCTACAGGAGAAAATAGCACACAATCAGAGAGAGCAGCCAAGACCAGCAGTGGACTGCCCATTCTCCATATCTTAACCCCGATGAAGAAGGCGGCCATGGAGCTGGCTGGATCTAGGAGCGGCTGGAGCATCATGGGCAGATAGGCAGGGGTACCTTCTCCTGATAGTGAGTAAAGTCGCCATGGGGAAAAAGGGTGCATCTGCAGCGATAGAGCTATCATTAAGCATCCGGTGCCTACAGAGGTCTTCAATGTAGGGGTGTGTGCTATGTGGGGAGGGGAGGCCTTTGACCCTTACATGTCTCTGTTCTTTCATGTAGGTCAAGTGGTGCCTACTCAGGGGAGCCTACCACCTCTGAGGGGGAAGACAGCACCTCAGAGGGTCCATCGTCACTACTTTTGCACCCCCACTAGCACAGATATTTACACATTGGTGGGTTTATAGTCCCGGTTAGATCTGGGCACAGTCTGGTGAGCACAGCACTGACGTGCCTGTGCAGCTGACAGAGGCTGTGACAGCCCAAGGCTCTCACAGTCGGAGACTTGGCGCTTGCTGAGCCCTAAGCTGATGACGTGCCTCTGGCGACACCAGCATCACGGGAAATGTTGTATTTGCAGCAAAAAGTCCAGCAACATCTGGCATAAATGCCAGAGGCAATGTGTGCCCAAGGCAGGATGATGGTGGAGGAGTCCATCCAGGCCTTCAGCTCAGCCGTGTCTCTGACTGGTGTACGAGTAGCATCCCCCATTGACAGTTTGGCGCCTCTGATGGGGAGCCCCATCTAGCAGACCACCAGGTCCTCTGCACTCTCAGGACAGCAGGGAGACAGAAGTCTGCCTTGCTAGGGAGAAGGATTGGCTGCCTACCAAAGCTGGGGGCTCCTCTCAGGATGCTCATGGTGCAGGCAACTGCTCCTCTGCCCCTCTGCTGGTGTCACCAGATTCTCCTTCATTCCTGCCAGCATGGGGTGATACTGCTTCTGTGCAGTGGCCCCTCAGCATGCTGGGGCTCTCAGGCCGAAGGCATCCAGAGGATAACTGCCAGGGTCATCCCTCGCCATGGGGCTGCAAGGTCGCATGCCTCCACTTCAGCTGACAGCGCAGGGGAAGCACCACGTAGGAGTTCATACAAGAGAATAAAGAAGAACACATTGAATCACAGGGTTATCATGGGTGATTGTGTCCTTTAATTAGTGTTTGTTGTAACTGTGAATAAATGGTTTCTTTAAAGCATAGACTACCTCCCTCCTCTTCTGTCTGGCCTCTGGCCCATTGCTGCAACCCAGAGGCTGGAGGTGAGACATCATGCTGTGAGGTCAAATCTGGAGCCTATCTACATCTGTGATGTGCGAATGATCATTGAGCGAGTGCCTCCTGAAGGAAGGAACTAAGGAAGGTGACAGCATGGCTGCGTAAACGTATGTCTTTATTAGTCAAGTTACAACTGGCAGTAAGGATCAAAGGAAACGCAAATCTGTAAGGGCATTACGAGCCTCCCTTGCACAAATCTCACAGCTAATCGCATGTTGTCCGCGTGGTCCTTTGTCTGGCTTTGCTTGGCCAATTCCCTAATCCATATCTTCATTGTCCAAGCAGGCAGTTCGCTCCTTGCTATCCTTGTTGCCCATCGGCTCCCCCCTCTGCAGTGCCAGGTTGTGCAGACTACCACAATATGCGTGACCCTCGCCAGGGCATACTGAAGGGCTCCTGAATCTTATCTTGAACAGACCAATAGCCTGCTGTATGGTAGGTAGCTCGCTTGTCCCGTGTTAGGCACTGTACATCTCTGCCCCATCCGTGTGTGGTTTCTCACAGGTATCAGTAGCCATGTCCTCAGTGGGTAGCCCTTGTCTCCAAGGATCCATCCCTGAAGGCGTGAGCGAGACCAGAGAAGTTCTGGCACCTGGGACTGTCTTAAAATGAAGGCATTGTGGCAACCTCCTGAAAAACATACACAAACCTGCAGGATCTGTTTAAGCTGGTTGCAGACCAGTTGTATATTGAGGAAGCCTGTCCTTCCTATTGATGAAGGCTGCTGGCTGGGCTGGTGTTCAGGAGCCTTGATGGCCACATGCCTACAATCAATGACATCCTGCACCTGGGGTAATCCAACGATGCCCTCGAACCTGATGGTGTCCCTCTCAGCTTGAGAGTTAGGATCCGTGCAGAAGCACACATAGTCACCAGCCCTCCTGTAAAGGGTATTGATGACCTCCTTGATGCACCAATGAGACGCTGACTGCGAGATCCCACATATGTCCCCAGTGGATCCCTGGAATGATCCAGAGGCATGGAAGTGCAGCTCCATGGTGACCTTCAGTGCCACGGGCATTGGATTCTCACCAAGTAGCCTGGGGTACTGGTCTTCCTGCATCATAGTGCACAGGGCACTGATGGCCTCCCTGGAGAGGTGGTGCCTACATTGACACTACCTCTTGGACATCTACAGGTAGTTGAGCCTCCACCAGTAGACCCTCTGTGGAGGGTACCTCTTTTGCACAGGGGAGGCTGCTGCTGACCCTCCTGTGACCTCACTGGTCATTGCGGTGCCGCTGCAGATGCCTGGCCCTTCCTTCCACTCTGCTGCAACTCCTCCTCAATGAGGTCCCTAAAGCCTGGATGAATGAAGCCCATGATAGGTGGTCTCTCCCTAAATGCTGGTCTTTCATTCCCAGTGGACCCCCCCTTGCCCCCACGTGAGCTTTGCCAAGGTGGCACTTGCCCATTGCCTGCCCTTGCAATGGCTACGCCACAACTCTAAGGCCCTTGCCCTCACTCCATGTACAACGCACACTGCCCTCCCTTCGCCATCCTGCCTGGCAGTCAATGGTTGCCCTCCCGATGGCCTCCCCTTACAGCCAGCCATGATCTGCTGCCTCCATGTCACCTCTTTGAAGCCCCATGAAACCCGTGCCCTGTTTAGAAAATTCAAACCCGACTATAAAATTGCTTCCAATTGGCCTCTTAACTACTAGCCCATTCCTTTGCTGTCCAAACTCTACCCTCTATCTTTGCCACCATTTTTTAAATCGGGATGGGACGTCATAACGTCGGACTTGCTGTCTGATGTGTCCCATCCCAATTTTATGCCACTCCTACCCCTATTCCCATTTCTTAGGTCCGCTTAAAATTCAGCCTTAAGCTTCATTAAAAATGCACAGTAGATGATCAGTAAATTTCGACAATGCTCTACCGTAACAAATTCAAATCTTTTTTGGTGATGGTGAGAAACTGCAGCTCCTGCTCTCAAAGCGTTAATGCGTTGCTCAAGAGTTATTGATGACTCACTTGGTAAAGTGAACGTATAACTACACTCTTGCTGCCATCCCAGGCTGGACTCCCTCTTAGACAAACCTACAACTTCCCTCTGTGGCTCTCTTGGCATCATCTGAAGGGCTCATCACGGCACTCAGTGCTAGCTCATTAGGAGCAACAACACCAATTGCCCTAATCTACTCTATCACCGAACTTTCCACCCAACGCATGCACTGGGAACTAATTTTGCCAAACTCCTTCTCATCCAACTCACCCCTCCCACTACTGACCCTGTGGACAGCTCTCACCACCCCTCTACGCACCGACCACTAGATTTGTTGGTTGACATCTTCCTCCTAAAAGAAGTCTCTCCACGACGCTACACCTTCTACCGCTTACCCTGTCAAGACCATTGTGGTGGAGTTGTGGTGTTCATTACCAAATCAGACCTTGGTCCGACACCCTCTGGCGCTTTCTCCTCCTTTGAGCATCTCACCTTGTTCCACCCCTCTCACCTGTCATTCAAAACCCTTATTCTCTACCACCCAGACAAGTACAATAAAAATGTTCTCACCAAGATATCTCCACTGCTTTCCTCCTTCAGCCTTTGCAGCAAACAAATCCTCATCCTCAGTGATTTCAACCTCCATCTCAACTCATCATGCTCCCTCTCCTCTGTGTTCAATGCCCGCTTATCCTCCATAAATCTGTACCTCCCTGTAAACTCCCCAACTCATTCTCACAGCTATCCCCCCCCCCCACCACCCCCAACCTTGCAATCTCATGTGGTCTTGCTACACCCTTTGTATCAAGCACAGATAGGCTAAGTCTAATCACTTCCTTGTATCACTCTCCAGCTTCAACCCTTTCCACGCTCCAATCCTACTTCTTTCTGTATCCGACCCAGAAAAAAAACTATTCCTCAGTTCACTTATAAATGCACTTTCAAAATCCCAATTGCCTAGCTTTTGGCCCTCCACTCACCACAACACTTCAGCAGCTGCTGATTTGCTCAACCGCACCCTCACCTATATCTTTGATGCCCTAGACCCCAATAAAACAATTGCTCGCTCTCACCCTAGCCATTCCCCTTGGTATGGCCCTCATCTTCATTACCTTAAGTCCAAGGGACGTAGATTTGAAAAGATACGGTGGAAAACTGGTTTAGCCATTTATCATCAGATCTGGCTGGACCACGTAAAGCAATATCAGGTCTTGCTCTTGTCTGTTAAAACTGCTCACTATCCCAGGATCATCCTGGAATGCAAAGGTAACCCCTGGCTTCTTTACTTCATTGCAAACAGTCTTCTTAAACCCCTCTCCTCAGTCTCCTCCATCCTCACCTCCAACAATAAGTGCAAGGAGCTCATGGACTTCTTTGTCTTTAAGATCAAGAGCATCCAATCAGCTGCCTTTGCCGCACCCTCCCTTCCACTCTCCACTGGATCAAACTTCCTTTAAAGCTTACCCCTAAAGGCCTGCTCAGGTTTGCAAATGAAACCCGACCCGAGCCTGACAGAACCACGTCAAACCTGGCCCGAGCCCTTTCATTTTTTCCCGCGCCCGACCTGACCAACGGAATGTTCAGTTCACCTAGCTTCTGTTTTTCACTTTTTAAGCTTGTGCAGATCAGCACCAAAAAAACCGTAACTGGACTTGAAAGGTTGTTTAAAAAAGTACATTAAGATTGGAGCCATGAACTGGAGGTGGTGAGCCAAAGATTGTTACCATAGAAGTTAGTGATTGTTTGGTCACTAGTTAAACAGAAACCCATGGAGTTGTGCCCAGACAGGTTGTGCCACACTGTACCAGTATCTGTATTTCTTAAACTAAACCCAGCAATTGCCCGAAGGCTCAGAAAATATCATTATACATTACCTTGGCTCCTGCTTTACAGGTTGAAACCTTGCTGCAAATTTATCCAATGAGCAGCTGAGATACAGAGACCGGGAAGATCCTGAGTGATTAATTATTATAAAATATACATTCCTATATTAAAGAGGTTGTGCTCTACCTTTGATGGAATCGCTCACTGCAGACTAGTGCGGAGTGTTTCCCGCCTTGACGCCCTGGCTGTCACTGGATCATGAGTCCAGGCCTCTGGATTACTAATCCAGTAATCTTTGAAATGTCTCTCCTTGATTTAATATTTTAATCCAGTAGGTCAGATTTTACAAACAAAAATATGAACTGATTTAAGCCTGCTTCATATTTAGCAGTGTCACATGAATTAAGAAATTAAAATATGTTCAAAATTATATATCAACAATTAAGTACTAATGCCCAGCTTTGTATATAAAAAATGCTTCTTAATTTCATTAATTATCCATAAACACTGAGGCCACATTAAACTAAAAGCAGCGATTTATCAGGTCTGACACTTAATTAATTAAATATATTCCAAATTCAGAGCATAATTCCTTCTCTTTCCCCTTTAAATCTCTTACTTTGCCTTACAAGCCTCCTTTACTTTACATTCTTTATTCAATACAATATGTTTTGAGGCAGGCACGAGAAGTCTTGCCAACCCCTAACGGGATGCAGTCAATTCATTTGAAAACTGTGCAGTTAAAGAAAAGGGCCAAGTTCCTATTAATGCAGATTGAAGCTGTTTAACTGCTTTTGTCACCAAGAATGCAAAGCACAAAGGAAAACCAAGAGATAAACCAAAACACAAAAGCACAAATTTGTGTCAATGAAAAATAGAACTCATTAAAAACATCATATTGCATAACAGTGCAGCAACTGATTACATTGTAAATATTTCATTAAGATTAAAATGACAAAGACCTTCAACACTGCTAGAATCAGGAAAGGGCAAGAAAGGGCAAACCGGATAATCATGAGCCTGGGGCTGAGTTCTGCTACAATGTACGCATGCTCTACTTCCCCTAGCCTTAGCCTTCAACTTCCATCTTTCTCTAGTTTGTCTCCTATCTCCTACCTCCCTTCGTGTCCTCTCCAAGCTCAGCTTGTCCATGAGACCTACTTCCTGCTCCCTTGACTCTATACCCAGTAAACTGTTGACCACCCAATTTCCCCTCCTGGTCTCCATGTAGCTGATATTGTTAATGGTTCTCGCTGTTCAGGTGCTGTCTCTCTCTGTCTCTCTCTCTCCTTTACATCAGTTGTCATCACCCCTCTTCCCAAAAAAATCCCTCAACTGCACTGTCCTTGCAAAAAATCACCCCATCTCCAACCTCCCTTTCCTCTCCAAAGTTCTTGAAAGTGTTGTTGACTCCCAAATTTGTGCCATCCTTCCCGGAACTCTGTATTTGAATCTTCCAATCAGGTTTCCTGCCCCACCACAGTACTGAAACGTCTCTTATCAAAGTCACAAATTACATCTTATGTCAGTTGACTACACCATCTTCCTCTGATGACTCTCCACTGTCATCTAGCTGGTGGGACTGCACTCACCTGGCTCCACTTGTATCTATCTAATCTAGGCCAGAGTATCACTTGCATTACCTTTTCTTCCCACTCCTGCACATTGTCTCTGCTATGTCCTCAGGATCTATCCTTAGCCCCCTCCTATTTCTCATCTACATCTTCCCAACGGCATCATCATCCGAAAGCACAGCATTAGTTTTCTCATATATGCTGACGACACCCAGCTCTACCTCAGCACTACTTCTCTCGAGTCCTGCACCGTTCAATATCCAGTACTGCATAAGCAAAAATGTCCTCCAATTAAATATTGGGAAGCCTGAAGACATTGTTTTCAGCCCCCTCTCCAAACTTCATTCCCTAGCTACTGACTCCATCTTTCTCCCCAGCAACTGTCTGGTGACTAAACCAGGCAGTTTGCAACCTTGGTGTCATGTTTGACCCTGAGATGAGCTACCGACGATATATCCGCTCCATCACTAAGACCACCTATTTCCAACTCAGTAACATTGCCTGACTTCACTGCTGTCTCAGCTCATCTGCTGCTGAAACCTTTATGTATGCCTTTGTAACCTCTAGACGTGACTATTCCAACACACTCCTGCTTGGCCTCCCATATTCTACACTCTGTAAATGTGAGGTCATCCAAAACACTGCTGCCTGTGACCTTACTTGCACCAAGTCCTATTCAAATCCCTCCATAGCCTCCACCCTCTCTATCTCTGTAATCTGTTCCACCCAACGACTCTCAGATAGCTGCATTCATCTAATTCTGGTCTTCTGAGCATCCCCAATTTCAATTGCTGCGCCATTGGTGGCCGTGCCTTCAGCTGCCTAAGACCTAAGCTCTGGAATTCCCTCCCTAAACCTCTTGGACTCTCTGCGTCTTTTTTTTCTTTTAAGGCGCTCCTGATAACCTACCTCTTTGACCAAGGGCAGGATTTTCTATTTGGGGTCAGGACTCCGACACAGCATCATTTCCAGGTTTCATTCCAAGAGGGAAGCAGTCACAGGTCGTGATTTTGCCAGAGGTCGGTCCTAATTGGCTAGAGGGCGGGTTTAAAGGCCAATTAGCAGTGGTGGGCACAGGAAGAAGGTGGGCGCTCGAAAATGGGGGCCTGATTTAAAGGCATGATGACAGCTATTATTATAACTGCTGTCTTGCAAAAGTGAGCAGGAGGAGAGGCATAGGCCATTCACCTGTGGCAGGGCTGCTCCAAGGTTTAGTGATGCCGCTTCTGACTTAATGCTGGAGGCTAAGCGAGAAAGGCGAGGGGCTCTGTTCCCGCATGATGGCAGGAAAAGGCCACCCAGTCAAACTGAGCAGGCCTGGCTGGAGGTGGCAGAGTATGTCAGCAGCCGCAGTGTTGTTAGGAGGACCTGGGTGCGGTGCCATATGAGGTTTAATTACCTTTTTTTACTCTGGCAAGGTGAGTGCAACGCAACACCCAGATGACAAGCCTCTAGGTCTGCAGCCACCAGCAGACACAACAGCTGAGCAGCCTGAGGGCGCATGGTACTCCTGAACATGGGAGAAATGTGCACCCAGGAGCATTAATGACCCGTCAGCAAGGCTCAAAGCCCAAGTATGATAGAGGAGCGGGCAGCACTGATAAATGCATCTTATTTAAATGAGCCACTGGAATTGCTTAGGCCAGCAGCACCTTATTTCTCTCTCTTTTGTCCATGCAGAAGAGGGCGCAAAATGCTAGGGAGAGGACGCACACAGGAGGAGGAGTGTCCCCACTCGCCAGCCTGACTGCAATGGAAAAGGTGGCACTTGACATCGTGAGGGTAGTGCTGCATGAGGAAGTGGGCGATGGAGAGATGGGAATACTTGTAGGAGAGGTGAAAAGCTATTGAATTCTGTAGATGAAGGAAGTGGGGTGCAGTCCTCCCCATCTGACAGCAGGACAAAACTCCAGCTGCATTTGGAAGCCTCAGCTCTTCAGAGGTATCTGCTGTCAGAGGCAAGTTCTCATGATCTTCTTCTTATGTCTCCCACAGGGACAATTGTGGAGGGAGAGCAGGCCAGTACAGTTTCAGCATCACCGGGGTCCTCAGACGACATGGAAGCTACAGTCCCAGCACAGTTACATCATTCAAGGACACCCTCCCCTAGCACAGATATACTCACATTGTGGGTCCTCGCATGCAATTAGAAAGGGTGGCACAGGGTGTCGAGCACATCACGAGTGAGCAGGAGGAAGGGAGAGAGGCAGCTGTGAGCAGTACCCCTTGGAGGATGGAGGACAGTCACAGCCATGCTCAGCTGGATGCAGATGCACAGCCTTGGGAGTCAGAAGCAAGGCAGCTCTACTTTGACCAACAGCATGAGATGTGTGCCCACATGTCAGAGTTCCCTGAGGCAGTGTGGAGTCATGGACTGAGAATGGAGGAGTCCCTTCAGCTCATATGCACCATCGTGGTTCAGGGTTTTGCAAACATGAGCTCCTCCATTGACAGAGTGGCCAACCTCATGGAGAGCCATATGTGGCAGCACTCGGCGGATGCAGGAACAATGCACTGACATGCACAGAATGTATGCAATGCTCTGTAGCATTGACTGGTCAGTGGCACTGATGGTGCAAGATGCATAGAGTGAATGTCAGTTGCGCCCCAGCTGGTAGTCCTCCCTTGCATTCCAGAGCACCAAAGGACTGAGGCAGTCACCAATGAGGATGAGTGTGCCACCCCTCACAGGGCACCACCAATATCATCGGCCTCCTTGGCCCCTCCAGCTGAGGGACCGTCTATGCATCAGGCCCTTGTGATGGAGGCTGTCCCTGCATTGACACTGCTGCAGTAGCCTGTGTAGCTGCCCCCATTGGCACCTCCACAACGAGGATGACCTGCACAGGCAGCTCAGTCGCTAGCAGACACACGCGAGCAGACTGCCTGCACCTCATCAAAGGCCACAAGGGGAGCTCCACGTAGAAGTGGCTGACAGTGAAGGCTACCGCATCATTCATTACAGTGAGTAGTTCACTTGGGTGCCTTACATTTATGATTGTGTAAATTTTTATTTATTAATTACATTGGAGATGTTGAGATGTTCCACCACCGATGCACAGTGGCAGCAGTGTGTACCATCTACAAGATGCACTGCAGCAACGCACCAAGGCTCCTTAGACAGCACCTTCCAAACCCGTGACCTCTACCAACTAGAAGGACAAGGGCAGCAAATGCATGGGAACGCCACCACCTGCAAGTTCCCCTCCAAGTCACACACCATCCTGACTTGGAACTATATCGCCGTTCCTTCACTGTCGCTGGGTAAAAGTCCTGGAACTCCCTTCCTAACAGCACTGTGGGTGTACCTACCCCACATGGACTGCAGCGGTTCAAGAAGGCAGCCCACCACCACCTTCTCAAGGGAAATTAGGGATGGGCAATAAATGCTGGCCTGGCCAGTGACGCCCACATCCCATGAATGATTTTTTTAAAACCAGCACGAAAGCTGGTGTCGGTAAATTATGCGTCTCTCGGCCTCAGATCCACCCCCATTTGGCCACCCAAATCCTGCCCCAAGCTTGTGGCCATCTGCCTTAATGTCGCTTTATGTGGCTCAGTGTCTAATTTTGCTTTATATTGCTCCTGTGAAGCGCCTTGGATGTTTTATTATGTTAAATGCGCTATATCAATATAAGTTGTTGTTGAGTCATACAGAATGCCCGATTCGTTGATTTTAGCCATGATAGCACCAGGGCCCTACAAATAGTCTTACAGACCCTAGACATAGAATTGGGGGAGAAAAAAATCAGTCAAGGTTTTTGTTCTTAATCAATGTCCCCTTATCCCTGCTGAAAAGTAAATGCTGAGCAAAGACAGGATTGGCTTAGGCAGTGATACCACCCTTCCCCTGGTCAAAAAAATCAGATGACACTCCGTCTAGGCTCTCAGTTGAGGAATGAACACTTTGCCTGTGGAATCAGATCCCAGCAGGAGCAAAGGCCTACAAACATAGGAGCAGAGGGGAACAAAGGGGAGAAAATTGGCCTAAATCAGCCAGAAAAAAATTAATAACCAGTTCCTGCTATTAAATTCTGGATTTCTGTGTGTTCATGACCTGAAATATTTGAGCTTATTTGGGTTTATTATTTTGCCAAAACAAGTGAGCCCAACATTTAGGAAAAAGGTTTGATAACTTACAATTTATTTTTACACAGACCTCTTGCAAGCTTTACAATAATTTTCATTTTTTAAAAACCTGGACACCTTCCTCTTACAGTCTGCAACGTTTAAAAATAAAACACGACCTATCATATTAATTCTAAGTTCTGAAATAAATGCTGAAAAATATAATAATTTAGATTCCTCAAATGTAGGACAACTTTCTTTTTATGCTTAGTCAGATGCCAATATTTGCTTCAAAATTACCCAAGAAAACGGATGGTATAATTTCAACAAAAATATTCAGGAATAAGTAAGTAAAGAATATCCAAGCTTTATGTCATTGCACCCCACTATTTAAGCATTATGGAACTGTGCGAGTCACTTATCAAAAAAATTCTGCAAACAGGACACTGACCAGCACTAAGCAATTAAAAATTTAGTAGAATTAGACATCAAATAATTTCCCCAAGTTGAGTTGCAGACCTAACCCTCAGGCCCTTGCCATTCAAGTAGATAAACACAGCAAAGAAATATAAGTGCTAATAGAAATGGAGCCACTTGCCAAAGATAAATAATCCTCTGACAACTCTTAGCTAGCTTCCATGATACCACCTGTAAGATAAAAAGAATTATCAACTGTATCACAACCCAGACTGCTGGTAAAATAAAATAATTGACTATTTTTTTGTTTATGTTTTTGTGGGGTTCTATTTTCCTTCATAAACCATCAATGATTTCCATTATTTGAATTTGGTCTAATTGCACACAGTACATAGTGACCACCTCCAGGCGCTTACCCATTGTCTCTCGAGATAAGGAGGCCAAAGAAGACATAGTGCCACATTTTTGATTCCTATGAGCCAAACCACGTGTGCTTACCAAATAAAAGCAGGACTATTATAATGGTAGCCATTTTTTAGATATGTCTGTAAAAAACTAAGTTAAATGATGCCATTGATTTGGCAGTTCAGAAGCTGTTGTGTTACAGAACTGGATTTTCTGCCTTGCTGCTTATTTGAACTTGCCGATATTCCTTGAGGGACTTTGACCAGTTTTGGCTGAGTTGCTTGTAATATTTTACATTAAAGGAGTGCCACATGTCAGGGAGAAAAGAAAATGAAAGGTCTACACCAGCTGATAAAATAGGTCTTCAGACTGGCATAGACTGGGCGAAGAAATGTAGGAGTAGAAATAATAGAGACTCACTCCTCCCAAAAACTGGGAAGAAATTGTACAGGATCTCTGTTGTATTTTGTTACCAGAAGCCGTATGTTAATAGCACAGGTATTTTATCTTCTCCATCACACAGAACACTTACTTTCACTTTGAAACATTGTCCACATCTGTGACTGCCACAGTCCTTCCGTTGCTGTAATCCTCATACATGCATGACTGCTTTAACACTCTCTTTACTGATCTCCCATCCTTCGCCCTCCAACTTATCTACAGCTGTGCAATATATGATGCTTTCCCATTTCTCCGTCTTCAATGACCTACATTGGCTCTTCAACTCATATAAAATGTACAATCTTTGACTGCATCTGTAAATCCTTCCATAGTCTGACTGCAACCTTTCTCCACAAACTCCTTCAACCATATAACACCCACCAAGAATTCCTGCTCCTCTGACTCTTCTCTCCTTTGACCCACCATTGGTGTTAGAGCCCTCAGTAACCTGAATCCGACTAACTGGAATTCATTTCCTAAATTTCCCTGTCTGTCTTCTATAAAAACCTCCAAAAATCTAACTCCTGATCAAGCTTTTGTGTACCCTTTCTAATCTCTCCTTTGCTTATTTTCCATACGCCTATCTATGATGCATCTTGGGACATTGTTTATGTTAAAGCTGTTCCATAAATGGCTGTTTCAAGGTTTTTCTGTTCACAAAATATGCCAATCTTTATCATTATGAGTGACAATTACAAATATATGATTGTATTTTGTATATTTTCCTGCTATTATTCAACAGACTTTGGTCCTATAAACCTCAAAAGGGCGTGAATATACCTCATCAACTAATGAAAATATGTTTAATGGTGTTAACATGGCTTTAAAACTTTGGCCGGTGGGAGTGGAGGGAAGAAACAGTCTGTGGAAACTGCTTGCCAAGTAACATTATAAAGCATTTCATGACAGCGAGCGTTCACAATGCAATGCCCAAAACAAATAGTCTTGTAGTTCTAACTGACCTGAAAATACATGGAATATCTTAATGTCTTCTTTCTCAGTAATTTTGTTCGACTCGATTCTAGTAAATTCAATTTGCAGTCACATGTGAATATTCTGTAAGGAGATAACTGCCGAACACATCCCAAAAATGCCGTACCTTCAATTTAATCCTGGTCAATACAGGGACAAAGCCTGCATGCCATTGCAGAGCTTTTCATTAGCGTCTAAAAGGTGGTAAACGACATATAACCGATTCTGGCATTTGAACGTCGTGTATTCCAGAACGTTAAAGGAGGGATCGCAGTTTTAAAAAAGCAAAGTTACAAAGATCATGAACATAGCTTTGTCTTTTTTTTTGTTTAGGCCATGATGATCACATAATTGTTGAACCAGAAGTTAAGAATCCTACAGTGAGATGCTGAATCACACTGACGGCATCATTATCCCAGAAAATCATCCAGTGTGACTGCATCAAATTGACAATTTATATTAATTTAGCTAATTCAGCAATTTCTAATGGCCAATTTACCTATCAACCTGCAAGTCTTTTGTCATGTGGGAGGAAACCAGAGCACCCGGAGGAAACCCACGCAGACACAGGGAGAACTTGCAAACTCCACACAGGCAGTACTCAGAATTGAACCCGGGTCACCGGAGCTGTGAGGCTGCAGTGCTAACCACTGCACCACTGGACCGGATATGTTTACTCAGTTGAGATTTGGTAAACACAACAGGAAGATTTCCTGTTTACAATTTCTAGCAAAATAGTACGTGCATCCTTTTAAAATGCTTTTCTGATTTTGCCAGGAATACTGATTAGAAGAACTTTTCTTACAGTCTGGACAATAATGCCAAGTTAATGCCCAACATGCATCAGATTGTTGAATAATGGGGCACTGTGTCCTTGGCCATCTTCAGCTGCTTCATCAATGACCTTCCTTAAATTATAAGGTCAGAAGTGGGGATATTCGCTAATGATTGCACAATGTTCAGCACCATTCACGACTCCTCAAATACTAAAGCAGTCTGTGTAGAAATGCAGCAAGACCTGGACAATATTGGGCTGATAAGTGGCAAGTAACATTTGCGCCACACAAGTGCCAGGCAATGGCCATCTCCAACAAGAGAGAATCTAACCATCTCCCTTGACATTCAATGGCATTGCCATCACTGAATTCCCCCCACTATCAACATTCTGGGGTTACCATCGCCCAGAAACTGAACTGGAGTAGCCATATAAATACTGTGGCTACAAGAGCAGGTCAGAGGCGAGGAATCCTGTGGCGAGTAACACACCTCCTGACTCCCTAAAGCCTGTCCACCATCTACAAGGCACAAGTCAGGACTGTGATGGAATACTCTCCACTTGCCTGGATGGGTGTAGCTCCAACAACACTCAAGAAGCTCGACACCATCCAGGACAAAGTAGCCCACTTGATTGGCACCCCATCCAAAGACATTCACTCCCTCCACTACCGACGCACAGCGGCAGCAGAGTGTACCATCTACAAGATGCACTGCAACAATGCACCGAGGCTCCTTAGACAACACCTTCCAAACCCACGACCTCTACAAACTAGAAGGACAAGGGCAGTAAATGCATGGGAACACCACCACCTGCAAATTCCCCTCCAAGTCACACACCATCCTGACTTGGAACTATATCGCTGTTGTTTCACTGTTGCTGGGTCAAAATCCTGGAACTCCCTTCCTAACAGCTCTGTGGGTGTACCTACCTCACATGGACTGCAGCGGTTCAAGAAGGCAGCTCACCACCACCTTCTCAAGGGCAATTAGGGATGGGCAATAAATGCCAGCCATGCCCACATTCCATGAATGAATAAAAAAAACTGAATCCTAAGAAATGCTCAGTGTCCTGGTCAATATTAAAGCATCTTTGGCACAAAACCAGTCACCTACTGTGCATGAGGCTATCATTATCATCATTTGTTGCTGGCCTTCTCTTCAGCTTTTAAAAGTCAATACATTGAAGAGATTGTTTCCCCACAATTTTAGAGAAAATAAATGGTGGTTCTTTATGGGTAGCAACCAGGCCTTCAGTCACTGCTGGCACCTAACATTCTAACCCCAGACACACTTAAAGTTCCCAACATATCATGTGCTAAACAACCTGTGCCAGTAAAATATTCAAAGGAGCTGACCACACATAATGCATGGTATGGTCAGTGAGGCATGTCTGTCCCTTAGGGTCAATAGTCTTGGTGGCATCATCATGGAACCACACTATCTGCCGCTATGTTTATGATGTCAGGATAGAATTGCATGAGCAAAACCCGGAAGTCAGTACTGCAGGTTGGAATCTGTGATCACAATTGAATTGATGCAATTAATTTTGAATTCCAGGTTTTGTGTCTCGAAGCTCCACAGCAGGTGTAACGCTCACCCGCATGACGAGATCTCAGTTGCATTTAAATAGACAATATTTGGAAATTAGCAGTGTTCACAATAGATGGAGCACAGAGAGCAAGGGCAGTACCCAGTTTCAGCGAAGCATCACTGGCTGCAGTATGGAGATGCGGGACATACTTTTCCCCATCAATGAGAGGAAGGAAACTGCTGCTCTTACCAAGAAGGCATGGTTGGGGTAGCTGAGGAGGTGAGCAGTGGGAGCATTGTGCCTGGTCTTACTAGAACAGGAAAAGTGAGTACATTTGTCATTTCACTTACATCCCGTGGTTTAAGCCCTACCCCTCTTTCACTCTGTCCTGCCAAGTGTACTGCATCACATCACTTCTCACACCCATTCAACTTTGAGCAGCACTGAGCCTTCAATGTCTATGCACTTCATCGCCTTCCCGTGTACCATCCACCATTGCCACTCATCGCATTCCTTAAGCAACGTGATGCATCTGTCTGGGAGTCACCCGCACCAAATGCACTGCATCCATCGGGTGAATACGTGACCTTCACTCACAGGTCTTTTTGTGCAACATATGGAGTTCCGAAGGCGCGAGACTTGCGATCGGCAGCTGTAAAATCACGTGGGACGGCCGCCACTAGCAGGTAAGTACTTTTGCATCTTATTTATCTTATTTATGTGCATTTACATATTTAGATGAAGGCCCCACCACCAAACCCTTCTCGACGTCTGGGGTCAAGGTGGGCCTCTCCCTGCAGAATTTTACTGGTACTCTGCCCCCCCACCCCGACCCATGGCGTCGAGGGGCTTGTAAAATTCACCCCACTATATCTACTATATCAAAACCCTTTATCACTTTAAACACTTCAATTTAGATCACTCCTCAGCATTCTAAACTCAAGGAAATATGAGCCAAGTTTCCGCAGAAGGGGTATCTCTGACACAGCAACACTCCCTTAGAACTGCACTGAAATGTCAACTTAAAGTATCTGCTCAAATGACTAGAGTAGGGCTGGAACCAACAGCCTTGTGATCTAGAGATGAGAATGCTACTACTGATCCAAGTCTGGCACCTAATGAAAATGAAACTAGGAGCATGAAGGAGAACCAAGGAAGAAGAAGATGAAGAAGATACAGAAACAGAAACAAAATTAGGAACCTATAGTGCTGAGCAGTGCTGAACATTGAAAATTTTTCTTAGCCCACACAGAGCACAAAGTTAAACAGGAATAGTAAATTTAAATTTACTTATTGTGCTAAGGATATTCATTAAAGAGAACTGTTTGTTCATTGGTCTGTAAACACCAATTTGTACCTCAATGATTTAAAACATGTATTTTCAATTATAATATATATACAAGAGAAATCATTTTTAATTCAACACAGCATCTTATTTGCTCGTAATGCACATCCTATTGCATTGGTTACAAAGTAGTTCTGGCATTAAAGCTCCTGTATTTCTGCCATGTGATGGCTCTTCAGTAAAGAGGCTGGGTTCCAGTCACCCAACTGATCCTCAGCAGATGGAGGGATGGGTTAGAGGTTATTTGGCTGAGGGTTGTGAGCTCCAATCACCTGACTGATGGTTGGTATTGGGGGGACAGGAGAAGGGCTTCTGTGCACTCTGATCACCAAAACAATGGTCAGTGTGGCTGAAGGCAGTGGATTCCAGTCATCGAGGTAGTGTTCCACAGGTGGAGGGCATGCTGGTTGGCTCAAGGTTGGGGATCACTAGATTGCTGCTCAGTGCACGTCCTGCCAAATCCAGGTTGGGGATTCATTTCACATATTTTGCTCTTTGCAGGGTGGACAAGTGCAGGTTGGGGAGGGGTAGTTGGGGGTATGATATGAGTTAATTATATATGTTAGTTGAGTGGCCCAGTTCTATTTTTATGTTCAGAGTGGCAGGGTGGAAGAAAGGTGCAGTTTACTCTGTAAACGTTTGTTCATTTTGGGAAAAGGGAGTTTGGGGATAGAATTCAGTTTTCTGCCCAGTGCCAGACTTTCTGCTCAATTGTTATGGGGAAGATACATGTTCCTATCCTGACATTCATGTTTATTTAGTGTCTATATGATAGGGAGTTGTCAACCTGTTAAAGATTTAAGCAGTTTTTGTTGAAACTTATTGCCTGTGATTTTGCTGAAATTGGGAATGCAGTTGAGGGCCAGCATGAGCAAAAGGCAAAATTAATGCTGAAATGGAAGTTAGGTTTGTGCAGGGACTTCGTTCTGCCGTTTCAAGAGGTTGATTTGCACCTTGTAGGCTCCATTTACATTCTTATGTGTTTCAAAGCATGCATCTCATTGTCCCACCTTTAAGATAGTTTCAACAGCTTCTGTTATGAAATTCCACTAAGTTTTACCAATCTTCCTCCATAACTGCAGCAGGAGATCAGCAGAATCAGCAAAATAGCAGCAATTCCGGGGAAGATGTGAGAACCTCTGCAGTATTTCAGGACCAGTGAATCTAAAATGTTTGAGAATAAGTTGGAAAGAATCTGATGTACTGTAAATTTTATATGGCTTTATGGATCAATGGCTTTTTCTTGTTTCGCACTTTCTTTGGTTCATATGTTGCAATGTGAATTCTAATTAGCAAAGTGATCAAAATATTAGAATGCATGTCCAAATAATTAATGTTGACATATTAGAATGGATAGCTAGCTAGTTGCAAGACAGAAAGCATAGAGTAGGGATAAAGGAGAGCCTTTCAGAGTGGCAGAAGGTGGTAAATGGATCAGTTCACAATTTATATTAATGATTCAGATTTTTGAATCAAAAACACAATTTCTACATTTGCGGATGATACCAAATTGGGTTAAGAGGTGGATAGTCAATACTTAGGGCAACTGCAACTAATTATAAGAATACATTAATAGACTTGCAGAATGGGCATATAATTGACGAATGAATTTCAATACAGATAAGCATGAGGCATTACATTTTGATAAGGAAAATAAGGAGGTTACATATTATTTGGAAGGTCCGATTTTAAATGGGATAGAGGAGCAAAGGGATCTGGGAATACAATTTTTTTATTCTTTCATGGGATGTGAGTCTCACTGGTAAGGCCGGCATTTGTTGCTGGATTATAGAGCTAGTAATCACATCTACCCCACTAGAGGCCTTTCAAAATGACCTGTTAAAAAAGAAGAAAGGGCACACCATAGATGCACTGCTTAATGATGAAAGGAAATTTAAAGCCATCATGACTGCACGCCACTAGTTACAAGCGTTGCGGGCAGCTACAACAATTGGTGTGGTAACCAAGGCTCAGAAGTCTGCTAAGCCTTGTGGCAAATGTGACCTGACTCACCCAATTCGCAATTGCCTGATGTACCAGGACATGTGCAAAGCTTGTGGCATGCAAGGACATTGGCCGATGCAGTGCAGAAGGCCGAGGTCAGATACTGCACACAGGAATGGTGGCAGATCCCATGCAGATAGAACGTCTGCAAGAAAAGATGGCAAATGCAACAAGAGGCATGCCAACACACAACAAAAACTCAAGCAGGTACATCAGTTCAGCAGAGGGGCATTGCCAGGAGGACACTGATGACGAATGCACTCACGTGAACAGCGAGCAGGCATTCCACATAGTCAATTTGGATCAACATATAAAGGCTATTCCATAAGCTGAGGCATTCACCATGATCGGGATTGTATGTGCTCAGAAGAGTGGTAGGCATAAGCTCAGAGTAAAAATCGATATTGGAGTAAGTGCAAATATTTTGCCCATCCATATTGTTACAACCAGGTGAGGAGGGGGTCTCAGGTTCCCCTTTCACCCCTTGTTTGACTGCAAAAGGGTTTATTCCTTTTTTAAAACAGTAGTTGTGTTTACCACCTCCGTGATTGTTTGACCTTGTTCCTCTAACGTAAATGCAAAGGAACAAATTAGACATGTTTTCTTGAGTTTAAACAAGAAAGAAGTAAGTTTCGTACACTTAAAACTCCAACCCCATTTAAAATACTAAAAATATGCTGCACAAGTTGTAATCTTGAAGACCTCGCTGGGCCACGAGCACGGTGGTTGACTTGCTTTGCTCAGGGCTCCTGAAGGCAGAGTGGGAGGTTAATTCTCTTCCCCTGGCTGCTGGCTGTAGTGGTCTGTAAGCTTGGGGGTTGGGAGGGGGGGTGGGGGTTGTGTTGGTGGGTGTTCCCCGTCACAGGCAGATCTTTTCTTGATATTTTTCTGGGAAGCGAGAGAGAGAGAGCCTGCTTCGTTGCTGTCTTTTCCATTACTGCCTCTCTTCTGTCTGTGTGACAAAACTGACAGTTTCTTCAGAGTTGTGCAAGAAGTCACATTGTTCTATCAAACCCCTTTGTCTTTAAAGAGTTTTTATCTGGGATCTTCTCTGAAATTCAAGGTGCTACATGCCCCAGGATGACTTTGAATAGCTCGCTAACGAGGATCATCTGGCTAATCTACTCAGTGAGCCAAAGCATTGTTCTGGCTGGGCTTTGTTAGACTTTTCATCTCCAGTTCAATCTTCCAGTGTTTCAAATGTAAATTGCAGTGGCCAACTTGGCTGTTAGCTTTTTAAAAGTTAATTTGTAGGATTTTTCCATTAAAAGTCTAATCTAAATTTCCAACCGATGAAATTAATGTTTTCCATTTGGCATATAGGGTTTTCCTGACACCCCCGTACCATGCAAAATGAAATGTGATGATGGGAGCATTTCAATAAAGGAGTGGAAAAGAAAAAAGAGGAAAACACACATTCATTTTCATTCACTCCCAAATGCACTCATGAATCTTAGAATTGTTGCAGCTAGTTTTACTCTGCACCAGCAATGCTGATGTAATTTCCTTTTTTCTTGGAGTTTGTCTGGATGGTTATGTGTTGTCAAATGGGTTTAAAGTTTCTTTAGTATCAATTTGTAATACCTTGGGGATGTGCTTCTCAATAAACGTGTGGTCGTTGGGGAAGCTTGGGGTCTGCAAATTTCCCTTGTTGTTTAAGGCCAGTTCTCCTGTATATACAAACTTTAATCCCTCAACTGCTGTTTCTGCAACATGTGGCTTTAACCATTCAGGTTTCAGCACCTTGACAGTTTTTCTCCCCATAGTGGTATGCGGTAATAAATTGGTTTCAGCCCCTGTGAGGTGTCTGAAATTTCCTCTGGACCCTTGTTCTTGATGAATTCTGAAGTGTAATTGTGGGATTTGATTAGCTTTGATCATTGGGTTTTGCAGTGGGTAGAACCACCCTGACCTCACTTTTAGTTTTCTGGTGAGTCATACAAGTGCTGCTCACTTTAGGGCATTTTGTTTCCCCTTTCTCTTTAATGTGGGAGGGACTCTTTGCTAATCGCCCCCATGTCATCCAGGACATTCCTGCTCATAGGTATCTGTCCAGATCCCACTGCATTCCCCTGTGGCACTTCGACTAGGTGAGGCATCGCCCTCACTGTTGGTTTGCCTTTTTGGGACCTTTCCTTGTCCCTGCAGGTTTCTGTAAATGCTGTTGCAGCCTAGGTAGGGTGCTTCTTTGGCCTGCATTTACGTAGGAGGGTGTGGGGTCTAATTTTTTCAACATTTCAGGGTTGGCTGACTGGCATGTAGGGAATTCCATTTGGGAATCCTCCCAGACCTCTTTTAACCTGTTCTCACTGCCCTTGTCTTCCCGTTCTTCCCTAACTGTCTGACAGACCTATGCTTGTCTGCCCCCTTTTGTTTTCAGCAGGGGTCCCACACGATCCACCAGCACTCTGCTGAAGGTCCCCAAAAGCCGGTGTGGAAATTAGGGGTGCAGGTTTTACTGTAGGTTTTGGCTTCCCCACAACCTGGCACATCTGACAAGTTTTACAGAACTTTGGGCGGCACAGTGGCACAGTGGTTAGCACCGCAGCCTCACAGCTCCAGGGACCCGGGTTCAATTCTGGGTAGTGTCTGTGTGGAGTTTGCAAGTTCTCCCTGTGTCTGCGTGGGTTTCCTCCAGGTTCTCCGGTTTTCTCCCACTGCCAAAGACTTGCAGGTGATAGGTAAATTGGCCATTGAAAATTGCCCCTAGTGTAGGTAGGTGGTAGGGCATATGGGATTACTGTGGGGTTAGTATAGATGGGTGGTTGTTGGTCGGCACAGACTCGGTGGGCCGAAGGGCCTATTTCAGTGCTGTACCTCTAAATAAAAAATAAAATAAAAACTCCACCACATCTTTGTGGAGTTTTGGCCAGTCAAAATGCTGTCTTATGCGGGCTTGGGTTTTTCGTACAGCAACATGTCCTGCCATTGTAAGCTCGTGGGTGAACCACTGTCCACTCTTTGTCCACAGGTCTATGAGGAGGTCTCCACTTCCTCATCAGCACCTCATTCTTTAAATAGTAACACTCGGGGATGCCCTCTGCTTCAATTTCAGTTTGGGCAGCCTGTGCTAACTGCTTCAACACTGGGCCAGCTTGCTGAGCCTCAACAAGGGAAGATTGGTTTAACCCATTCTTTGAGTCCTCTAAATTCCCAAAGAAGGTTTCAGACAACCAGACAGCAGCGCCAGTTCAGTCTCCTCTGAGGGAGCTGGTTTGGCCATGGACCAAGTCACCACACAATCAGTGGAGATGCTGGGGACTGTCTCCTGCAACTACCCCATCTCTCTGACCTCCTTCGGTTTCTGTACCAGTACTGGGGAAGCTACCACCATCATCCCCGCCAGATCATTACCCAGGAGCAGGTCGACCCCGTCCACAGGCAAACTAGGGACAATCCCCACCCTCCGATACCATTCACTAGCACTCTTGCATTCACTGCACTCTCTGGGGGAAAGGTCATGCCTTTTCCCAGCGGAAGGGATCTGGTAGCCCCTGAGTATGACGATGGGCTTGCTTGCCCCACTCGAGGGGTATGGAGTTTCTCTCCCTTTGGATACACATTCCTGATAATCTTCAGGGATTTGGTACATTTTCCCACACTCACAGCAGTAGGTTTCCTGGGTTTTACTGCTGCTGAAGTTAAAGCCACTGCCTGCTCTGCTGTGCTTTCCATCAAGGCCCCTTCTCCTGCACTGGTCTGATGTGCCCTGATTAATCCAACAGGTTTTCCCCGTAATTTCCAGCAGTCAGCTTGGAGGTGACCTGCCTTGTTACAGTGGAAACACACAGATCTTCAGGTCTCACTCTTGCTCTCAGCACCATCTCTTTTAGCTTGAGGAGGGCCCCCTGTGTGTTCAGCTTTCATTTCTTGCCCAGGGCTTCTCGGGCTCCTATCACACTCCTACATTTTATCCTTTTCAGGGTTGTGGGGGTGGTTAAAGATCGGGTTTTCCTTGGGGTACTGACTTATATATGAGAGTAAATTCATCAGCCAGAACTGTGGTCCGCCTGGCTCTGTGAACCTTTGTTCCTCTACATGGGTTTTAATAGAAAGGGGAAGTGAGTTTTTAAATTCGTCGAGAAGTATCACCTCTCTGAGGTTTTCATACGTGGTCTGTACCTTAAGGGTCCTTAGCCACTGGTCAAAAGCCAGCTGCTTAACTCTTTCAAACCCGAGGTAAGTTTGATCAGGCTGCTTCCGGAGAGTTCAGAATTTCTTGCGGTAGGCTTCCGGTACTAGCCCATATGCCCCCAGGATAGCATTTTTAGTTAATTCATAATCTGATAAACTTTCATCTGGCAACAGTGAATAAACCTCATAGGCTTTTCCTGTTAGCTTGTTTTGTAACAACAGGGTCCAGCTCTCGGCTAACTATTTCAGCTGTCTTGCGAGCTTTTCAAACGTGACCAAAAATGCTTCCACATCCCCCTCATTGAACTTTGGAATCAACTAAGAGAACTTTAAGAGCTCAGCACACGGCCCTGAGCTCGGGGTCACTCCCTCACTGACCATGCTTTCACTGGGGGTACCATGTCACCTCCTGGTTAATTCAAGCTGCCTTAGCTCTCTTTCCTCTTTCTCCTTCTGAAAAATTCTCTCTTTTTCCCTTTCTTCCCTCTTTTTTCCCTCTCTCTTTCCCTCTTTTCCTGCTCTCATTTCCTCTCTTTTTCCCTGTCTTCCAATTCAAGTTTACTCTGTTCTAATTGTATTTTAGCTTACATTACCCTGTCCGTGTATGACTCCAACTCTGTCTCTGGTTCAAGTGAAAAATGGTTGGCCACAAGTCTTATGATTTTGGATTTCTTAGCTTTTGTATGGAAAGTAATCCCAAACTGCCCAGCTACATTCCCCAACTCTTCAATAGATAGGGCCTTTAGTTTATCCAAAGTTACTTCATCCTGGTTTGGACAGGTCCTGGCCTTGGATGCAGACATGTTAGTATTCTAGCAGCAAAACTCACAAGAAAACCTGTATTGTAGTTTTTTTTTGATAGGGATCAATTTAGTTTCCCGCTTCCAATTTCTCATTTGTCTTTGGGTTATGACCCCAGACTATAGCCCCCAAATTTCTGTTACATCCAGGTGAGGGGTGGGGGTCTCAGGCTCCCCTTTCACCCCTTCTCTTGTTTGACCACAACAGGGTTTATTCCTTTTTAAAACAGTGGTTGTGTTTACCACCTCTGTGATTATTTGACCTTGTTCCTCTAACGTAATTGCAAAGGAACCAATCAGACAGGTTTTCTTGATTTTAAACAAGAAAGAGGTAAGTTTCTTACACTTAACACTCTAACCCGATTTAAAATATTAAAATTACACTACACATTCATTCACACATTCACACGAGAGTCACACACACACAGATAGATTACAGAGGGAAACAAATTTGGTGGTTGGATTAAAGTCCTGAATAAATGGAATTTAAATACAGTATGTAAGTCCAATAGTCCTCGATTGAAGTTGTAATCTTGAAGTCTTTGCTGGGCCACGTGCATGGCTGTTGACTTGCATTGCTTAGGGCTCCTGAAGGCAGAGTAGGTGGTTGATTTCATCCCCCGGTTGCTGGCTGTAGCGGTCTGTAGGCTTGGTGAGGTGGGCGGTGGGGGGGAGGGGGTGGGGGGAGGGTGTGTGGTTGTTACCAGTGGCAGCCGGATCTTCTCTTGATATTTTTCTGGGGGGAGAGAGAGAGAGAGAGCCTGCTTCATTGCAGACTTTTCAGTTACTGCCTCTCTGCTGTCTGTGTGACAAAACGTACAGTTTCTTCAGAGCTGTGCAAGCAGTCACATGGTTCTATCAAACCCCTTTGTTTTAAATGAGTTTTTAGCTGGAGTCTTCTCTGAAATGCAAGGTACTACACGCCCCAGGATGACTTTGAATGGCTTACTAATGAGGATCATCTGGCTCATCTACTCAGTTAGCCAAAGCATTGTTCTGGCTGGGCTTTGTTAGATTTTTCGTCTCCAGTTCAATCTCCTGGTGTTTCGAATGTAAGTTGCAGTGGCCATCTTGGCTGTTAGTCTTTTAAAAGTTAACTTGTAGGATTTTCCCTTTAAAAGTCTAATGTGAGTTTCCAACCGATGAAATTAATATTTCCCATTTGGCATAAAGGGTTTTCCTGACAGTCACTGAAGGACATGTACTCCAAGAAATGGGAATCTATGGTGCAACCCACCATAGCTAGGTGAATGGCCTACAGAGGTTTTCCAATCAAGTGCATTGGAACGATAACCCTACAGTGCAACTATGGGAGCTCTGAATGGCTACCACAAATATTCTACATTGTAGTTACAACTGGACCAGCTGTCACAGGACTTTCAGCATGCCAAGGTTTATGAAGTCAGTAAGTGCACCGATGATGGCAGAAACTATCCAAGGCGAGTGTATCGAGCTGATCCATGTAAATGACAACACAAAGGCTGGCAGGCTTGGTACGACCGGAAGTCTCTTCTCAGACTTCAGTTCATTGCAGCAAGTACCCGGAGGTCAGAGGGATTGCTGGTGATTGGCTATGTTGCCAGTCATCTTTTCTCTGTACTTTCCAAACGACGGAGGAGACGTACGACAACCAGATACGGATGAATCAGCAAACCTCCTCTACGCCTTGGAGACTGTAAAATTTGCCTATCTATAAATACTGTTTTGTTCAATCATGTGTAGTTAGCCTGAACCACAACATCGTTGTTTCTTGTACATAGGTTTTTAAAATTATGAAAGGTTTTGATAGAAGTAGCCACAGAGAGAGTGCTTCCCTTGATAGGAAAGTCAAATAGGGAATTAAGAAGAAACTTCTTTACCCATAGAGTAGTGAGAATGTGGGGAGTGGTTGCGATGAGTGGCATAGATGCATTTAAGGAGAGGCTAGATAAGCATATGAGGGAGAATGGAAGATAGCATTATGCTTTTCGAATTAGATGAGGAAGGATGGGATGAGGCTCGAGTAAGCATAAACGGTGGGAAGGGCTGGTTGGGCCAAATGGCCCGTTTCTGTGTTATATATTCTATGTAGTGATTAATAAAGAGCAGTGGTCATCACATACCTAGAAAATAGGCCTGCCAAGTTGACCATGAGATAAAGAGGTCCATTGTGTCCATCTTCTAATCGGCTGTGGTAGTGGTGTTACTTTTCACATTCAAGAGCTTCATTTTACATTTGTTGCGTTGTTTACTAGTAATTATTATTGGTCTTTGCTGATGAAATGGTTTCACTTACAATAACAACAACTGCACTTTTATAGTGCCTTTAACATAATAAATGTCCCAAATTGCTTCTTACAGGTGAAATATTAAGTAAATAACTAGACACTGAACAGCAGTGTGAGAAAAGTTAGGGATAGTGACTAATGTCATGATTCAGTAGGTAGGTTTTAAGGGCGGCACAGTGGCGCAATGGTTAGCGGTGCAGCCTCACAGCTCCAGCGACCCTGGTTCAGTTTTGGGTACTGCCTGTACGGAGTTTGCAAGTTCTCCCTGTGACCGTGTGGGTTTCCGCCAGGTGCTCTGGTTTCCTCCCCTAGCCAAAGACTTGCAGGTTGATAGGTAAATTGGATATTGTAAATTGTCCCTAGTGTAGGTAGGTGGGGATGTGGTAGGGAATATGGGATTAATTTAGGATTAGTATAAATGGGTGGTTGTTGGTCGGCACAGACTTAGTGGGCCGAAGGGCCTGTTTCAGTGCTGTATCTCTCTATGACACTGTTAAAGGAGAGGAGAGAGCTGGCAAGGTGGTTGACTTTAAGTTGAGTATTCCCGGGCATGGCATAAGGTGGCTGAAGGATCTGCTGCCAATGGTAGAGATGCAGTGATGATGCAAAGGTGGCCAGAATTGGAGGAGTGGAAGATGCATGCTGAAACATAGTGCTAAACGAGGTTTCAGAGATAGTATGGGGTGAAATCATGGAAGGACCTCTAGATAAGGACAAGGATTTTGAAATTGGTCGATTATGGGGTGGGAAGCCAATGATAGTTGATATATACAGAGATTATAGGGAGTAAGACTGAGCACAGTTTTGGGTGAGTTGCAATTTCCCACACTATCCCCATATCCCTTTATATCATTGGTGTTTAGAAATCTGTCAGTCTCTACTTTAAACATACTCAATGACTGAGCTTCCACAGCCCTCTGGGGTAGAGAATTCCAAAGATTCACAACCCTCTGAGTAAAGAAATTTCTCCTCATCTCTATCCTAAATCTTACGATTAAACTCCCTGCCATCATCAATCTTTCTGACAGATTATGATTGCCAGTGTTCCAAAAAACTTTGCCCATATTTGAAATAATGTGCAGTACTAATAGTTCAAAACAACTGCTGTGATGAGAGTTTGTAAATAAATCTATTTTTTAAAGTTGTCAAGAGTGCTCCTGTTCATGGGGCACTAAAAATAGATTATCTGGTCACTGTCATATTACTGTTTAGGGCAGCGTACTGTGTGCAAATTACCTGCTGTTTTTCCTACATTACCAACAGTGACTGCACATCAAAATTACTTCATTGGCTGTAAAGCACTTTGGGACATCCTGAACTCATGAAAGGCACTACATAAATGTAAAACTATCATTTTTCTTCACAAGATCACAGTTTCAGAAACTTGAAGGAGGACTGCTGGCATAAATAATGTTACGAATACCAAACAATATTCAGATCAGACAAGCAGCAGTTATGAATATAGAGCAGATGGATTACATTACAGCAATTTGATATGGGGGAATGATAATGTGCCATGAATCATTGCCAAAATTTCTGAGCAGTAATACATAACACAGTGGCGCAGTGGTTAGCACTGCAGCCTCACAGCTCCAGGGACCTGGGTTTGATTCTGGGTACTGCCTGGGTGGAGTTTGCAAGTTCTCCCTGTGATTGCGTGGGTTTTCACCGGGTACTCTGGTTTCCTCCCACAGCCAAAGACTTGCAGGTTGATAGATAAATTGGCCATTGTAAATTGCTCCTAGTGTAGGTAGATGGTAGGGAATATGGGATTACTGTAGAATTAGTATAAATGGGTGGTTGTTGGTCGGCACAGACTCAGTGGGCCAAAGGGCCTGCTTCAGTGCTGTATCTCTAAATAAATAAATAACCAAATTAAAGTTTGGCAAATAGGCTACTGGTCAGTGAAACACTTAGTTCCTCACTATGCAGTACTTTAAAGTCATTTTTCAGTGAGTCACTAAGTTAGTGCAAGACTTGCTTTTTGTCAAACAGTTTACAGAGTTCTGAGCCATGGAACAAATAAAACAAAACAAACATTTCTGGAATTAGTTCCTTTTACTTAAAAATTAATAAGAGATTTTCAAATAAACATCCAATAGTACTGTCACACAGTAATCCCATATTATACATAAGCATGCACAGATCGACCCCTTTACTTTAAGCTCAAGCAACTATAAGAAAAACCTCTTATGTACGAACACCAGCAATGACTCGCCTTAGCTGTTTAACTGGCAACCTGACTGCAGCTCCAAGTATCTTTTCACAAACTCTTTTATACCCCTTTTCGGGGGTGGACCTGGGTGCGATATTGACAGGACCTTATTATCCTGGAAAGATTCCCCTTAAAACGATATGCCCAAAAATATGTCAAGTTGTTTATCTAAACCATGGGGTAGAAGTCCACCCCAGTTATCCACTTGCCATTAATTTTCACGTTCCAACGAGAGTTGTTTTTTTATCAATAGCTCATGTGCCTCAAGGCCAGACTTGAAGATGTTCTTGCTTTTCTCGTAGCTGTCGCAGATGTTCCTGTCCAAGGCTTCTCTTATCTGTGAAAATCAGTTTGCAGCACTCATCAGTTTTTTGACCTTGTAAAGCATTCTTGTACATAAAATTTGGTCACTTCTTATGTTTGGTCAAGTCACAGCAAACTACAGAAAAAAAAATATTTGTACATTAGTCAATTCTTTGTATCTAATACTACATGCTCTGATATATCACACATTAGTGATAGACTACTCTAAGTAATCTGGAAAATGTAAAGTTATTTTTGAACTGAGATTATGGTACATTCAATATCTTGGAATATAAACCAGTTTAGTATTAATGTCTTCACTATTACATTGTTAGACTGCCAAAGTCTTCTTATACATATTAGGGCATATTTTCTTTTTATAGCATTTGCCCATAAAGAATTGGGCATGGAGGATCCCCTCTGTCAGCCTGTAACACAGCCTGTCTGATTTTCAGTCTATTTAAATTAATGGGCAAAAAATTTAGTGGTTTTCTTACAAGTGAGTAATTCTACCTACCCAATTTTCTTCCATCCACTTTGTCCAAGTGATTCCTTACATCCAACTCTATAAGAGGAAAATCTCCCCTAATATCAATAAATTTTGATTTACTAATTTTACACTGTGCATACATATATTAATCCTGACCTGTAAGTTAAATAAGTCATTTAAGAAAATCTCCTAAAGATAATCAGAGCAAACACATATTTAAAATAAACTGGAGATTCCAAAGGAAGTGAAATGTGGTATGAAGTGTACAATTCTACACAATAGTTGCGGTATCCTGTATTATTTAGTATTTTACTATACATTGATAAAGTAATATTACAGTTACTGTTGTTCTGCTATTTCAGGTGCAAAGTATATGTTTGGAGTAAATAACAAAGCAGTATTTGACTTTCAATAAATATATTTTCCACAAAGTAATCATGCTTAGATCATTTTCTCCGCATGTCGAATATGCGTTTGACATTTATCAAATGCAAAATCTCAAAACAAACTTTGCTCATTAACTTATTATAAGTTACTTGGAATAATGGAGCTACTTCAAATAAAGTAAAGTTATCTAAATGGTGACAAACCATGTAACTAATCAGTATTTGCTCAGCAAAATGCTGTTTAATGTAAATGAAATTAAGCAGTCAAGTGTATGTTAGTATAAATGGTAATTAAGCCTTCAGAGGTATTTTATCTTGTATATTTTTATACATTACAATGTGCACAAATCGGTTCTCTGTGTAAAGATGACATCTTTATATTCCTTCCAATAATTATAGTATAGCTTGAAGTGTTCTGTTGGTACAAGGTTTTGAAATCTTGAAAAAGCACCTCATAATATTACTGAGTATTTAATGCACAATGTTACCTGACTCAGTGGGAAAGCAGACACCAAGCACTGTCCAGCAGCAGCAGATAGTAAAGGCCACACAGTCTTTTGAAATTGTTTTTATTCTACACTAGTCAAAAAGTAATGAGATTGGCTCGTGTTGGAGCTATCATGATGGTAGTAAACCGTAGTGCAGAAAACTACTATATTAAAACTGCTAAGTTTTCTTCATTTCTTTCTGATAATAACATCTGTATTTTTTTTACAGGAACAACATGTCTGATTGCACTGCTATCAGACAAAGAGCTAACTGTTGCAAATGTTGGAGATTCTCGTGGTGTACTGTGCGACAAAGAGGGAAATGCAGTTCCCCTTTCACATGATCACAAGCCCTATCAGTTGAAGGAAAGAAAGAGGATAAAACGAGCAGGTAATGGGAAAAGAAAAAAATCAAATGAGTATTGTGTTTCTGAAAAAGCTAAAATCAGTGCAAAATATCATAGGATGCCTTTTCATTATCATCCTTGATGCTGTTGTGTATCAGTACTGTTGGCAGTGTGATGGTACCATAGTTCGATCCCTGTGCCTAAATGGTAAGGCCTAGACACATCTGATATTGGGCCTTGTGCCTCATAACCATTGTGCTGGCAAGTTGTGGACGGTAACTGGCAGCTTGTCGGTGAAGCACAATTAAAGATTAGGCTACTGTGATGTCAGGAATGGCCCTCAGGGGAGACCAAGAAAGGGCACAATCAAGTAAAAATGAAGTAGTGGCCGAAGGAGAGGTAGTTGTGGCAATCGAGAGGGAAAGTAGTGGCATCAATGGTGGGGGGTGGGGTGGGGTGGGGTAGGCAAGTTGCAATGGCTGACGGTGCCATGCATTCAAAAAACTGATATCTTAAACCTTGCTATTATATGTACACAAATCTTTGAACATGGCGCAAGAAGTTGAGAAGGTTAGTAAAAAAGCATATGAGATCTTTGGCTCTATAAACAGAGAAATAGAGTACAAAAGCAAGGAAATTATGCTAATCCTTTACAATTTTAGGCCACAATTGTGTCCAATTCTGGGCACCACACTTCAGAAAGAATGTCAAGGCCTTAGACAGGATGTGGAGGACATTTACTAGAATGATACCAGAGATGTGGGACTTCAGTGGAGAGACTAGAGAAGCTGAGGTTGCTCTCCTTAGAGCAGAGAAGGTTACCAGGAGATTTAATAGAGATGTTCAAAATCATGAAGGGTTTTGATAGAGTAAATAAGGGGAAATTTTTCCAGTGACAGAAGGGTCAGTAATGACAGGATGCAGATTTAAAGTAAAAGAATCAGAGGCAAGATAACAAAAAAAATTTGCACAGCGAATTGTTTTGATTTGGAATGCACTGCCTGAAAGGCTGGGGAGAGTGCTGCATTTCTAACTTCCAAAAGGCGATTAGATAAGTACTTGAAGGGAAATATTTTCAGAGCTATGGAGAAAGGTCAGGGGAGTTGGACTAATTGGATAGCTCTTTGAAAGTGTACGAAGGGCTTAATGGCCTACCTCTGAGGTATACTTTTTCTATGATGTTCCTTTAAGGTCGATTTAAGGACTTCCTGTTAGGTTGCATGTAGACCTGGGCAAGCCATTCCTGCAGTGGGGGCCTCAAACAAGTGTTAAATCCATTATTTGAATGTCCAAAGGGCCTAACACCTATTTGAGTTGGGCACTGAATGGCGATTTTTTGATCTTTACCAATATGGCTGGTTGTGCACTTCTGTCTCATAATGAGTGTGCACTTCCTGCCTGTAAGAAAATTTGTACGGTTACATAAAATTTTAAATAAAAATTTGTCTGGTATGTTCAATACTTCATCAATCCATCATTATATTATTAGAAATGAGTGAATGAATGGCCCTTTCTGGTGAACTAACTGCTGCATGGAAACTATGGTCCAGCTTTTGTTGTCCTCCCGTCGCTCCTGGTGGCAGGTGCAGAAAATGGTGGCTGGCACAGGAGCTGTGGCGGGCAGCCACTTAACATACTGACAGCGATCCCCCTCCTCCCCCCCCCCCCATCACATGGCAGGGGCAGCATTGGCGATGCTGTTCACAGCGTCACCTGATGCCAGAGCAAGTGCTGACGCCATTTTTAAAAGGCTGCTAGCCCAGCAAATAGTTCAAAATAATGCATAGTTGACCCCGTCCGCCCCCACACACGAAATAATGCAGAGTTGACCCCCTTCCCCACCTCAGTGATGCCACCTTCTCCTGGACAGGAAAGTGAAGGCGTGTGAGTGCTGCACAACATGCTCAAGATTGGGAACTGAAGGGATGATCATGGGGAATTAAATTTAAATTTATGTGGAGAGATATTTTAAATATGTAAAGTACTGTCCCATCACAGAGCGGCGGAGGTGCTGCCAAGGAGCCTCACCGCCGCCGGGAATATCGAGCCCAGCAATCCCAGCATTGGGCTGCATAGCAGCTGCTGCCACTCCGATTCTCTGCCCCACACCCCGCCACGAAACCCGACATCGGGCTGGAAACAAAATCCAGCCCTATACAACCACAAGATCTCTCCTGTCATTCATCATGGGTACTTTCTCCTGATTAATTCTTGACGGGGTCTAATCAGATCAATATCAGATTCCATACCATTCTCTGGAATTTAGAAGGTTAAGGGGTGATTGGATCAAAGTTTGCGAGACATTAAGGGGAACAGATAGGTTTGATGGAGAGAAACTATTTCTGCTGGTTGGGAGTCTGGGACTAGGGGCATAGTATAAAAAATAGAAACATTACAAACATTTCAGGAACGAAATTAGGGAATGCTTCTACACACAAAGGGTGTTAGAAGATTGAAACTCATTTCCACAAATGGCAATTGATGCTAGATCAGTTTTTAAAACCTGAAATTGATGAACCTTTGTTAACCAAAGATATTAAAAGGTATGGGGCAGTGATGGGTAACGTGGAGTTAGGTCGCAGATCAGCCATGATGTCATTGAATGGGAGAACAGGCTCGAGGAGCTAAATGGCCACTCCTATTCCTATGTTTCTAAACACAGATGACAATTATTGCACCTCCACACAAAAATCTAATAAGTAAATAAATTCAATAATTGTAATTATTTATAAAGTGTAAGTGAAAATTTAAGTAAGTTGAAGTGGAAAGTGCTTAATTTTATCTTACAACCTGATTGGTCTATAGCTGGACCAATATTAGGTTCTGATCCATAGCAATCACATGACACCATGATACAATCAGGAAGTTTACAGACTTATTCCTATTATTACAATGGTACGATATTACAATATAATAATAAAATCATACATTTTAATTACAGGATGCTTTATTTTGTTGTAGGTGGTTTCATAAGTTTCAATGGTTCGTGGAGGGTCCAAGGAATCTTGGCAATGTCTCGCTCTCTAGGCGATTACCCTCTCAAAAACCTCAATGTCGTCATCTCTGACCCTGATATCCTGTCTTTTGACCTGGATAAACTACAGCCACAGTTCATGATCCTCGCTTCGGATGGTCTCTGGGATGCTTTCAGCAATGAAGAAGCAGTGAGATTCATTAAAGAGCGTCTTGATGAGCCACACTTCGGTGCAAAGAGCATTGTTCTGCAGTCTTTCTACAGAGGATGTCCTGATAACATTACTGTAATGGTGATAAAATTCAGAAACAACAGTAAGAATGAAGACCAGTGAATGGCACTGAGCACATGAGGACAAGGTTCTTCAAGTAATGCTGTGCAAATTTTAGCAATGTGTGTGATAGTAATAGTAAAGGTCATGATATTTACATCCAAATGGTCAGTGCTAGATGGCTTGTAGAGTTGGACAAACCAAGTAGCTGCACATTCATTTTAACTGGCTGAGGTCAAAAATATCTCCCTTTTTATCTATAATCATGTTCAAGTCTCTTCTTATAATATTTCTATTATATATAATACAATGCACAGTGCAAATCTTATGCTACAATGCTAATTGTGATCAACAGTTTTATAAAGAATAGCCAATTTAAGCAATAAAGCAAAAACTAATTAACATTCAGGAACCCTGTTGCTGATTCAGTGGTTTACATCATCAGTAGAACAGCCACTGAGCAGCCATTCATTGAGTAACTGTGAATTAAAAAAGCTGAATAAATCTAACTAACTCGGACAAAAGGGAATTCTTTTAACACACTGCCTGAAAAGGAGAATAAATGTATCTGCATAGTTATTTTACAATTGCAGCAAAAATTCTTAGGCATATAACATATGGGCAGTTGACATGTGACAGATATTTAGTTGTTTAGAGTTGCTCCTCATTTTAGCTCTCCCCGCCACACATACCATAAGCTCCAGACTTCTTTCTTTAGATAGGATGACAGGGTGGTGTAACTTACGAACTTCACTGAGGCCTTCATCATTGCTGATCTGTGATCAGCTGATGGGTAAGACAGTCTGCACACATTCTTACAACTAATCCCCTAGTCACACAGTCCGCCAAATTCAAGCTATATTCTAGAGTCCGCAGGGATCATTTTGACTTTAGAGTCAATAGAAATTAAAATTGGGAGAGATATAGAAGTTGCGGCAGATCCGACATTACCTTTTTGCACTATCATCCAAAGTCATAATTGCTCCCCACATGTGCTCAGGTTATATTCACAATATAAATATTTTGAAGTGGCACTCTCAGACATTTGCCTGCTCAGTCATACCAACCATGTGTTATGCTAGACTCCCACCTGCCAAAACTCCACAAAGATGTGATGGAGTATGCAAGAGATGTTACATGTGCCAGGTTGAGGGAAAACCCCAACCTACAGTGAAACCTGCATCCCTAAGTCCTGTATCGGTGTTAGGAGGACCCTCCAGCAAGGGCTGGTGAACTGTAAGGGACCCCCGCCGAGAACAAAAGGGGACAGGCAGGCACAAGGCTGGCAAAAGTTTGGAAAGGGAAGGGGAAGAAGTGACCAAGAGGGCAGGTTAAAGGAATTCCAGGAGGAATCCCGGATGAAAACCCTTACTGTCCAGTCAGCCAACCACAAAAAATGTGAAAAGTTAGACCCCACATCCTCCTATGTAAATGCAGACACTAGAAGCACCCCACCACCCCACAGCATTTACAGGAACCTGCAGAGACAAAGAAAGACCTGTAGTGGGCACAGAAACTGTGAGGGTGATGCCTCACCTAGTTGAAGTGCCACAGGGGCGTGCAGTAGAGTCTGCACAAATACCTGCAGGCAGGAGTGTCCTCTGGGACAAAGGGGAGATTAGCAAAGAATCCTCCCCCCCAATCAGAAAAAAGAAAAACACCCATCACCCAAAGTCAAAAGCCTTTGCATTACTCAGCAAGCACTGAAAGAGAGTGCAGGATAGACTCTCCTGAAAAGAAATTACCTCAGCAGGAACAAAGACCCTACGCAGCCATGGAAATGGGCAAATGGAAGAGATACTTCCTCAAAAAAGAACATGTTTATTGAGATGCCAAAAAAGGGGTGATTTTAATAAGTTTTAGGATTTGACAATGAATGAGAGAAATGTATGTGTTTTTTCTGTATCTTATATTTTCTCTCGACCTTTTTAATGAAATGCGCCTTTTCTCAAATCGCATTTCATTCCGCTGGGTATGGAGGTGTCATCCTAGGCCCCCACCTGCCAAGAATGAGGCACACTAATTTTGTCATGAACATTGATTTTAAACTGTTACTGGAGTGAAGAAAGGACTTGTTAAACAGATCAGCCATGGCTGGAAAAGACATTTGCATATTAACAGACAGTGATTGGAAGGACAAGGGACCATTCCCTGACACATTCAACCCACAATGCACCATAACCACCAGGTATTGTGTGTAAGAGGAGCATTCCAGAGACTGGTAGTGTAAGACAATCCAAGACATGGTCAGACCAGTTAGTCACATGGCTAATCTTCTTGGAAACGTGGGTTTTTAAAAATGATACAAACAGTTTGAACTCGGAAAGACTGTTTGCTCCTGGACTGAGAAGATCTCTTCTGCCTGCTCCTATCTCTTTCTCACAAGCCTCTGAATCCACTGAAGACACATAAACCCCAAGAGAGAAAAGTCTCCTACAGTGAACAAGGTTTAAGAAGAATACTGGGCCCCAACGAAAAGCAAGATCTACCTAAACCAAGGACTGTACAAGTGAGCTCAAAGACCCTGTAACAAAACTCTTCAGATATTGCCTCAAACTTTTCCACTTTATTTCTTCTGCTCTTTTCTGTTTCCATTTTGCATGTGTGTATCACGTGTGCATGCTAGCATGGGCGTGTCGTGTATCTATAGGCATCCACCGAATTAGAGTTTAAATTTAATAAATTTAAACTTTTCTTCTTTAAACCTAAGAAAGCCTGTTTGTGCTGGTTTCTTTGCCTTATAATTTGAAAGCGGCGAACAAGGATTCACCAAGGGGAGCGAAAAACTGTGTGTTTAAAAATAAAACCCTGTTACCGTAAGACCAGGTGAAGGCTGAAAGGGAACCTAGACCTCTTTCTCACCTGGTCATGACACATGTTTTAATCTAAAGATTTGTTTCTCAGGATGACTCTAAGATCATTGTCAGTCAATCACAACTCTGCTTTTGATTGACAGGCTCGCCAAAGTGGCAAGACTTTGAGGAGTCTTTTCAATATGGCAATGCTAACAAGATTGTTTTAAATTGTAGGATGATGTAAATAATCGATCAGATGCTTTCCAACTTGTGTTAACTTATGCTAGGAAGAGTTAATGGGATAGTGTTAATGGGCTTTTGTGACAGCATTCTCTTCCTAGTGTCAACATGGTTGCAGATGGAGCACTCCACTTAACAACCCAGATGTAACTGGCTAAACAGTCAATGAAAAATTAGGTTGGGATTTCAACTAGCATCCTCTGGTTTTTACTGCTGGGGCTAATGGGATTATTTAACATGCACCGATGTTACTTGTAGGCAGTCCATGGTGTACCTCAGTACTTACTTAGCAAATTCAGACAACCAATCCCCCGGAAAGGATTTATTTTCTACATGTGTCAAATACAATGCTGAAAAACCTAACTATCAGACACTGAACAAATATCAGACTTGGCATACTGAGTTAATGATAACTTTAGGGCATGAAAAATTCAAAATTAACTATATAACATTTCAATGCAATGGCAATAGAGAGCAATTAAACTGACATTATTTAATTTTATCACTGGGCCACAGAACACCTTTCCCAGTTTTTAAAATCTTTCTTTATCGCGCATAGTCCACTGAACCTTACATCAGAATCATGTGCATTCAACAAAGAAAAAGCAGACATATATCTAGACTTGGGGCATCTAATCCAGAGTTAATTACAATAGAGTACAAATATATAAAAGGAAACAAGTCTAAGTGTTATACTGATTTATCATAATGAGGGAACTGCTCAGTTTTCTGCTACCTCATAAGAACATTACTGTCCTTTTAAAGTAATGTGGTAGTCATATTTTGAGTAGGACGTTATGTGGGCTTATCCTCATAGATGTAAGGAGAGAAGAGAACGGTTGAACAAGTACCCTCTGAGTGCTGAATATCTTGCATCTTACAGGAAGCAACTACTATTGCAAAAAAACCACAAATATTGTATTAAATTATAGTGGAACCATGATCCTATCAGCTCTGTTTTGCCATAAAAATAATCATAAAAGGGATTTAATGTGACCAAAGGTAAAACTATTAATAGTTCAGGATGAACAGAAATTGTGAATTGCTAATACTGTGTGAATGAATTCAGAATTAGAATGCTGTTATGCTGTCGATAGTAGCAGCTTTCAAGTCTTAATAGGATTATGTTTAAAATAGAGTGATATGAAATATATTTGCATCACTAAGACAAATAGAAATAATAGGGTTATGTTTTCCTTCATTTCCTAATTTTAGCTAAAAAGTATATGTGAATATGAATAATTGCCTTCTGTTTCTACTTTTTCATTAAAATCAGTAAATGGAAAAAATATACACCCTCACATCAATTGACACATTAATCGTGTAAGATCCAAAGTGAATATATATAGTATAATACAGTAATTGCTAAATTTACATCAACAAAAAAGATGAACATTAGCTTCATATATCAGTTTGCTGTATGTATAAACTTTGAAAGCGATCTTTTATAACTATTTCTCAACCTGAGCCCCACCTGCAATGCATGTATGACTACAGGACTTTTCCAGCTCTGCCCACAGACTCATTCACTCAGATGAATAAAAATAAACTCCTAACATTGCATGATGGAGCAATATGTTGTCCTTGGTGCACTATTGCTAAACCGTTGTCTGGATTAGATCTAATTGCATGAGTGATTTCACTTTTATATTTCTTCATAATTCTTAGACTAATGTAAGAGTTCCGACATACGATATTGCAAGTCTTCTAAAAGTATGAACTGTTGTAAATTAAGAAACCTTTAGGACTAACGTTCCTTTGTTCATGAACAGGTGTGGAAAAGTAGACGTGCATAAAAAGCAGCAATTAATTGATTGCTCATTCTCTCTGCATTCCTACACTTCTGAGATAGAACCATAGAAAAATTATGGCACAGAAGGAGGCCATTCAGCCCATCGTGTCTGTGCCAGCCGCTAAAAAACTAGCCGCCCAATCTAATCCCACCTTCCAGCATCTGGTCCATAGCCTTGCTGGTTACAGCTCTTCAGGTGCATGTCTAGGTACCTTTTGAAAAGAATTAAGGGTTTCTGCCTCCACCACCGATTCAGGCAGTGAATTTCAGACACCCACCACCCTCTAGGTGAAAAGGATTTTCCTCATGCCTCCTCTAAACCTTCTACCAATCACCTTAAATCTGTGCCCCATAATAATTGACCTCTCCACTAGGGGAAACGGGTCCTTCTTGTTTACTCTATCTAGGCCCCTCATAATTTTGTACACCTCAATTAAGTTACCCCTCAGCCTCCTCTGTTCTAAGGAAAACAACCCTAGCTGATACCTAGAAATGCTTGCAAACATTGAGAAAAGGGATAGATGAACTTGTTAAATGTTCATAAAGAAAATGAAAGAGCAACATTCTGTGCCTACAAAGACTATTTGAAAGATGATTATTTTCCCCCGATCCATCCTTGCCCAAAGTCAGAGACTTTTTCCAAAATTCTGGGGATGGGATGATTTGCATGGATGATTTGATGGGATGATATGAACCACCAGTGTCTGCATTAGCAGCAGCAATCTGACCCAAGCTGATCTGCCTTTCCAAGGTGCAGCACAGTCTTTGGAGAGGTCCAAATTGGCTAAAAAAAATTTTTATTTTAACTCTTCAGCTTCTATTGGAGCTAAAGTGACCACAGAAGATAATTGGTGTCTCCACAATCAATTAGAACAACAGTACAGCACAGGAACAGGCCATTCAGCCCTCCAAGCCTGCACCGATCTTGATGCCTGCCTAAACTAAAACCTTCTGCACTCCCGGGGACCATTTCCCTCTATTCCCATCCTATTCATGTATTTGTCAAAATGCCTCTTAAACGTAGCTATCGTATCTGCTTCCACCACCTCCCCTGGCAGCAAGTTCCAGGCACTCACCACCCTCTGTGTAAAGAACTTGCCTCGCACATCCCCTCTAAACTTTGACCCTCTCACCTTAAACCTATGTCCCCTAGTAACTGACTCTTCCACCCTGGGAAAAAGCTTCTGACTAGCCATTCTGTCCATGTCGCTCATAACTTTGTAAACCTCTATCATGTCGCCCTTCCACCTCCATCGTTCCAGTGAAAACAATCTGAGTTTATCCAACCTCTCCTCATAGCTAATGCCCTCCAGACCAGGCAACATCCTGGTAAACCTCTTCTGTACCCTCTCCAAAGCCTCCACGTCCTTCTGGTAGTGTGGCGACCAGAATTGCACGCAATATTCTAAGTGTGGCCTCACTAAAGTTCTGTACAGCTGCAGCATGACTTCCCAATTTTTATACTCTATGCCCCGACCGATGAAGGCAAGCATGCCATATGCCTTCTTGACTACCGTATCCACCTGCGTTGCCACTTTCAGTGACCTGTGGACCTGTACGCCCATATCTCTCTGCCTGTCAATACTCCTAAGGGTTCTGCCATTTACTGTATACTTCCCACCTGCATTAGACCTTCCAAAATGCATTACCTCACATTTGTCCGGATTAAACTCCATCTGCCATTTCTCCGCCCAAGTCTCCAACCGATCTATATCCTGCTGTATCCTCTGACAATCCTCATCACTATCCGCAACTCCTCCAACCTTTGTGTCATCCGCAAACTTACTAATCAGACCAGCTACATTTTCCTCCAAATCATTTATATATACCAGATGATTTTATTTTAGACAAGGTTTGGAGCCTTTGGAAAGCCTGAGGGGCCCTCATGGGTTGGGAAGGATGGGGGAGGCAGATGGAAGTTCCACTGATTGCTCACTTGTCCAGAATCCCAGCAGAGCCAGGATATGGCCCATAAATATTAGTTATGCGCTCTCTAGCCCCAGAAATTTTAAGACCAAAGAGGTATGAGGTAGGACAGCAGCGATTAATACCAGAATGTTCTCACCACAAACATGAGGCTGAATGATGGCGAGCATCTAAGATGGCGGCCTGCACATGTGGCTTTTCCTCCAAGGAGTCGCCGTGATATTATACGCGGCGGCTCATTTACATGGCTGAAGCGGACCGCCTCCCCCCCACCATGTATAGAAAGGGGCGGGCACTCCGTGGGCGCCACTGCGTGGGCACCAGTGCCATTTTTAAAGGGCTTCAAGCCCTTCCATTGAATTTTAATTTTTAAAGTTACAGGCAGTATAAATTTAATTCAAAATATTTAATAAGAGATTCAAACTCTCTCTCAACCCCCCATGACCAAACCATTTATTACTTGCCCTCTCCCTCCCCAAAAAAGGTTACATTGCGATCCCGACCTTCCCCCCCCAGAGTTTATAAACTATGAACTTAATCCCTTCCCATCACCCCCTGGACCAATCAGAAATGTTTAACCCTGCTCTCCCCCCTACCCCGCTCTGAAAACCTACCTGCTCCCCCCTCCCAACTAATGTTCCGCCTCGGATCTCCGAAGGCGCAGGAATTCTGGCAACCTACCTGAATATCGCAGCAGGACAGTAGATGGGAGCAGGTAGGTCATTGATTCATTAATTTACATTCATTTAAATATTTAGATCCTGCTCCCGTTGCCAAGAGGTGGGGGGGCCGCCACGAGTCCTCGCTGCAGCTGGTAATATGGGGCGGGGTCTTCCCACCATCGGGGCCTGTGGCGGGTCTCTCCTAAAGGCATTTTCCGGGCTCCCACGCCACGACCCCTGATGTCAGGGGGCCAGTAAACTTCAGTCCATGATGTAGCAACCATTATTTAGTATAACATGGTGAAGAAGGAGGATTAACAAGAGAAAGTACAGGATGTCCAGGAATGCAGAAGGCATGGGAGGTTCATGAGTTGTAGTAAATATTACCCCAGGCACTGTGGCCACTGCAATAGAGTCAGCTACTTGGGTGTGACAAAGAAGCTATGATTGAGGAGAGTCAGGTTCAGCAGGGGGATTGTGACTGATGTCTGCCACCTGTTTCATGATGATATGTAGGAGCAGCCAACTGTCTGCAGTGCATGTTGCCTTGTATACAACTTTTCTATCACAAGGGTTTTCGCAGTATCCATAGAGAACATCTCAGGAGTCAGCTGATCTGCCATATACTGCTGCATTGAGGTGGTAAAGAACCCCTTTATTGTCACACACCCTGCCACATATACCTCAGCAAGAACTATACTAACACCACCAAAAGCAACTTACATTTCTATATCACTCTTCATGTAACAAAAACAATCAAGAGTACTTTACAAGATAGTAAAATGTAGACACTGAGCAGAGAAAAAGGAAAAAAATTCAGGTTAGTAGGACAAATGCTGTATCAAAGAAAAAATTTAAGAGACATTTGAAGGTTGAAGTGAAGTGGAAAGGCAAAACAATTTTTGAGAATAATTTCAAAGGATAGCAGAGTTAATGATTGATAGAGTGGCCACCAATTGAATAATGCAGAGTTGGAGAAGCAGAGGATGCAAGCAGGGATGTACAGCTGGAGAGAGTCACACAGATAAAGTGAAGCCGTGGAAAGATCTTCAAACGAGGATGAGTATTTTGAAGTCAATTTGTCACAACAGGCAGGGAGACAGGGACATAAAAATCTTAATGGCCAGTTCTTGCAGTGAGCTCCTTAATTGAACTAATTATTTTGCTTTAGACTTATTTACTGCCATAGAACAGCTCTTTGGGATCCATGTTTATTTTTCCCATATATTGCATATGTTGTGTTCGCCCTTTAAACAATCGACACTTTAATTTCTACACAATTAAAGAATGACAGACTGCACAGAATATAATCTTCAGTGCTAGTGGTGAAAATGTCTAATGTCAATTTGCCTCGTGTGTTGTGAGCCTCTTACTGGTGGTAAATATGCCCTATTATGTGCTCCCCATAATGAATAACTCATGGATGGCTGCATGTGAGGCTAAATCTGAATGACCTTATAAGTACATTTATTGCAGTGGACTCAGTAATTTCTGAGGCAGTACTTATGTTGATGTACAGGGCTACACAAGGGCATAGAACTGCCATTGATATGTGTGCCAACTGGAAATACATATTCTACTCTATGCATGCCACTGCAGAAGGACCCCTCTTCCACAATGGCCATTGATCAGTGAGTGTAAGCATAAAATTGTGGGCATCTATCCCCAGTTGCCAGCATTATTCTCCAAGTAATTTGAAGCCAGCTAATACTGAAAGTCAGAAGCCCAAAGCCTCCATAACAGCAGTGCAGCTTTTTGAAAAAGTCCCCTTCTGTGCCAATGGCCTGCAGAGCTAAGGTGTCCACTGGTATTGCTGTTTGCTTAATGGCAGGTTGCTGTACAACCATTGATCCCTGACATCACTCATGGAGGAGCTGTCATGGCAAATCTGGATATTGTGTTTCCTACTCCCACTACCAAACCACATTCTATTCTCATTCAAAAGGAGGTAAATGACAACTCAATGGGTTTGATTTTAACTCTGTGTGAGTGGGTGGGTTTTGAATGAGTTAAAATCTCACCCAGTGTTTCTGCTGCTGTTGCCTCCACTTGAAATCAGACCCTCTTCAGCCTTAATCTCAATACAGCTCAGTAAGACATACAACATTTTTTTTCCCAAAATATACTTTATTCATAAAATCTGTAAAAAAATACATTACAAAACAGTTCCAAAAAGCACAAAGTCAAACAATACAAAGAGTGCAAAGGAGATCAGTTTCCTTCAATACAGGAGTGAGATGCCTCACAACCCTTCCATTTCATTTGACATGCCATGTACATTTTACAGCAAACAAATATTTTCTGGCCACAGTTCGAGGGGTTTTCCATGGATCCAGCCCCTCAGTTCACCTTGGTGGGTTGGGGGGTGGGGGGACCTTACACAGTGGTCTTTTCCTATTGAGCTCAGTAGGACATACAACATGCTCGGCGTGAATCAGCTGGCCTCTCAATGTCACTGCCACCCTTCCTTACCCTGACCTTGTCTTTTGGCACCCTCATTAGTGTCAACATTTTCTGAATTATGTGTATTTGAGCTTCTCACTACTTCAAGTGTGGTGCACAGGCATGTGGTTCTCCTTGGTTATAATTAATGGCTGAGTAAGTTTTCCTCAATCTGTGAAGATAGCAGATGGTAAATAATTAGTATGTAATCAATTTCGCTATTTGCATAGTGCATTGTATTTACATTATTACACGCTTGAACGCAGTGTGTATGGACATGTTCACACAATGTATCATATGAGTCGTACAGTATCTGATTAATAGGGTACTTAGGAGTAAATTTTTATAATTCAGCCTTCACACACTCAAGTCTTTCCCCAATTTCATTAAGCAGATCCAATCAGCTTGAAAAAAGACATGCTTTATGCCATATTTTCTGGCTAAGGAGTGCCAAACGCTTTATTCTTTAGATCTTGATTGATTCAGACGTTGTCACATAATACATGGCATAGAGTTTTGTCTTCATCACTTGTGTGTTAAGCATTACCTGAGCAGAGTGCAGAGAGGAAAACCAGGCAGAGAGGGTTGCATGCCTAGAACAGAGTCTGTCAGATTTTCCATCCTTTAAAAGAAAACTCAGGTGTGCTGTGTTATGGGGCATGCATTCCTCCCCACCTGCTTTTTCTTTCTGCAGTCCACCCAGGTAATGCTTCGGCAGTAAAAATCCAAATTTTCCCTATGTCTTTTCAAACCTCTTCCCAGCTAACAGAGTGTAAGCATGTATCAGCTCATACTGTGCACATCGCTATGGTATGATGGGATTCGGGCTTCACACAAACTTGTGCCATATAGAGTCCATTAATATAAAGGACATACAAATAGGACAGATACAAAATAGTAACAATAGGTTGTTATTTTCCCTGTTTAATACCACTGTGAAATGTGATGCCAGCATAACAATTTTTAAAATTCTGTCTTATTTCAAAACACTCAGATTTGCAACCTTATAAATTAATTGAATGTAGGGAAGGAAATACTGCATCACACAGAGAATAAGTTTAACAACAGCAAGGATGTATTAGTCAATGTATTTCCATGACTGAAACTATAATGTCCAAATCCCAGAACCTTCTGAACAGGAGCACAGTTTATGTCTTCATATATTTTTATCAACTAGTTCTAATTTTGTTTATATTGTTGCCTTATTTTAAATCCTATTTTATTTATTGTTTAATACTTTTGTTTAATTAACCTGGACATGGAGTCTAGGATAAATATGGTTAAAATATACAATAATTTCTTGTTTTAGATTCTGAAGACCCGCATGGCTCTACATTTGTCTCTAGGAGACAGTACAGGCTGCGAGTAATGAATCTGACAGGGTGTTTTGGATGTAAATAAACCATACTGTCTTAGTTACGTACTGGGTAGCAAAGTAACATCCTTTGTATGCCTAGATTGTACAGTACATGATACCAGGACATTAATTACATTACTAAGATTAGTGGCTACATAGAACTGGTGAAATGATTATGTATAAATACTAACTATATGTAAATGACTGTGATGATGAACATCAGAAAGTGTCAAACTACTGAAAATGTGGGCAAGCAGCTGTGTTGTGCAAACAATAAAATAAAAATATGGATTTGTAGTTCTGAGTTGAATGAATCTTTCATGTGACAGAGGATATTTGAGGAAATAAAGAGAATGAGAATCGTAATTGAAGATAGCTCCACACATCAACTGCAACAATTCCTCACATCACCTTCCACAAAGTACCAGAAATTCATTCTTTCTGGAATGACTTTCCAGAGGCAGATTTATGGTATGTCCCTGAATGGGTAATTGGATATTTCTCTCACCTCATCCTGTCCTTCTGCGTAACAGGATTGCAACCTCTGGGTGGACATATTCCTGCACGTTCCATCACATGAACCCCCCCCCCCCCCCCCCCCCGCACTTTCCACTGTCCTGCCCCCACACTCTCCCTTTGGTCACTGATATATCCATCCTCATGACGCACCACCTTCCCACACCAATTGGAAAATGAATAGACTCTTTATTACCCAATTGGTTGATTTTTGACTCAGTTTTTAAAAAAACTATCTTCAGTAATTTTAAAGCTAATAAGCATAAGTGGTCAAAGAAAATAGAAAAAAGACATAACTTTTTATGGCCTTATCATTTTTCTCCTGGGTTGCTTGCAGCAATGTCTGGGAGATAAAACTTTAATTTATGGAGACTGTAGGACAATCCTGAAGGGTTATTAACCCTACTCTGTTTCTCTCTCTCCTCTTGCTTTTTACTTCTTCTTCTCTCCATTTTCCTCTTTCACCTCTCTTTCCTTGTTTTCATCATCAAAGGCCCCAAGAATATGTATGGCCTGATCTGTTGCCCTAACAATGGTGAAGTGGAACTTCTAGCCTCTGGTGCGTTGCTCCCCTTCCCCATTCTGGTTCCTGGGATCAGGGGCAATTCATTAATTGGGTGGGCGCTTGCACCATTTGTGGCACAGTGGAGGTGCCTGCTTGGTGTGGAGGGGAGGAATTTGACTGTGAGTAATGCCACATCATTGGAATACTGGCTGCACCAGCAAAAAAGTGTTCTGTTTCCAAATAAGCCGGTGACCCTGAGGTAACTTATTGCCAGAAGGAAAGAGCCTTTAAAATTGAGATGGGCCCCACTTCCACTGGGTATCCATAGCATTGGGGACAATGGAGGCAAATGTAGTGGAAATTCTGCTGAATAACATTATCCCACCAGTACCCCCTGTTTCACCAACATCCACATGGTTTCAAAAGAATAATTCTTGTGCATGTCTTGCCACTGCAGTCTCTTTGGGTTCTCCTAATGGATTAACACACTCTGACAATGATGTCCTTATTTTGCTGTTCGGCTCACTATTATGGCAGTAAACTAGTGAGATCTGGGAAGAGTGTCTAGGTTCAGTGGATAATTTCAAATGTTGGCTGAAGATATTACTTTATAGCATAATAAGACTTCTTTTGGTTCTAGTGAACTTGACGCAATTGTAATTGGTCGATTTCAACACAAAGCATGTTTATACCTCTCCCTTTTCCTGCAGAGTGATGTAATGATCAACAGTGAGTTGGGATGTGTCTCTATAAAGTTATGAATCAAGCACAAACTCTGTTTCCTCATAAAGGTCATACACCTGAGGCAATCTAGGATTATATTTTAAGACTGCAACATGTATTTTAAGTTAAATTTGTTAAATTTTGGAAGTGTAAGCTTGAACACAGAGTTCTGTTCACAGCCAACTGGAAACAGCAGATATAGCTTCTGGATGCATACAGTGATCCACTGACCATTGAATCATTGAATTTATCACACATTCCTCATTTAATTACAAAATCTATATTTAATGAGCTACATGCTTCACTTGGTCCCTGCTCAAAAGATTTGCTTGTGAAAATCTTTAGGCATGTTTGTTCTCTGCTACACTTTGACATTTCAAAGTCAACCAACAGTTCAATGTTGAAATTTGGGTAGCTGGGACAACACTATTCAGGAGGGCTTTAAATATGGAGCTACATTCAATAGTCTAATTTTTTGGAGCCAACCATTTCTGTACAGGGTTACCATTTTCCTTTCTTTCCCCTTTCTTTGGGTCCAGACAGAAATGAGTAGAGGTTTAGCCATAAGTGCAAATCCATCAAAAAATACCAATATTAATGAATTAAGCCAATTGCTGATCTGATTCTCATTTCAGATTTTCACTTTAGCCCTCACATCAGCTTCAGTCTTGATATTGCAGTTTATCAGTGTCAGCCATTTTTACCATCTCATTGATGATATTCAAAAAAGCAGAGTACAGCACAGAAAATCTTACTTTTTGTGTGTCAACTTGACAGTATGCTTCTGTAAGCAATTAAAAACTAGCTTCAGTCTCCGTAATATTATTCTTCATCAGGTGCAAGGACATAGAGGTCATACTAGAAGAGGTTGATGAAATTCTGGCCTCTGACAACAAAAGTTACGATTCATGGAGACAAACTAGGGGAGTTACAGAAACCAACTGATACCTCAAATCAGGCTTATGGTATCATGAAGCCACAAATTTCTTAGCGTTGATTTAACTCAAGGCAGGCAGTAAGCTCCCATAATGTCACCTGTGTGAAAGCTAAGCAATGTTAACTCCTGGAACTCATTTTTAATTTTTTTAAAAATTCTTTTGTGGGATGTGGGCGTCACCGGCAAGGCCAGCACTTGTTGCCCATCCCTAATCGCCCTTGACACCTGAGGGGCTTGCTAGACCATTTCAGAGGGCAGTTAAGAGTCAACCGCATTGCTGTGTGTCTGGAGTCACATGTAGGTCAGATCAGGAAAGGACAGCGGATTTCCTTCCCGAAAGGACATTAGTGAAGCAGATGGGTTTTTAGTTTCATGGCACCATTACTGATACTAGTTTTTAATTCCAGATTTTTAAATTAATTAATTGAATTTAAATTCCGCCAGCTGGAATTTTTAACCTGTGTCCCCAGTGCATTACCCCAGGCCTCTGGATTACTTCTCCAGTGACCTTACCCCACTACGCCACCATATCTCCCAATAATCAATGGCTGCCTATCCAAATGCGTTGGGAAATGAACAGCCCTCTAAGCAGGGCTTTTGAGGCCAATTTAAAGCAGGAATACACCTCTTAAAGTGAGGTTGCATTCCCTGAAGACACATTGCATTTCCAGACTATGCACACAATTTTGCTGGGATTAATGAGTCGGAGGCATGCCTTCAGGTCTTCTGGAGGTTCTCATGGAGGAGGTCAGAGAAAGGAAGGGGTGCTGTTCCCCAGCACAGAGTCAGTGCCAGTGGCAGCAGCATCACCATTTCAATGCAGGAAGACGTTCAATGGCCTCACAGGAGTAGCAAGGGTGAGTACAGCTCTTCAACTCTCTAGCTCTCCCAAAAACATCTGACAATACTCCTTACACCCCCTCTCCTACCACTCTGAACAATTCCCTCCTTTCATCCCATCCTTCAGCAAAGGGGTCCTCAAAACCTTTTGTTTCTGAGGGCCCCCACTTGTTATATAATTTCCATGGACCCGCTGCAGCATAGCTTTTTAGTATAAAAAATAGTTATACAATTAATCATATCTTTATTATTTTTGTTTTATTTAGTTACTGTGAAACTGGGATGGTGGAATTCAGGTGAGCGGAATGGCCTACCTCAGCTGTAATTATTATGATCTTATAGAAAGTACTAAATCAGTTTTGTCAGACCTGTAAGCAGTGGTCCCATTCTATTTAATGGATGGGCGACAGAGCAATTCTGCTAACATATGACCGGGAAAGTTCTGGACTTGTGGCATGGTGGGAAAATATCCTGAAGAATTTTCCCTAACTATCATCCTAAAATTATAAATAAACTATCCTACAAAAAATTGCATGTTTCTAAACCTACCCTGAACTCGACATAAGCGGAGATGTGTATAAAAATATTCATAAGTATTCAACATCAATTTTTAAAAGTTAGGAAAAAGTATCATAATATCCAAAGGGGTTTGTGCATTTTTAAATGCTGGAAAGTTTGTGATCAATAGCTAAATGGGATCACGCAGGAGGCCCAGACGTGGTATAAGAAGATGGCAGCAAGCTTTGCAGCAGCAAAGTAAATGGAGCTTCTACTGCAATCACTTAAAGAAATATTTCAGTATTTATTTAATTTGATTTCCAATTAATTGTATAGCAGCTAAACAGAAAAAAATTGCAGGGCTACGGGGAAAGTGTGGGGGAGTGGGACTAACTGAGTTGCTCCTGCAGAGAGTCAGCACAGACATGAGGGGCCGAATAGCCTTTCTGCACTGTAACCATTCTATGACTGCCATGATCACAAATCAAACTTCATAATATATAAAACCTTTGGCAGGCATTTATGCTAACATGCTTGACCACAGCTTGTTCTTAATTCAGGCAGTGCACTGTATGGGTTGAATTTAGTGAACTCATTTGGAGCAGGAATGGAGGCATTGGGGGGGGGTGCGCGGAGGGGTGCCAGAGAATAGCATCAGACACATCCGCCCAGAAATCCAACATCGTAACACTGGTTCCAGATTTAGTTAGCAGCGGGAAAGCACCAAGATGGCGTCGCCAACCCGACGTGACAAGACTACCATTTAAATTGTAGTACAGTTAGTTATAATACATTTGCATGCAATTGACAGCAATCCAAGGTGGGGGGGCTTGGAATTATGTGATTGGAGGGTGGGCCTCATGCCTTCGACTCCCGGCCATTGAAATGTGGCAGCACCAAGGCAAGGCTTCACTGCTGCGACAGGAAGGCAGCCATGACCAGCACCGGCTAAAGGGAAAGGGGGGAGGGGAGGTTATTGTCAGCCTGCAGTGCTTTGAACTCTGCATGGGTGGCCATACTGCTGGGTGAGAGAGTCTGGAGCCCATACTACTGGGTGAGAGGGTTGGCTATCTGCAAGGGTAGGCACTGAGGGCCATCAGCGCATGAGCCAAAAGGAGTAAGGCATCTTTGTCACTGCAAGAACAGTGCTCTTGAAGCCTATTGATCACGTGGGTCTCATACACCCTGTCTTTGTGGACCCCTGTAGCATGATGCAGCATCTCCAACGGAGAGATCTCCGGAGGCAGCTGCACCTGTCCATAAAACTCAGCAACAAGAGCAACAGCAGCTGGCCATGCCAAGAAGGGCCCACTTGTGCCAGAGAGTGTACTGGACTCAAATCACCTCCCTCCAAATGGCCGAGCGGCATAGTCAGTATAGATTACAGCTCTCCAAGGAGGCCGTCACTGACTTATGTGCCCTGCTGCAGGAGGTATTGCAACCAATGGGTTTTGGTGGTCACCCTATGCCAGTAGCCCTGAAGATCGCGGTGGCACTTAACTTTTACGCATCTGGATCTTTCCAGGGATCCACCTGGGACATGTGTGGGTCTCCCTGGCAGCAGCCCACCACTGCACCAATGCCCTGTTCAAGAGATTATGTGCACTCCCAGACCCACACTGACAGTTAGGCCGAGAGGGCTAACAGATTCGGGGCCATCACTGGATTCCCCCAGGTGCAAGGTGTGATAGACTGCATGCATGTGGCCATCAAGTCTCCAATGAACCAGCCAGCCGCTTTCATCAACAGGAAGGGCTTCCATTCCATCAACTTTCAACTGGTCTGCGACTACCAAAAGCATTTCTTGCAGGTGTGTGCCCACCTCCTGGGAAGCAGTCATGGCACCTACATACTTCAACGGTCCCAGGTGCCACAGCTTTGCTGTCCGACCCTCCGCCCACTTGTCTTCAGTGATGGATTCTCGGGGACGAGGGTTGCCCATTGAAGACATGACTACTGACGCCTGTGAGGAACCCTCGCACTCCGGGGGAGGAGAGGTACAACACTTGCCACGTCGTCACCCGAGCGACCATTAAGCAGGCCATTGGGCTGTTGAGGATGAGATTCCACTGGCTCGATCGATCTGGTGGAGCTCTACAGTATGCCCCAGCAAGGGTTTCGTGTATTATGGTGTCTGTTGTGCTCTGCACAATCTAGCACTGCAGAGGGGAGAGGCTGTACATGAAAAGGAAATGATTGATCATCAGTCCTCAACCGACTAGGAGGACGTGGAGGAGGCTAATGAGCAGGTAGCACTGGATGTTAAACCCCTTGCACCGGAGGCCAGGCACATTGAGTGACGGCCAAGGAGACAAGAGACAATATCATAGTTACCTGCTTCCAGCCACTGTGATCGCCTCTTAAAGAGAACTCAATAAAGCCTCACTTCAATGCATTCAGTCTGTTGCCTCCTTTTTATTTGGGTTCCGTTCCTAGCGCATAGCTTAACCACGGACTCTGGCCCAGGTAAGACGCTTACCAAAGGATGACTGTGCCGACACTGGCAGCTCACTAAGGAGGAAAGGGGAAAGTCAGCATCTCACAATTAAGACATGAAAGAATAAGCATTTTCCACAATGAATGTTAACTTCAATAACGAAAAGGCTTTATAACACAAAACAAATGGCAAATTTTAAACACCTGTGAAACCCCAAGTGTTTCTCGGTGGTTTTCTTTATACATTTTTGAGTGCTTCTACAAGGTGTGATCCCAGCGCTAGCAGCCGCTGGAGATTGGCTGCTGATCAGGCTGCCCCTTGGCCTGTGTAGCTTTGGCAACCAGCCTCCGGCAGTCTGAGGCCTGGAGGGCCCCGGCTGCCTAAGGGTTTCCTGTACAAGTGCAGGACTCTTCTCAGGCATCATGGATGCTGGAGCTGGGCTCACTGGCAGAGGGGCTGAGGAGCCAGTGACCACATTCTGAATACCCTGAGGGAGCATCCAGCAGTGGAGATCAGCCTCTCCTCCTACCTTTCAAAGTTCACTTGAACCTCCCTGCTGACCACAGAAGGTCGAGGAGCGGGAGAAGACTCCAGGCACCTTGTCCTTCTCTCGCCTTGCCACTGCTACATTGAGCTCATGGCCAAGGAGATGGTGTACCAGTCGGCGCACATCTGTGGGATTTGGTTCTTCGTAAGGGTTGCCAACCTCTTGATGGAGGAAGCCATGTGCTCACATGCTTGAGACATGGCAACACTCTTGGCATGGATGGACTCCTCATGGTCTACTCAAGGCTGCGCATGGCCACCGGCATCTCCGCCAGATGTTGCCTTACCTCTCTCTGCAACTCCACATGCCCTGTACTCTCAGCACCAGAGGCTGTCATCAGCCTAGGGCTCAGCATGGGCTTGGCCACCCACAGTCCTCTGACTGTCAGAGGCCTTGGCATACTTCACAGCCTCAGCCAGCTGCTTGGGCGCATGTGTGGTGCTCTTACCAGCTTGTGATCCTAATTTTAAAGCCGAGTGGAAACCCACTGAGATGTAAGCATCTAGTGGAAGGTGCAGGAGAGTCATGGGACAGTATATCCTCTGACTGCTCCTCCTCAGCGGTTGACTGTTGTCCCCCTTCAGACGCCGACCTGCATGAGAGAACACAACCATGTGTGGGTTAGGCAATGCAGCTCTTGTCATGATATTCATGCGTGATGTGGATCTCCAGAGGTGTGTTGGGTGTTGAATGAAGACAATCCTAACTCTCTTGCACGGAGACTCCAGTCTCACCATCTGCTATTGACCGGCTGCCTTAGGTCCCCACTAATTCCAGTGCTTCATTCTCAGCTGCTGAGAGAAACATAGAAAATAGGAGCAGGAGTAGGCCATTCGGCCCTTTGCGCCTGCTCCACCATTCATTATGATCATGCCATATGTCTGGAATTCCTCCACCAGTCTGCAAGGACTCCCTGTTGTTATGGGCCCGCTTGTCCTGCAAGTGGAAAGAGGGAGATAGTCATACTTCACAGGAAGAGCTACCAGACAGATCTGCTAGGGGCAGCCCCTCGTCCCCTGCTGGAGTTTCCTATGTGGCTCAACACAACATCAGCTCTCAGGGGAGGGAATGGGCATGAGCTGTGAAAGAAGGTGGCCTCTGGCAAAGATGCAGCCATTAATCTGGCAGGATGTGTTGATGCCTAACCCTTTTGCCAGAGCCTTTGTGGTGCCTCCTTCCCCATACAAACATATGCACTAGCCGCAGGAGTAGGCTATTCGGCCCCTCAAGCCTGCTCCACCATTCATCTGTTTGTGGATATAACTTCATTTACCTGCCTGCCCCTGATACCCTTTGACTCCCGTTTTTGTCCAGAATCTATCTACCTCTACCTTAAAAACATTCAATGACCCTGTCTTCAACATGATAATTTTCTTAGTACCCTTTACCTGATGATGGCAATTGTTATAAGTTCCTTCCTCCCTTTCAACTCTTGATTCACAATTATTTCTGAGATGTTATTTGTATCCTCTACAGGAAAGACAGATGCAAAAAATCTATTCAGTTCCTCTGCCATTTCCTTATTTTCCATTATTAACTCCCGAGACTCACTCTCTATAGGACCAGCACTCACTTTACTTACTCTTTTCCTTTTAAGTACCAGGAGAAACTCTTACTATCCGTTTTTATATTTCAAGCTAGCTTGCTCTCGTACTCTAATTTCTCTCATTATTGTTTTTGTCATTCTCTGCTGTTCTTTATATTCTGTCCAATCTTCTGACCTGCAACTGCTCTTTGCTGAATTGTATGCTTTTTCTTTCAATTTGATACAATCTTTAACTTCCTTAGTTAGTCACGGATGGTGCGTCCTTCCCCTAGAGTCTTTCTCATTGGAATGCATCATTGCTGAGTGTTACGAAATATCTCCTTAAATGTCTGCCACTGCGTCTCTAATGACCTACTTTCAGAGCCCTCAGCCAGTGGTCAAAAGCAAGCTGCTTTCTTCTTTCAGACTCCAGATTAGTTTGATTAGCTTGCTTCTTAAGGGTTCTAAACTTTTGGCGATAGGCTTCGGGTACTAATTCATATGCCCTGAGGAGAGCCCTTTTTGTCTGTTCATAACTTGCTGAGCTCTCATCTGGCAACAGGGAATAAACCTTATGGGCTTTTCCAGTTAGCTTGCTTTGCAGTAACAGAGGCCAGGTCTCAGCTGGCCATTTTAGCTGCTTTGCCAGTTTCTCAAAGGACACAAAAACCTCTTCTACATCCTCCTCACTGAATCTTGGAATTAGTTGAGCTACTTTTAACAATTCTGTACCCAGCCCTGAATTATGCTCCTCCATATTGGCTATGCTTTCACTAGGGTTACTCTGTTGCCCCCTAGTTAACTCAAGCCACCTTCGCTCCCTTCCTTTGCATTCTTTCTGGTATATTCTTTCTCTCTTCCTCTCATTCCTTCTCCTGTTCCTTCTGGAAGGCTCTCTCTTTCCCTGTCTTCTAATTCAAGTTTCCTTTGTTCCAATTGCATCTTTGCTAGCCATATCCTATCTGGGTCTACTTCTAACCCTGTTTCTGCTTCTTCCGATTTAAGGGAAAGATGGTTGGCCACTGGCCTTAGCAGTTCAGACTTCCTAGCCTTGCCACATACAGTGATCCCACACTGCTCAGCCATTTTCCTCAACTCCTTCTGTCTTGACTCTAAGATTATGACTCTTATAAGCAGCAACAAGGTATTTGACCACGGCCGGTCAGATCGCCATCCATCTGTCACACCACAAGTAGCCACACCATCCACATCGGCTGATTGGAAGGACAAGGGAACAGCTAGTAAAAGAGCATATCTGGGGACCAGACCCAAACGAGGTACCTCGAGGGAAAGAATTTAATTCCTGTCTCTGCCTCCTCCACTTTCTCCTTCTTGTCATCCAATGGCCAGGCTAAAAGATATTTCCTTAAACTTTGATACATCTTTTGTACAATTTTTGCAAAGTTTACTCAGTTTGAACACTGTTGCACACTTGTCCAAGTTTTTTTTTTAAGTTTAATACATTTTTTCCAACAATTTCTGAATCTTGAAACTATTTGCACTCTTGTACACAATTAATGTTAAAGTTTGATATAATATTTGCACAACGTTAAAGTACTTTATACAATTTTAAAACTGCTAACATTGCTTAGTCTTACCAGGTGTTAAATATTTGCACTTGTACATAGCCAGATTTTGGGAGCTGCAAAAGAAGTCTTTTTATATGAATGTTTTTATTGAATGTTGACAGGTGGCAATTTCAATTTCTTGTAATTAATCTTTTTTGAATTTGAACACATCAGTGTTTGAGACTTCTTCTGTTTGTTGCCTCTTGTGGTTGGGCGGGGGATTGTAATTAAGGTTAGGGGCTCATTGTGTGAAATCTCACCCTGTGTTGGGACAGCTCTACGCTTTCAGACACTTGCCTCCTCTGCAAGGGATCAAGAGATATGGGGAGAAAACGGGACCAGGGTACTGAATTTGACGATCAGCCATGATCTTTTTTTGAATGGCAGAGCAGGCTCAAAGGGCCAAATGGCCTACTCCTGCTCCTGTTTTCTATGTCTCTATGTTAAGTGCAGCATCCTCTGCTCAGTATCTGTTTAAATTGGCTCTTCCCCTGGGATGTCGAGGTCCAACCCTCCTGCCAATGCTAAGTTGTGTACCATAATCCTAGCCACTTACATTTGAGAATTCAAAAGTACACTCCTGAACAGGCATTCTACAAATGTCACATTTTCTGGCTGTACCACTCACATGATAGATAGATTCCTATTTTGTGGTCCCACCGCCAGGAGTGGTGATGGGCGTGAAAAATGGCAGCCAGCAAGTATGGGCCGCATGCGCCGCAATTTTGAGTGCAGTAGCTCATTATCATATGAGGGGTGGCCACACCTCCCCCCTAACGTGGCAGGGCAGCCTCGGCAACGCTGTGAACTACGTCAACTGTTTCTGTGCAGGCGCCATTTTTAAAGGGCTGCCAGCCCTGCTCAGAGAATGCAGAGTCTCCCCCAACTGCACCAAGTGCAGAATTGACCCCTTTCCCCCACCCCCACTACACTGCAGAGTTCCCATCTTCCCCACATCAGTGGCGCCAGCTTTCCATGGACTGGAAAGTGAATGCAGTGAGTATCGCCCATCGTGCTGAAGAGCCAGAACTGCAGGTAAGATCACTCCAGTTTGCATTTTAATTCATGCAAACAGGTAATTTAAATATGTAAAGTCAGGTCCCGTCGCAGAGCAGCAGAGGGTCCGCCCTGAAGCATCCCTGCCGCCGGGAAGATCGTACAAACATACAAATATTAAGAGCAGGAGTAGGCCACTTGGCCTCTCGAGCCTGCTCCGCCATTCAATAAGATCATGGCTGATCTGATTGTAACCTCAACTCCACATTCCTGCCTACCCCCAATAACCTTTCACCCCCTTGCTTATCAAGAATCTATCTATCTCAGCCTTAAAATATTCAAAGACTCTGCTTTGACCTCCTTTTGAGGAAGAGAGTGCCAAAGACTCATGGCCCTCAGAGAAAAAAATTCTCATCTGTCTTAAATGGGCAACCCCTTATTTTTAAACGGTGACCCCTAGTTCTAAATTCTAAAAGCCACAAGAGGAAACATCATTTCCACATCCACCCTATCAAGACCCCTCAGAATCCTATATGTTTCAATCAAGTCACCTCATAATCTTCTAAACTCCAGCAGATAGAAGCCTAGCCTGTCCAATCTTTCCTCATAAGACAACCCACCCATTCCAGATATTAGTCTAGTAAACCTTCTCTGAAATGCTTCCAATGCATTTACATCCTTCCTTAAATAAGGAGACTAATACTGTACACAGTACTCCAGATGTAGTCTCACCAATGCCCTGTATAGCTGAAGATAACCTCCCTACTTTTGTATTCAATTCCCTTCACAATAAATAACATTCTATTAGCTTTCGAAATTACTTGTACCTGCACACTAACCTTTTGCGATTTATGCACCAAGATACCCAGATCCCACTGCATCTCAGAGCTCTGCAATCTCTCACCAATTATATCGTATGCTTCTTTTTTATTCTTCCTGCCAAAATGGACAATTTCACATTTTCCCACATTAGACTCCATTTGCCAGATCTTTGCCCTCTCACCTAACCTATCTATATCACTTTGTAGCTTCCTTATATCCTCTTCACAACTTACTTTCCTACCTATCTTTGTGTCATCAGCAAAGTTAACAACCATACCTTTGGTCCCTTCATCCAAGTCATTTATATAAATTGTAAAAAGTTGAGGCCCCAGCACTGATCCCTGTGGCACACCACTCGTTACATCTTGCCAACCAGAAAATTCCCCATTTATGCCTACTCTCTGTTTCCTGTTAGCTAGCCAATCTTTTAGCCATTAAGTCCATCAGGAAGGCACAGTGGCGCAGTGGTTAGCACCACAGCCTCACAGTTCCAGTGACCCGGGTTCAATTCTGGGTACTGCCTGTGTGGGGTTTGCAAGTTCTCCGTGTGTCTGCGTGGGTTTCCTCCCGGCGCTCCGGTTTCCTCCCACAAGCCAAAGACTTGCAGGTTGATAGGTAAATTGGCCATTAGCAATTGCCCCTAGTATAGGTAGGTGGTAGGGAAATATAGGGACAGGTGGGGATGTGGTAGGAATATGGAACTAGTGTAAGATTAGTATAAATGGGTGGTTGATGGTCGGGCACAGACTCGGTGGGCCGAAGGGCCTGTTTCAGTGTTGTATCTCTAAAAAAAAAGCTGGGGACTTGTCAGCCTGCAGCTCCAACAATTTGCTCTGTACCAGTTACCCGGTGATTGTAATTTTCTTGAGTTCTTCCCTCCCTTCCATTTCCTGATTTACAACTATTTCTGGGATGTTACTTATGTCCTCTATGGTGAAGACCGATGCAAAATACCTGTTCAATTAACTTGCCATCTCCTTATTTTCCCTTATTAATTTCCCAGACTTACTTTCTATAGGACCAACACTCACTTTGTTAACTTTTCTTTTTAAAATATCTGTAGAAAGTCTTACTATCTGTCTTTATATTTCTCACCAGCTTTCTCTCGTACTCTATAGTTTATCCCTCCTTATTAATCTTTTAGTCGCTGTTTGCGGCTTTTATATTTTATCCAATCTTCTGACCTGCCACCCATTTTTGTGCAATTATATGCTTTTACTTTAACTTTTTTAGTCAACCACGGATGGTGGGTCATCCCCTTAGAATGTTTCTTTCTGGTTGGAATGTATCTATTCTGTGTATTCTGAAATATCCCCTTAAATGTCTGCCACTGCATCTCTATTGACCTATCCCTTAACCTAGTTTGCCAGTTCACTAGCTCTGCTTTCATGCCCTCATAATTGCCCTTATTTAAGTTTAATATACTAGTCTTAAAATTTCAATCATATTATGATCGCTGCTGCCTAGGGACACCTTCACTATGAGGTCATTAATTAATCCTGTCTCATTGCACAATACCAGGTCTAGTATAGCCTGCTCTTTGGTTGGCTCCAGAATGTGTTGTTCTAAGAAACTATCCCGAAAACATTCTATGAACTCCTCACCTAGGCTACCTTTTCCCATTTGATTTTTCCCAATCTATATGTAGATTGAAATCCCCCATGATTATCAGCATACCTTTCTGACAAGCACCCATTATTTCTTACTTTTTACCCCGTCCTACCATGTGGTTACTGTTAGGGGCCTGCTCACCACTCCCACATATGACTTCTTACCTTTATAATTTCTCATCTTGACCCAAACCACTTCTACATCCTGGTTTCCTGAATTTAGGTCATCCCTCTCTATTTTGCTAATACCGTCATTAATTAACAGAGCCACCCCTACACCTTTTCCTAGCTTCCCGTCCTTCCTAAATGTATTCTACCCTTTAATATTCAGGGCCCAATCTATGCCATTCAGCAGCCATGTCTCTGCAATTGCTATCAGATTGTACTTACTTATTTCTATTTAAGCCATCAGTTCATCTGAACAGTGGTTCCAGCACAGTTCAGGTGCAGACCGTCCCAATGGTACAGCCCTCACTTTTCCCACTACTGGTGCCAGTGCCCCACAAACCGAAACCCACTTCTACCACATCAGTCTTTGAACCATGCATTCATTTCTCTAATCTTATTTGCCTATTCCAATTTGCACATGGCTCAGCTAATAATCCAGAGGTTCTGCTTCGTAATTTGGTGCCTATCTCCTCATACTGACTATGCAGAACCTCCTTCCTTGTCCTGTCCATGTCGTTGGTACCTACATGGACCACGATAACTGGATCCTCCCCTCTGTATGTTTCTCTCCAACCCTGAGCAGATGTCCCAAACCCTGGCACATGGCAGGCAACAAAGCCTTCTGGATTCTTGCTCTTGGCTGCAGAGTAGTGTCAATCACCCTCACAATACTGTGCCCTACTATTACTACTTTCCTTTTTGCTCCCCCCACTTCAACGGCTTCCTGTACCATGGTGCCATGGTCAATCTGCTCATCCACACTACAGCCCTCGCTCTTGTCCATACAAGCTGCAAGAACCTCAAACTTGTTGCTCAATTGCAAGGGCTGAGGCTCCTCCACTCCCACATTCTCGATCCCCTTACCTGCCTGACTCGCAGTCACATCCTCCTGTCCCTGATCACTGACGAAAACAGATGACCCTATCCTAAGGGGTATGACTGCCTTCTAGAACAAAGTGTCCAGGTAACTTTCCCCCTCCCTGATGCATTGCAGTGTCTGCAGCTCAGCCTTCAGCTCAATGACTCTGAACCGAAGCTCCTCTCCTCAAGCCGCAGACACTACAGACATCACTTCCGTGGATGGCCGTGGCATCCAGGAGCTTCCACATACTGCAGCCATGACACATCACCTGTCCTGCCATTTTTTTGGTGTTAATTTAATTACATTTATTTTCTCTTAATTAATTTATAGTTCCCCTCCTTACTGAACTCCCTCAGTTAGTTACCAAACTTTCTTCTCCACCTTGCGTTGGGTTCTGTGGTGGGTTCCTGCCTCTCTGAACTTCTGGCCACCCCCATCATAGAGCCCGACGTCAGGATGAGAACAAAATCCAGCCCTTAGCGTGCCAATGAGGTAGGTTTACAGTTTCTACTTTCAGCATAATCAGGAAGAAATGACTGCAATTTATGCTTGCAACTGTGATTAGGGTACAGTTCAATTTTCACTAAAATTTATTTGCATAATCACAAACATAAAATTTTTCCTGGACAAGCACAATCAGGCAGCATAACAGAATGTAGTTGGTTTTTCTTTGCTTTGAAAAATACTCATTGATGTATTTATGAGTGATTAATACAGTGGAAAATGGGTATATCACAAAAATGTAAGCATTTTTAATAAGTAGAAGAAGGGTCCGAAGAAGGGTCACTGACCCGAAACGTTAACTCTGCTTCTCTTTCCACAGATGCTGCCAGACCTGCTGAGTGAATCCAGCATTTCTTGTTTTTGTTTCAGATTTCCAGCATCCGCAGTATTTTGCTTTTATTTTTTAATAAGTACCCTGATTTTAAAGCACTGAAAATTAGTTAAAACAAATTATACTGAACCATTTACTAGTTTCATTAGTGTACTAGCCAGTTTCTTAGTAAATTAAATATTTTTTAATATGCAAGTTTTAAAATGTACAACTAGTGCCTATGTGCCTAAACAAAGGAGTTCAGTTTAAAGAACCTCCTTGAACAGCTGTAAACAGCAGAGACTGGCCAGGCTTATTTTTATCTAAATAAGTCTATTTAGATCTGAGGGTGTGGTCAGTTTTGTAGATTAGGAGAAATGATTTTTAAATCAGCCTTAAAAATTGGCAAACCTCAATTTATGTTTAATGCAGCTAACATTTAAAATTCCCCGCTCTAATTGTCAAGTGATTTTATCTGGATTGGCTGATAAAATGAGTGAAAATCAGCCGAAACTCTATCTCACGATTTTAGTCAATTTCTAATCGACAAATCACTAACACTGCCAGCACATGCGCGATTTCTAGAAGCCAGCTCTGCCCACAACACTGGCCACACACCCAGAACAAATGTATCATTGGGAGTTTCTCCTAATTGCACTTGTTTGCAGGCCTTCGAGAAGACTCGAGAAAAAAGCTGGATCATTTGGGCGCAAGGACACTAATAGGGTACATTTAAAATGTTTTGAATGTTTTTTTTAAAATTTACTAACAAACTGACTACTGTACCCCAATCTAACTAGCAAATGGTTCAGGAATTTAAAATCAGGTTACTCACAGGTGGTGAACGGACACTGATTAAAATGCTCCTTTGATAAAAAACAGTTTTCAGCTGTATTAATCAAACTTTACCTAGTTACTGCTCTTAAGTATATCAAGGAATATTTAAAAAAATTAAATGGCATTTTAAAATGCTGCCCAATTGTGCTGGTTCATGGTGGATTTTGCATTTGGCATTATACAGATGAGTTTGAGCGAAAACGCAGGCAGAAAACTTCTCAAAACAGGCATAATTTGCGATTGGATTGCTGATCGTACCCAAAGCAGAAACATTACCCCAATATATCTTCTATGTCTCACTCAAACATGTGGTACTATCCACATTTTTGAGACGTTTCCAATAACTTAGCAACTGATGTGGCGTGACATCATGTACTGCAATCATCCTACTAAATAGACAACTGTCAAACTTCAGTTTGTGTAAAAAGAACACTTTTTTTTCTGGAATATACAAATTTACACCCAATATCTTTAAACAAATTCCAACATATGCATCTTCAAATCTAATTGGTTTAATGTGGCCCATCAATTTATAAATCTTTAAAGCTAATTCCCCTGAGAAAACATATCCAAAGCCACTACAATATGGAGGATATGTACTGAAAGGATAGTCACTTTTTGGAATTTCAAATTTGAATATGGGCTTTGTAAACAAAGCTCTTTTTGGTTTTGTGTTAATCAAGGGGTAGCCTGTGAAAAAGTCACTGGAAATATTTTTGTTAATTTTCAGCAGAAAATTAATTAAATACTTTATATTTATAAATACATCAGCATCTGCTTTCATCACATATTCAACCTTGGGACAAAATTCTGAAATCCACTGAAATGCCATTTTTGTCTTTAAGGTCAGGTTATCATAAGAGTCTATAAAATCTTGACTGATTATATCTCCAAACACATTTTCTTCTTCTATTAATTGTCTCACATGAATGTGATTTTCCTCATCTTTTCCAAGCAAGAACAAAGTAATGACCTTTTTCCCCAACCACGTCTGCATCTGTCCCCATGTTAATCTGATTGCCTGTCGTGCATCTACTTCTTTCGGTCTTGTGGCAACTAGTATAACTAGAGAGGGAATTTCATCTTTACATTTCAAATGCGGAGTCATGGTAAAACTGAAGTTATTTTGATAGATTGGTTTCTGGTGGTGGAAGAACAGCCAGTCGATTTTTTCCTTTGAACTGTCATTCACATGAGTGATCAAAAAAAAGGCTATAATGAGCAGGCAGAGACAAATAAACAACTTTCTCTGAGAAAACAGATTCATCATCATCGAACAAGTGAATGAAATCACACTGTTTGTCACAAATTTCAGTTTCCTTCACAATTTTATTCCTGTTTTTCTCACAATCTGCAACAAAAAAAAAAGATACAATTAGTTGTCTGTATCACTCCCGGAACTTAGGGCTGAATTTTATTGGGGCACCACACTTTGCAATGGCGCCCTTTAAACTCAGCAGGGAGCCCGCATTCAGTGGCCGCCGAGGAGCCCCCGCGATGTTTAAATAGTGGGGGCACAGCGTCCGTCCGCGATGACGTGTGGTGGTGGCCGCTGCGTCCCTGGCAACAGCGTCCAGTGCCACCGCGCAGGTGCCATTTTTAAAGGACTTTAAGCTCTTCAATGTTTAAAGGCAAAATATAGTTGAGTGTTATTAAACATAAAAATAAGTGATGGAGGCCATTCTCCAACCACCCCCCACCCCCACCCCCAATGGTCATCTCATTGCCCGAAATGACCATCCATTGATTTTACAAATACCCGAACTTTCCCCTCAACCTTCAATCTTTTGCCCTTCAACCCCTTCCCAACATCCCCACATCCAATTAAAATTAATTTCCCCGTTCCTCCACCCCACCACCCTGAAAATTCTATCGCTCCCCTCTCCCCACTAGGTTCATGCCCAGAACTCCGTGCAGAGTTCTGAAGGCGCGTGAAGCACGAACGGCGGCCGTAATATTGGCATGGGACGGCCGCCGCCTGCAGATAAGTTTATTTGCATCTCATTTGGTACAATTTGCCTATGTATATGAAGGGCCAGCTGCCTGGTGGTGGCAGGGGGGTGGGGGGGGTAATATGTAGCGGGTAATATAGCGGGCCCGTCTCGACGCCGCAGGTCGAGGTGGGTCTCTCCCCGCATGATTTCACCGGCCACCACGCCGTGATCTGCAGCGTCAAGGGGCCGGTAAAATTCAGCCCTTAATTTTTCAAGTTCATATGTAACTTATTCTGCTAAAATCTGCTATTGGACTGTATTCTTTTGGGAAACTGCTTATTGTACCTCTCAGCAGAATAAATGTAGGTAATGCAGCAAACAACAGTGTCACAATAATTCAATCCATCAGTTTATTCTCATGATTCTTGCACTTAGTTGTACTCTTTGCAAAGTAGAGATTTACTGTGTTAAGTTAAATAAGGTTAATGTTAATCTCACTCGCACAATGTACCTGATTTGGCACTTCTAACTTCACACCAGGTACTGTCATGCAATCAGCCACTCCTTTATGCATTTTAACCAGACCAGTAGTTGAATTTTAATACTCTCTTTAGGGCCATAGCAACCCCCTGTGTTAAAACAATCACTATAAAACGGGTAAGCATAGACTAAACAAATGTGAACCTAAATAGATACACAAAAAAATCAGATGGAAAATAATGAGATAAAAGGTTATATTTTGGGCCTCTTTAAATATTCATATCCTAGACTATTTCAGCTTTCATATTGTAGAGCAAAGGATCAAGTTGCCCCAACCTAGTCTGACCTGCATGTGACATCAGCAACTATACTATGTGCTTGACTCTTAACGCCCTCTGAGCAAATAGAGGAGAGCAATAAATGCTACCTTGCCAGTGTTGCTCACATTCCAGAAACAAATAAGATAAGATCTATCCTTGGCTTGAGGTTATCCAATAATCTGCTACCTGTGACCTAACTTGCATCATGTCCCATTCATCCATCACTCTTGTGCTTGCTGACCTACACTGAGTCCCAGTTACGCCATACCTCGATTTAAAAAATTTCATCCTTGCTTTCAAATCCTTCCATGGTCTCTGCCCTCCCCAGCTCTTCAATCTCCTCCAGTCCCACAACCATCCGAGATAATCTGTGCTCCTCTAATTCTGGCCTCTTGAGCATCCCCGATTTTAATCGTTCCACCATTGGTAGCCGTGCCTTCAGCTGCCTGGGTCCTAAGCTCTGGAATTCCCTCCCTAAACCTTTCCACCGCCCAGTCTCACTTTTCCCCTTTAATACACTCCTCAAAACCTACCTCTTTGACCAAGCTTTTGTTCATCTGCCCTAATATACCTTATGTGACTCAGTGTCATATTTTGTTTTATAACGTTCCTCTGAAGCACCTTGAAACATTTTATGATGTTAAAGGCACTATATAATTTCAAGTTGTTGTAACATAAATAAACTTTTGACAACTCACCTGAGAAAATAAATACCAAACTCTCTTTGGTAATTGCCTATAAATACTGGAATGTCTTCTGCCTTCATAAAATCCTGGTTCAGTCTTCTGAAGCAGAACAGTATCACATCAGACTTATTACTTTAGATTGGGATATCAAAATAACTTATTAAATAATTAATACATGAATAACCTAAACAAAATCAAAATACTGCAGATGTGCAAAATCTAAAATAAAAATAAATGCTGGCAACATTCAGCAGGTCAGAACTATCATTCTAATGAAAGGTCAGCAACTAGAATTGTTAACTGTATCTTTCTCCAAGGATCATATCTATCAGTAGAAAGCCTTGAACCTAACAAAATAGTAAGTCACAATCTAATATTAAACCATTCTTTTACAGGTAACGTTTGTAAACAAAAACCTGTTCTTCTTTTCAATTTTGTGACAAGTGTTAGCTAGCCATCTTTTCCTGCAAAATTTCTAAACAGTTCAACTATCTTCTGATAATTAAATGAACAAATCCGGCCACTTTCACTAGTTGCGGTGGCTTTTTTTGGATTTTTCATAATAAAGAGTCAGATTTGCTGTCATGGATTTAACTGAATGAATCAAATTATTTCTCCTGACTTAGCTTAGATCCTCACTCAAACATGCAGTGCAAAAGACAATCTGTAACAACCTGGCATATGAATATAGCATTAAAATATTTGCATATAGTGTACAAATATTTGAAATCCTTTAAATTTGCTATATCAAACAGAAGTTCGTTATGTAAGCATTTAGATTGTAATTCTGTGAATATGCTCGGAAAGTGAGGAAGAGAGAGGGAGAAACGAGATACTGAGAGACAAGCACAGTGTCTTTCCTCTTCCTAAATAGAGTTGAATTTGAAGGCAATCAGAAAGTCTTCAAATTATCACCTGTTTTTTTTATTAGCAGAAAATGTAAACATTCTAATCCCTGACACCTTTGAAACAGATTGACACAGAGAAACAGAGACACAGAAGGGAAAACACACATAAACACTTCATTTTGGTTAAAATCAGTTAAGGGAAATAACTTTGGCAGATCTGCCTTTGGAGGCAGACCTGGACCCTCACCAACCCCCTCACTTTGGCCAGGGTAATTGCTGGTATGTCGCTTTCCACTAGGTGTACTGATCTACTTAACTACTAAGAGGCCATGATCACAGGAACTCCCAATGTAGGGAGTTACTGCCCTATCCTTATGTCCCTTTCAAGGGCCAGGTGAACACTCTACTTTATACAAGACTATTTGGAAGGTTAGCTTGAAGGACCCAACCAATTCAGGTTCCGGCATGTTTTGTGACACTTTCAGCCCTCCCACTAGAGTTGCAGTGGGCATGCACCAAAAGGGCTATGCAATTTCAGTCCATATTTTATTTATACATATAATATATATTATATGTATATTTTAAATGCCATTCATTTACAGTCACAGAATAATAGGCAATGGTGGAATTCAAACCCCAAAACAATCAGTAAAATCCAAGAATAATATTTAAGAAAATGGTACAGTCACTATCTAAAACTAGACAAAAATGCATATTTTTGTAAGAATTCATTTGGCCAAATGTAGGAACTAAATATAGTCAGTGTAGCATAGCTACAGATGCAAACCATAACCATATGAAATTTGTTATGGTACTTTAAAAGGATAGTCAGAAAGGAGATGAAAACTGTAAAATATGGAAATGACTCTGAAGCAGAGCATGAAGTAATTGACGTTCTTAATAATTAAGTCCTTCAATTTTTCATGAGTGTGCATAAGCTACAAGAACTTACAAAGGATGATAAACCCAAGTACAGTGAATGGCAAATATAAATGATACAAAATCCTAGATAGGTGAAAAGCAGGTTGGCATTAAGATCATGCAACCTATGTAATTGCAAGGAGCCCCTAGCCAGTGAGGGGATCCAGTGAAAAGGCACCAACACAATTGTAATTATGTCAACAATTTTTATAATAACTGTGCTGATATGATATTAGATAAAGTAGGTAGTGTTTAGTTTCATTGCCTAATAACGTAGGGACCCCAAACTAAATCTTTGCATGGGGTCCCTGCAAGACAAACACCGATTCTGGCTAACGGAATTTAAATAAATTCCAAGGTAGGTGATATTTATTCCGGTGTACTAAGAAAGCCAAAGGTTTGCAAAGCATTGGCTGTGAAGGAGTTTATGAACATTAGAAATACTATTAAGGGTGGCAAAGCTGATGCTGCAAGTGCAGCCCCATTTGTTTTCAACAGTCTTTGAAATATTGGAATCACTGGTGTCAACCCGACATTATCTCTACAACAATAACCTCAAACAGCAGTCAACATGGATTCAGAAGGTGAATACCCTGTCCTCCAAGCCTTCTTTGAGGAAGTGACATCCAAAGTGCCTGTGGAAAGCCCTAAAATGTGGAGTACTTGAGGTTTCCAAAAGAAATTAAGTTCCACACAATGGACTACAATTTAAACACAAAGCTGTAATTTAGTTTAGTTTTAGTTTTAGAGATACAGCACTGAAACAGGCCCTTCGGCCCACCGAGTCTGTGCCGACCATCAACCACCCATTTATACTAATACTACACTAATTCCATATTCCTACCACATCCCCACCTGTCCCTATATTTCCCTACTACCTACCTATACTAGGGGCAATTTATAATGGCCAATGTACCTTTCAACCTGCAAGTCTTTTGGCATGTTGGAGGAAACCGGAGCACCCGGAGGAAACACACGCAGACACAGGGAGAACTTGCAAAGTCCACACAAGCAGTACCCAGAATTGAACCCGGGTCGCTGGAGCTGTGAGGCTGCGGTGCTAACCACTGCACCACTGTGCCGCCCCATTCAGGGTAACTTTTTTTTTAGTACTACTTAGTCCTGGGAAGTGGAAATCCAATTGGCTGGGAAAGCTATAAAGAAACAAAGGGATACAAAGCATGTTCTAAGACATGGCAAGAGGGAATATGAACATAGAAACTAGCTAGGGCTGTCAAAGCTGACAGCCAAAGTTTTTATAATGTCATGCAGGCCCCCACCTGCCAAGAATGAGGCACATTAATTTCACCACATGGACATTAAATTTCAAATTGTTGCTGGGAAGAAGGCCTGTGACAAGGGGTTGCCAGACCCCTGGCTGGAAAGACATCTTTGCACATTAACAGACAATGTTTGGAACAAAGGAGCTATCCCCTGCTCCAATACAATCCACAAACAGACATGGGCAAACCAGTTAGTCACATGACTAACCTGCTTGGCAGTCTGGGTTTTTTCTGAATTGTACAGGTTGAACTGAGAGCCTGCAGAAAGTTGTTTGCTCCTGGATTGAAAAGACCTCTCCTGGCTGGATCATCACAGCCTCTCCTATCAGCTCCCATCTCTTTCTCATGGAACTTCAAAACCCACTGAAGACACATGAACCCCAAGAGAGAAAGGTCTGCTACAGTGAATAAGGTTTAAGAATACTGGCCCCAACAAAAAGCAAGATCTACCTACAATCAAGGACTCTACAGTGAGCTCAAAGCACAGTAACAAAAAACCCTCTTCAGAGATTGCCTCAAACTTTACCACTTTATTTTTCTTCTGCTCTCTCTGTCCCTACCTGCATGTGTGTATCGCGTATGCATGCTAGCGTGGGCGTGTCGTGTATCCATAGGCATCAACTGAATTCGAGTTTAAGTTTAATAAATTTCAACTTTTCTTCTTTAAATCTGAGAAAGCCCGTTTGTGCTGGTTTATTTGCCTTATAATTGGAAAGCGGTGAACAAGGATTCATCAAGGGGGAGCTAAAACATGGTGTGTTTAAAATTAAATCCTGTTACAGTAAGACCAGGTGAAGGCTGAAAGGGAGCCCTAGACCTTTTCTCACCTGGTCGTAGCAGAGATTTGGGTGCTAGTGTCCAGAATTGGCCCACAGACAAATGAGAAATTGGAAGTGGGAAGTCAAATTGTTCCCAAACAAAAACGAGCAAGTTTTCAATACAGGTTTTCTTGTGGTTGTGTGTGCTTGAATACTAAGAGGTCTACAACTGAAGCTAGTAGCTCTCCAAGCCAGGATGAAGTAACTTGGGATAAGTTAAAAGCAATCTCTATGGAGGAGCTCAGAAAAATGGCTGAGCAGTGTGGTATCACTGTTCGTGGCAAGGCTAGGAAGTCTGAACTCCTAAGGCCAGTGGCTAATCATTTTTCCCTTGAATCTGAAGAAGCAGAAACAGGTTGAGAAGCAGACTCCAACAGGGTATTGTTAGCAAAGATACAATTGGAACAAAGGAAACTTGAATTTGAGGGAAGTGAGAGGGAAAAAGAAAGAGTCTTCCAGAAGGAACGTGAAGAAAATGAAAGGCAGGAGAGAGAGAGAGAGAAAAGGAATATTCCGGAAAGAATGCGAAGAAAGAGAGTTGAAGCGGCTTCAGTTAACTAGGAGGCGACAAAGTAACCCCAGTGAAAGCATGACCAATATGGAGGAGCATAATTCAGGGCTGGGTACAAAATTGTTAAAACTAGCTCAACCTATTCCAAAATTCAATGAGAAAGATGTGGAGGAATTTTTTGTGTCCTTTGAGAAATTGGCAAGGCAGTTAAAATGGCCAGCTGAGACTTGACCTCTTTTACTGCAAAGCAAGCTAACTGGAAAAGCCCATGAGGTTTATTCCCTGTTGCCAGATGACAGTTCAGCAAATTACAAACTGACTAAAAATGCTATCCTCAGGGCATATGAATTAGTACTTGAAGCCTATCGCCAAAAGATAAGAACCCTCAAGAAGCAAGCCAATCAAACTTATCTGGAGTTTGAAAGAACTAAGCAGCCGGCTCTTGACCACTGGCTGAGGGTTCTTAAAGTACAGCTCAGCTATGAAAATCTCAGAGAAGTAATTCAGCTAGAGGAATTTAAACACTCTCTCCCACTCTCCAGAAAGACCCATGTAGGGGAGCAGCGGGTTCAGAGAGCCCAGCAAGCGGCCGTTATGGCCGATGAGTTTGCTTTAATTTATAAGTCGGTTTCCCAGGGGAGAACCTTTCCTAATCACCCCCACAAATCTGAAAAGGACAAAGGGTGGGAAGGTGATAGCAGCCCAGGCAGTCCTGGGAGAGAAAGGAAAGCAGGAGACACAGGGGGCCCTCCTCCAGCCAAAAGGGAAGGTGCTGTGAGCAAGATTGAGACCCAGAGACTTCTGTGCTTCCATTGTAATAAAACAGGGCATTTAAAAGCTGACTGCTGGAAACTAAAGGGAAAACCGAGCGGGTTGATCAGGGCAGTGATCACTCAGTGAAGAAGCAATCCTGATGGAAAGTACAGCAGAACAAGCGGTGGCTTTAACTGCAGTAAGAGTGAGACACAGGAAGCTGACTACGGCAAGTGCAGGAAACTTTAATAGGATTCCTGAAGGTTATCAGGGTATAGTGTGTGAAGGGAGTGTAACCCCATACCCGAGTGGGGCAGGCAAGCCCATAGTAATTCTCGAGGACACAGGGGCCACTAAATCCCTTTTATTGGGAAAAGGCCTGACCTTTTCCCCAGAGAGTGCAGTGAACAAAATGGTGGTGAATGGTATTGGAGGACAGTGTATGCCTGTACCTATACACCGGGTGCACCTGGAGTGTGACTTAGTTTCGGGACTGGTGACCGTAGGGATTGTCCCTAGTTTGCCTGTGGATAGTGTTGACCTGCTCCTAGGTAATGATCTGGCGGGGGTGAAGGTGGTAGCCACCCCAGTAGTGAAAGAAAGACCGCAGGAGGTCAGAGATTCATGCCAGTGGCAGGAAACAGACCCTGAAAGTTTCCCTGAATGTGTAATGGATCAAGCCATGATCAAACCAGCTCCCCCAGAGGAGAATGTATTGGCACTGCAGGCAGATGACCATGAGGTTTGCCTGTCTGAGACTTTCTTTGGAAAGTTAGGAGATCCAGGGAATGAATTAAATGAATTTTCCTGAGAGCAAGGAGTGGACAGTAGTTCACCAGTTAGTGGTGCCACAGATGTACCAGAGAGAAATATTAAGATGGGCCCATGAGACTACAGTTGCTGTACATGCCAGTGTAAGAAAGACCAAAGCCAACATAAGACAGTAGGTTTACTGGCCAAAACTCCACAAAGATGTGGTGGAGTACAGCAAGAGTTGCCACATGTGCCAGGTTGAGGGGAAACCCCAACCTACAGTGAAATCTGCATCCCTAAGTCCTGTACCAGTGTTAGGAGGACCCTCCAGCAGAGGGCAGATGAACTGTAAGGGACCCCCGCCGAAAACAAAAGAGGACAGGCATGTAAATGCAAATGTATTTTCAGACAGGGGCGTGCAATTTTAAGTTTTAATGTTCATGTGGCAAAATAATGTGTGACTCAGTCTTGGTAGGTGGGGGCTTGCCTGACACCTCCACACCAGGGGAATGAAATGCGATTTTGAAGAAAAACAGCACATTTCATTACAGAATTCGAGAGAAATATAAGATACAGAAAGAAAAATTATGTATTTCTCTCATTCATTTCCATTCATTCACCAAGCTTAAAGCTCATCAGAAATGGTCTGTTATGGGTGGCAGAGCTGCTTTAACTTTCCCCTTTTTTCCAGGAGAGTTAATAGTAGGCGGGTCTATCCTGAACTCACTGAATCTTGCAAAGACTTTTGAATTCAGGGGAGGGGTGGTTCCCTTTTCCTTTGACTTTGGGGGAGGAGTCTTTGTTTCTCTCCCGTTTGTTCTCTGGGACACCCCTACCTATAGGTATTTGTGCAGACTTAGCTACACTCTCCTGTGGCACTTCGACTAGTGAGACATCGTCCTCACAGTTTCTGTGCCCCCTAGAGGTCTCTCTCTTTTTGTCTCTGCAAGTTCCTGTAAATACTCTGAGCCACTCTGGTAGGGCGCTTCTAGAGTCTACATTTACATAGGAGGATGTGAGGTCTAACTTTTCATTTTTTCGGGGTTGGTTGACCAAACAGTAGGGGTTTTCATTCGGGATTCTTCCTGGACTTACTTTACCCTGCCCTCTTGGTCACTTTTTCCCCCTTCTCTTTCTAAACTTTTGCCAGCCTCGTGCCTGCCTGTCCCCTTTTGTTCTCAGTGGGGGTCCCTTATACTTCACCAGCCCTCTGCTGGAGGGTCATCCTAACATTGGTACAGGACTTAGGGGCACAGGTTTCACTGTAGGGTTTCCCCTCAACCTGGCACATGTGGCAACTCCTGCAATGGGGTTTTGTCCAGTCAAATTGCTGTCGTATGCAGGCTTTGGTCTTTCGTATACCAGCATATACAGCTATTGTAGTCTCGTGGACCCATCTTAATATTTCTCTCCGGTACCTCTGTGGCACCACTAACTGGTGAACCACTGTCCACTCCTCGCTCTCAGGTCTGTGAGGAGAACTCCATTTCCTCATCAGTACCTCATTCTTCAAATAGTAGCAATCAGGGACTCCCTCTGCTTCACTTTCAGACTGGGCAGCCTGTGCTAACTCTCACAATACTGGGTTGGCTCATTGAGCCTCAGCTAGGGAAAATCCATTTAATTAATTCCCTGGGTCTCCTAACTTTTCAAAGAAAGTCTCGGACAGGCGGACCTCATGGTCATCGGCCTGCAGTGCCAATGCAGTCTCCTCTGGGGGAGCTGGTTTGATCATGGCCTGACCCACTGCACATTCATCCAGGGTCCGTCTCCTGCCATTGTCCTGTCTCTCTGATCTCCTGTGGTCTTTCTTTCACTACTAGGGTGGCTATCACCTTCACCCCCGCCAGATCATTACCTAGGAGCATGTCAACCTTGTCCACTGGCCGTAGTAAGCTTCCTGGGTTGCAATCTTACTGCAGTTAAAGCCACAGCTTGTTCTGTGTTTTGTATCACGCCCTCGTCTTCACTGAGCGGGGTGCCCCAATTAACCCTACCAGTTTCCCCTTTAGTTTCCAGCTGTCAGCGTTTAAATGCCCTGCCTTATTACAACGGAAGCACACAGGTCTCCGGGACTCACTCTTGCTCACAGCACCTTCCTTTTTGCTGGAGGGGGGGCCCCTGTTTCTCCAGCTTTCCTTTCTCTTCCAGAACTGCCTGGGCTTATATCACCTTCCCACGCTTTGTCCTTTTCTGATTTGTGGGGGTGATTAGGAAAGGTTCTCCCCGGGAAACCGACTTATAAATTAAAGCAAACTCATCAGACAGAATGGCCGCTGCTTCTCTAAATGGGTCTTTAATGAGAATGGGAGAGAGTTTTTAAATTTCTCTAATAGAATTACTTCTCAGAGTCTCATAGCTAAGCTGTGTTTCTGAAGCCCTCAGCCACTGGTCAAAAGCCACCTGCTTACTTCTTTCAAACTCCAGATAAGTTTGATTGGCTTACTTTTTGAGGGTTCTAAACTTTTGGCAATAGGCTTCGGGTGCTAATTCATATGCCCCGAGGATAGCATTTTTGGTCATTCATAATTTGATGAACTCTCATCTGGCAACAAGGAATAAACCTCATGGGCTTTTCCAGTTAGTTTGCTTTGCAATAAGAAAGACCAGGTCTCAGCTGGCCAATTTAGCTACTTGCCAGTTTCTCAAACAACATGAAAAATGCTTCCCCATCTTCCTCACTGAAATTTGGAATTATTTGAGCAAGTTTTAGCAATCTTTTACCCAGCCCTGAATTGTGCTCCTCCATATTGGCCATGCTTTCACTAAGGTTACTCTGTCACCCCCTAGTCAACTCAAGCCGCTTCAACACTCTTTCTTCGCATTCTTGTGGGCGGCACAGTGGCGCAGTGGTTAGCACCGCAGCCTCACAGCTCCAGCGACCCGGGTTCAATTCTGGGTACTGTCTGTGTGGAGTTTGTAAGTTCTCCCTGTGTCTGCGTGGGTTTCCTCCGGGTGCTCCGGTTTCCTCCCACATGCCAAAAGACTTGCAGGTTGATAGGTAAATTGGCCATTAGCAATTGCCCCTAGTATAGGTAGGTGGTAGGGAAATATGGAATTAGTGTAGGATTAGTATAAATGGGTGGTTGATGGTCGGCACAGACTCGGTGGGCCGAAGGGCCTGTTTCAGTGCTGTATCTCTAAACTAAACTAAACTTTCCGGAATATTCTTTCTCTCTCCTCTCTCTCTCTCTTTCCTTCTCCCGCCTTTCATTTTCTTCACGTTCCTTCTGGAAGGCTCTTTATTTCTCCATCTCTCTTTCCTCAAATTCAAGTTTCCTCTGTTCCAACCGTACCTTTGCTAACAATACCTTGTTGGATTCTGTTTCTAACACTCCTTCTACTTCTTCAGATTCAAGGGAAAAATGGTTGGCCACTAGCCTTAAGAGTTCAGACTTCCTAGCCTTGCCACGTACAGTGATCCCACACTGCTCAGCCATTTTTCTCAACTCCTCCACACACAGTGCTTTTAACTTATCCCAAGTTACTTCGCCCTGGCTTGGAGAGCTACTTGCTTCAGTTGCAGACATGTTAGTATTCAATCACACACATCCACAAGAAAACCTGTATTAATCTTTGTTCTTCTTGACTGAGAACAATTTGGCTTCCCACTTTCAATTTCACTCTGTGGGTAAAATTCTGGACGCTAGCACCCAAATTTCTGGTACGACCAGGTGAGAAATGTGTTTCGGTGTCTGTGATTGTCTTCACCTGGTCTTATTGTAACAGGGTTTAATTTGAGCTCCCCCTTTGTGAATCCTTGTTCACAGCTTTCCAATTATAAAGCAAAGAAATGAGAATAACAGGCTTCCTTAGGTTTAAAGAAAGTGCAATTTATTAAACCTTTAACTTAAACTTTAATACGGTTCACGCCTATGGATATACAATGTGCCCACGCTAGCATGCACACGTGATATGCACATGCAAATAGGGACAGAAAAGGGGAGAGGTAAATATAGCAGAGAGGGGTTTGAGGCAATATCAGAAGAGTTTCTTGTTTACTCTGCTTCAAGCTCACTTGATTGTAGGTAGTCTTGCTGTTCGTCGGGGCCCGGTGTTCTTCTTAAACCTTGTCCACGTAGGAGACTTTTCTCTCTTTGAGGTTCACGTATTTTCACAAGATTCCATTCCATCGGAAAGAGATGGAGGCAGGCAGGACTGAAGACGAGGTTCCGTTCCAACCAGGTGCACACGGCTTTCTCAGTTCAAATTCTGTTTTTCCAATTTAAAACTCCCCTAGTTGGCCCGCAGGTGGTCAAGTGGCCAACTGGTTTGACCAGGTCTCTTCTGTGTATTGGGACAGGAACTGGTTCGTCATTGTTTCAACATTGTCTGTTACTATGCCAATGTCTTTCCAGTCAGAGGCTTGCAATTTTAAGTTTTAATGTTCATGTGGTGAAATAATGTGTGCCTCAGTCTTGGTAGGCAGAGGCTTGCCTCACAATTGGGTAACAGTTGTACAATGGCATATAGTAAATAAATTGTTGAGGGCCTTTTAAAAATGCAAACTGCCTAAGATTCCTTTGTTTTCTTGACCAAAACTAGTTGGCTAGATGAGGAGTTCATAGAATGTTTTCAGAACAGTTTCACAGAACAGCACATTCTGGAGAAAACCAGACAGCAGGCTATACTAGACCTGGTATTGTGCAACGAGATAGGATTAATTGATGATCTCATAGTGAAGGCACCCCTAGGTAGCAGCAATCATAATATGTTTGAAATTTACTTTCAGTTTGAGGGAGAGAAGAATGGGTCCAAGACTAGTATTTTAAACTTAAATAAGGGCAATTATGAGGGCATAAAAGCAGAGCTAGCGAAAGTGAACTGGCAAAGTAGGTTAAGGGATAGGTCAATAGAGATGCAGTGGCAGTCATTTAAGGGGATATTTCAGAATACACACAGTAAATACATTCCAACAAGAAAGAAAAATTCCAAGCGGAGGACCCACCATCCGTTGTTGACTAAAAAAGTTAAAGATATCAAAGTTAAAGTATATAATTGCACAAAAATGGGTGGCAGGTCAGAAGATTGGACAGAATATAAAAAACAGCAAAGAATGACTAAAAAATTAATAAGGAGGGGAAAATTAGAGTATGAGAGAAAGATAGCTAGAAATATAAAAACAGATAGTAAGAGTTTCTACAGCTATTTAAAAAGAGTTAACAAAGTGAGTGTTGGTCCTATAGTAAGTGCATCTGGTGAATTAATAAGGGAAAATAGGATGGCAAATTAATTGAACAGATATTTTGCATCGGTCTTCACTATAAAGGATACAAGTAACATCCCAGAAATAGCTGTAAATCAGGAAATAGAAGGAAGGGAGGAACTCAAGAAAATTACAATCACCAGGGAAGTGGTACTGGTCAAATTGTTGGAGCTGCGGGCTGACAAGTCCCCAGGTCCTGATGGACTCCATCCTAGGGTCTTAAAAGAAGTGGTTAGTGAGATAGTTGATGTATTGGTTTTGATTTACCAAAATTCCCTACATTTGGGGAGGATTCCATTAGATTGGAAAATAACCAATGTAACTCCCTTATTCATAAAGGGAGGGAGACAGAACGCAGGAAACTACAGGCCAGTTAGCTCAACATCTGTCACAGGGAAAATGTTAGAAGCTATTATTAAAGACATAACAGTAGGGAACTTAGAAAAATTCAAGGTAATCAGGCAGAGTCAACATGGTTTTGTGAAAGGGAAATCATGTTTAACCAATTTATTGGAGTTCTTTGAAGAAGTAACATGTGCTATGGATAAAGGGGAACCGGTGGATGTAGTGTACTTAGATTTCCAGCTGGCATCAAATGTTATCTGGGAAAATAAAAGCTTATGGTGTAGGGGGTAACATATGAGCATGGATAGAAGATTGGCTAGCTAACGGAAAACAGAGAGTAGGCATAAATGGGTACTTTTCTGGTTGGCAAGATGCAATGAGTGGTGTGCTGCGGGGATAAGTGTTGGGCCTCAACTTTTTACAATTTATATGAATGACTTAGATGAAGGGACCAAAGGTATGGTTGCTAAATTTGCTGATGACACAAACTAGGTAGGAAAGCAAGTTGTGAGGAGGACATAAGGAGGCTACTAAGGGATATAGATAGGTTAAGTGAGTGGGCAAAGATCTGGCAAATGGAGTATAATGTGGGAAATGTGAAATTATCCATTTTGGCAGCAAGAGTAAAAAAGCATATTATCTAAATTAGGGGCGGCACAGTGGTGCAGTGGTTAGCACCGCAGCCTCACAGCTCCAGCGACCCGGGTTCAATTCTGGGTACTGCCTGTGTGGAGTTTGCAAGTTCTCCCTGTGTCTGCGTGGGTTTTCGCCGGGTACTCCGGTTTCCTCCCACCACCAAAAGACTTGCAGGTTGATAGGTAAATTGGCCATTATAAATTGCCCCTAGTATAGGTAGGTGGTAGGGGAATATAGGGACAGGTGGGGATGTGGTAGGAATATGGGATTAGTGTAGGATTAGTATAAATGGGTGGTTGATGGTCGGCACAGACTCGGTGGGCTGAAGGGCATGTTTCAGTGCTGTATCTCTAAATCTAAAAAAAAGCAGAGCTCTGAGATGCAGAGGGAGCTGGGTATCCAAGTGCATGAATCACAAAAGTTTAGTATGCAGTTTCAACAAGTATTTAGGAAAGCTAATAGAATGTTATCATTTATTGTGAGGCGAATTGAATACAAAAGTAGGGAGCTTATGCTTCAGTTATACGGGGTATTGGTGAGACCACATCAAGAGTACTGGGTACAGTATTGGTCTCCTTATTTAAGGAAGGATTTAAATGCGTTGGAAGCAGTTCAGAGAAGGTTTACTAAACTAATACCTGGGTTGGGCGGGTTGTCTTACGAGGAAAGTTTGGACAGGCTAGGCTTGTATCCGTTGGAGTTTAGAAGAGTAAGAGGAACCTTGATTGAAACATATAAGATCCTGAGGGGTCTTGACAGGGTGGATGTGGAAAGGATGTTACCCCTAGTGGGAAAATCTAGAACTAGGGGGTCACTGTTTAAAAATAAGGGGTCACCCACTTAAGACAGAGACAAGGAGAATTTTTCTCTCTCTGAGGGTCATGTGTCTTTGGAACTCTCTTCCTCAAAAGGCAGTGGAAGCAGAGTCTTTGAATATTTTTAAGGCAGAGGTAGATAGATTCTAGATAAGCAATGGATGAAAAGTTATTGGGGGGCGGGGGTCGAGTGGCCCACTCCTGCTCCTAGTTCGATAGAATCCAGAAATGTGTGTATGTAACATTGGCAAGGAATGTACAGCACGTATATTCCTGGACCTGATTTTTGGTAAGGAGACAATTGGACGCTCCAACGTATCTTTGGCGAAAATGTGGAAAAATCTTATTTTAAAATTCGTTTTTAAGCAATTCAACCCCGAAAAAAAGTCAGTTCAAATATTAATTGGTGGAAATCGGTCCAAAAACAGTTTTGAAACATTTCTAACTTCCAAATATGGTTGACTGGTAAATGAAACTGCAGCCCGCCCCTCCCTCAATGACTTGGCTCTTAGAAATTTGTAAATCAGGGCATTTTATTCAGCAAAACGAATCTGCTTTTTGCTCACTACTGATAGGTTAAATGGTGTATATTTTTTTAAAACTGTTCAGTTTTAGTTGAATATCCAACGGGTAGGAATGATGGAACCATTAGACACCTTGATCATTCGCGGCATTTTAAGCATCTGCTTTCTCACATTACTCCTGTACCTGATACTACAAGCGGAGGTGCCAGCCTTTCTCACGTTGTGCCGTTGATACCGTCGCCAAAGGCAAAGTTGGAGACGAAATGTAAGTGTGATTGGCGGGTGGGGTGCGGCTGAGTCGGAGCAGATGGAGTGGGACAGACGACACACCGTTTGTATCAATTTCAACCTATTTCTTTATCTGTAAACGATCTGACAGGGATCAGTCACGAATAAAACACATACCTGCTTATGTAGGGTCAGTTTCACTGCCTGCAATTGCCAACACTGTCCTTTCTCTAACGGGCCGGGGAATCACGACCAACAGTTACCATTCAGCTGAGCATGCGCCGCCAGTAGGAGAGGTTACGCAGAACGAGTGATGCAAATCAACTGTACATCAGTTGTACAACATAGTCCAAATAAGCTATTAAACAACACTCCCTTCTGGAATGATGAAACGTTGCAGCAGTGTGGCGTTACATTTATTAAACCATCAGTTCATTTTGATATTTGCATCTAGCAACCAGCTGATTGGCTTTGTGTGCTGAGGGTAACGAAGGCGCTAGCATTCTTTTACGATTTCGCTATCTCTAGGCAAGAACACATATTCTTTATTACACCATTCTCTCGGTAATGCCAACATTAAATGTTGCTTTGACACCAACACTTTGAATAGCAGAGCAAATGGAATATGACATCAGAAGTATGAGAAATAGCCACTGGCGAAGGTGGTCGGAACTCATTTATGACACCTGGGCCCGCATTTTCTGCGGAGCTCGCCAGCACCTACATTCAGGCCATTGAAATGAATGAGGGTCGGTGAGCGTAGATGCAGAAATGCTTACTGCTGAATTTCTGAGGGTGCCATGAGACTGCATATTCAATGTTTGTGCTAAGCGATTCCTTGCAGTATTAATTTGTGGTCCAGCGCATGGATTTCCCTCATTTACCCTTGTTATCGTCGAAATGGATATTGGTTTCTTTTAGACAGAGTTGCATAGAAGTAACTGCACACATTTTCCGAGGCCATCTGATCAGCATGATTTCAGATGTAAATTTGAACTGATCTAAAGAGCGGACCAGTTGTGAAAGTGAAAAATAGTAAATTAAACTTAAAGGGACAGAACAATTAAAGAAAAAATGTCACTTTACAAGAAATCGGCATCTTTGCAACCCATTGGCAGCTTTGAAGGGGGCAAAAGACTAACAGGCAAAGCAAAAGAAAATGCAAAATGCAGGCAGGAATCTGGAGGCAAGTGATGGAGCAGCCAGGCGTTGGCTTCCTGAAGTCCAGGATTTGCTGCTTGAGATAGTGACCTCAGAGCCATTCCAAAGTACCATCTCCATAAGTCAGTACTGTATTTTGTCTGCAAGGAGACACAAAACACTTTCAGGCCACAGCTGACCACTACTGTCCCTTCAGAAGCCAATCTAATGCTAGGTATTAGCTGCAAGTATCCTTGCAGTTGATGGCACACTATCTCTTTGTGGATCCAGACTCTGCAAAGATCATGAAAAAGCAGATAGGTGTGCTCGAGGATTCAGAAATAGTCAGTACCACCTTGACAGATAGAACCAATCAAGCAATGCTGAATGTTGATCACCCTGGCTTACCTTTTAACCAGTGTCACTGATAGCACAATATATTGAGACTTGTGTGCTTCCAAGGGAGCATCTAATATTATAGCTAGACTTTCACATATCTCAGTGATGCCACTGGGGTATGCTATCAAAGATTGCTTTGGGAAGAGAAGTCTTTATCAGCACTAAATGTTAGGACAAGTGAAGTCTTTTCACCCTGCCTGATGTTGCTATTGTGTGACGACCAGCTGGTGAGCACAGAGCGACCCCCATGCACTTTGACTTGCCTGACATCCCTCCAGAGGTTCTCCTCTTCTTCCAGGCACACGAAAGATGGGCTTCTGATCGAAATAAAGTAAACATTTTAAAAATAGCGAAAATAAACTTGCCTTTACATCGCTGTGGTGCTTTTCTTGATAGTCAGGATCTTTATTGTTGTCTAGCAACCCTGGAAACACATTTAAAACAAATATTGTTTACATCAAGGCTTAGCTTGATTCAATGTTAGCGTATCAGAAGTTTGTAGATTCAATGCATACTATGGATTTAAGCACATATTCCAGGTTGGCACTTCACTGAAGAACTGAAGGACAGCTGCATTGTCAGAGATATGGGGCTGAATTTCCGGGGCCCGAAGTCAGGAAAGGAGGTTGGGATGGGGGTGGGGTGGGGTGGGGAAGTTGTAAATACCAGCATCAGGCATAGTGTCTGCTACCGGACACTATTCACTGTCCCGGTAATGTTCACCAGGGCAAAACAGAAATTCCGCTCTCCTCTCAACTGAGGGCAATTAAAGCTGTTTAAAAGCTCGTTAGGTACTTGACAAGGTTGGATGTTGAAATTGTTAAAGGGGCACATGGGTTACCCACACCTTCAGAAACAAATTAGCTGAAGGGAGGTGGGCAAAGACTGGGGAGCCAGTCATGACTGCCCCAGGCACCAACCCAGCCCCATAACAGGGTCAGCAGGGCAAAGTGTCACTTGGCACTTGATAAGTGGATGCTCAGCACTGTGCAAGTGACATGCAGAGTGGGCACTCAGCGCCCAGTCATTGAACGGGATCAGCACCCCTACTGGCATGGGGGCGGTCAGCAAAGTAGGGGACAAGGATATCAAGGACAATTGGGTGGCCACCTACACAGAAGAAAGGCTGCTGCTGGCAATGGGGGCACAACTGTCAGATTTTGGGCCCAGTGGAGATAAGAGGCAACACCTTCCACAGGAAGGGTTGAACCCCAAGCTGCAGGAGGGCATGGGAGAGGAAAGAGGAGCAGGAAGGAAATGGAAGCCAAATCCCCAACACAGGATCTACCACCAGAGATGGAGCTACTTGGAGATGACCGAGACATGGTTCCCGCAGGAGATTGTGACTCTCCAGGCAAATGGTCACAGACATCTGTGGCCTCATCACCAAAAACCTCACACCTTGCAGCACCAGTCGCCATGCCCTGCCAGTAGCCATCAAAGTTACTGTGGCCTTGAACTTCTTTGCTTCTGGCTCATTCCAAGGACCAGCTGCGGACCTTGGTGGCATCCCTCAAGCAGCTGCATAGCACTGCATCTTGCACGTCATTGATGTCCTCTTTGCCAGAGCTGAACAGTTTCATGACAGACGTGGCCTCATAGGGACAGAGAGCATTGGGTTTTGCTGCCATCACTGGATTTCCCCGAGGGGCAGGGCATCATCGATTACTACTCATGTGGCCATCAAGGCACCCGGCAACTGCCTGCTCAGATTTATCAAGAGGACAGGCTTCGACTCCCTCAATGTTCAACTGATCTGCAACCACACAAGAGTTTCCTCCATATGTGCACATGCTTTCCTAGTAGCTGCTCCGGCAGTCCAGGCTGCCTCAAATTTTCACTCAAACCCCCAAAGTGCATGGATGGATCCTAGGGGAAGAGGGAAGTCCCTTCAAAAAATGGCTACTCACCCCTCTACGAGAGCCCCAGACAGAGGCAAAACAACTAATGCCACCTGGTCATGAGGACAACCATCGAGTAGGCCATTGGACATCTGAAAATATGATTCCAGTACCTGGACTGGTGGGGTTGTGTTCTCCTGCGAGGGTCTCGGTCATTGTGGTGGTCTGCTGTGCTCTCCATAATGTGGCTCTTTAGTGTGGTGTGGAATGTGAGGACAGTGAGGACTAGACAGCTCATCGGGGGAGGAATAGGAGGTGAGAGAGGAGGAGGAATTGAAGGGAAGAAGATACAAAATAGAGAGGTGCCCCTGCTGCATGACAAGGTGGCCTCCTCCTGCCACCATCCAGGAAGAGGACCTCCCTCGTCTCCCTCATGGCCTCCAACATTAGATCCAGGTCAGCATTGATGTAGCGAAGGCTGCCCTGCCCCGGGTGCCAGGCCTCCAGCTCTCCTGTGCCATCTCACTTCCCTCTGGTGCTGTGGAAGGTTTTGGCACAATCAGCAGATCTCTCCCTAAGGACAACCAGCAGCCTCAGTGATGGCTGCCATGGGGTACCTACACGAGTCCCACTTTTCATCTAACCTACCTCTGTTCCCACCCCCCTTGGCTCTAAATGGACTGGAAACCCATCTCCATACCAATAAAGGGCTTCCCCACACAGAAATCTTAGCTTTAAACAGCTTCCCACCTGACGTGGGTTTCAGATCCAACAGCAAACCTGGCTCCTATTCCTACCTCTGTGGCGAAAATTCATTCTGCTGTTTTTCAGTTGAGATATTAAACCCAGATCTGCCTGTGCAGTTAGACATAAAAGATGCCACTGTACTTTTTTTTAAAAAGCAGCAAAAATTTCCTGGTTTCCTGACCAAACATATATCTCTCAATCAACATCACCAAAAACAGATTACCTAGGCATTAATCTCTTCACTGTTTGTGGGGCCTTGCTATGCACAAATTAGCTGCTGTGCTTGCCTACACAACAATAGTAACTATGCATCAAAAATAATTTATTGATTTTGAAGTATTTTAGAATATCTTCAGAAAATGAAAGGTGCTATTTAAAAGCAAGTTCTTTGTTAACAGGCATTCTACATTCCAGAACTGCAGAAAATGGGCCGCAGCACCAACATCCCGCTCATCAATAGTCAAATGAATTTTCTGCCTATTTAAGGTGAGCACTTCCTCTGACACTGGTTCAGCCCACCAGAAAATACAAGGGGATACAAATCTGATGCTACTCAGGCTGAGCAGAAATTCCAATTATGTTCTTTATCCAGCAGCTCATAAGTTGGTGAGAAAAATCCAGATTGCTTAGTATCAGACTGCTTTGGTTTGACACTGCATGGAGTGTAAATCCAGTGTATTGTCAATCCTGACATATTAGTGTTTCGGGGTTCTGCTAGACCTTCTGGGTCCTTTCTAAACTATTTTACCTCAATTAAATGCCTAGATAGTGGAGAACCTCACATCACAGCTCTCTAAACATTTACACTTCTAACTGCCTAGAGAGAGCTCTGCAGAGGCATGTATCTAAGCATGCATACACTTTCCCTAAACAGGGCAGGTAAACATTTTCAACAGGATTCTGCTGCCAATCCAAACTGCAGTTATCAGTGGCTGTACTGTAAACACATCTTTAGTTAGTCATGTTTGTCATACTATAATTCCTCACTGCTTTTCAGAATCAATTATCAGCCCTGAACTCACTTGATTTATTTTTCTGTGTTGCCTGGTTTAGATACTGCCCTGTGGGTTTTTTTGGATGTGGTTGGGCAGGGGTGCATTCTATTTAATTTGTCACCTCTGCACCCTACTAAAGGCATTAGCTGTCATGGTTCCTTTTGGCACAACACAAAGCAGCTAACATTTGTATGTCAGCCTTGGCAGTGATACCTGGAATTTCTGAAAGAGTGGTCTGGTGGAACATCAGTGGAATTTCTGGATAAACAGCATAAATGGCTGAAAAATGGCAATTTATGCTGTTTATCCAGGGTTTTGCCTACCCATCACCAAAGTTATGGCAGTAGATCAGGAGAATCCTGTGGGGATTCAGGGCCTGAATGTTGAAAGGCAATTATGTTGTCTTTGCATGACATACACGTGCATATGTAAACAGACTGAATAGCGATTAATGACAATGTTGAAAATGCTTGTCCCTTTAATTATTTATAGATACAGAACTGAAACAGGCCCTTCGGCCCACTGAGTCTGTGCCGACCAACAACTAACCCTACAGTAATCCCATACTCCCTACCATCTACCTATACTAAGGGCAATTTACAACAGCCAATTTACCTATCACCTGTAAGTCTTTGGCTGTGGGAGGAAACCGGAGCACCCGACGAAAACCCACGCGGTCACAGGGAGAACTTGCAAACTCTGCACATGCAGTACCCAGAATCAAACCCAGGTCCCTGGAGCTGTGAGGCTGCGGTGCTAACCACTGCGCCACTGTGCCGCCCAGGACTTAATTAACCAGGACTTACTTCAGAGTTAATAGAGAGCAGGTGATGGAGATAGTCTGCAAGGGAAGAGTGGAAACTGGTATTTGTACTGAATTGCAGATTGAGAATAAAATGGTTGTGGATCACAGGCTGTCTCCTGCTTCCTGATTTTGGTGAATGGATATATCTGCCAATTGATCAATTAGGAGCTAGAACCCTGGCCAATTCTCGTTTGTTAGCCTAGAGATTTTCCGTCCAATTGTAATACATTAATATCTGCTAACTCCACGAAAACCAGAGATTGTATCTGAGACCTGTGTAATTCTCTTACAGCTACTCATTGGATAAATTCACTGAACCATCAGTGAGGTTGTGTTTCTTTCTCAATGCTCATATATGACATTGTATATTTTTGACATCACAGATGTTTTTTGAAATTTTCTCTTTGTTTTTCTATAATTGCATCTCTGCTCATCTCCCACTGTCTAATTCTATCTCTTTATTGGTCTTCCACTCTTTCTGTTTGCCTCTTGCTGCAAGCCTCTCACATCTACATATATTGTTGGCTTTACACCACTCCATTCATCTCTGACTCTTTCTCTTGCCGACCATCTACAAGGATCTCTTTTCCTATTAATGTATTCCTCTATATATCCCACACTGTGTATGTCTCTGACAGATATTGCATTACAGATTTACTCAGTTAATATCTTTTACATTTTTAAAAGCCCAGGAAAATGGCAGCTAGCTTGTTTTTTTTGTGTGTTGTGTTTCTATTTAATTTGGAGGGAGGTACTGGGGCTAGGTGGCGGGAATATCCTGGAGCTACATTCCTGGGTTAGAGAGAAACTGTAAGCTGGGAAGAAACCAGGAGGGAGCAGACAATCATGGTTTGGTGCTAGGACAGAGGCTGGGGATCCTGCCTTAGGAAAAATCAAAGGGCCAAAGATTAACTCTGGAAAAGGCCTGAATCTGGGGCATACAGGTAAGATAATATGTTATGCATAGTCAACATGATTTTGAATCATAGAATGTTACAGCATAGAAACCATCTTGTATCGGTGATTTCTCTACTAGAGCCACTTCATTTAATTCCACTCTCCTGGTCACTCCCCATGCGCTTTAATATCACTCTTTTTCAAGCAACTATCTAATTCTTTTCTTAAAGAATTTACAAACTCTGCTTCAATGGCTTATGGCAGAGAAGTACAAATTCTAGCTAGAATCTCCATTTTAAGAAATTTATTCTAACTTCCCCTCTAATTCCTGTTGTAATTATCAAACAGTGGAATCAATTTATCACCACATTATCTTGAAGAGCTGTATCAGGGCATCCCTTAACCTTCTTGGTTCTAGTGAAAAAAGCCCTAGCTTCTTATATTTTTCTTCATAAATAACCTGTGATTCCTGATAATAGTGAATTGATATGGCACAGCTATTGATTTTATATCCTTCCTAAAATGGGCCATGTAAAACTACACACAGTATTACAGTTAGAGCCTAACTAAGGTTTTGTACAGTTAAAATTACTTCCAGCCTTTTGTATCAAATGTTTCAGATATGAAACCATATTCCCTTTGCCCTTTTATGACATTATCTAATGACATTGCCACTTTTAATGAGCTGTATATCCCTGCAAAAAAAATCCTTTTGCTCCTTTATTCCAGTTAAAATCCTATCATTTAAAATAAATCCCTTTCTTATTTCCAAGATCGATTATCTATCTACCCATCCTTCTAACTTATCCATCTGCTCCAAGTACTCTTTCACAACCCTGATTAACTCATATTTCTCCAAGTGCTTTGTAATTTAACTCACGGAGGAGAAATTCAACTCAGGGTCGCCCGTTTTATGCCTGAAAAACAGATTACCAACAGTTGAAAATCGTGGTAGGGGGGAACCTCCTCCCCACAAATAGCGAGAGGTCCTTAGTTATAATCATGGAGTTTCTAAAGAACATTCCCTTGTTCCCTATTTTATTGGAGATGGAGGAAAAAACAGTAAGGCAGAATCTGAGGGAAACGTATGCTGAAGATATTACCATTGCATCCTCACCAACATCTCAACAAGAACATAGGCCATGCAGATCTTCTGAAGAGCTCAGTTAAAGAGTTCTGTATGGGAAGAATACCTTTCACCAAAGAGGCTGTAGGAGAACTGGACCCGCTCCTGTATGCAGACTGCAGCCACACTTATCTGGTTGGGCATTTTGCTTCTGGCTGTGAAAATTGTCACCGCATTCATTTTTCAGTTGAAATAGCCACAGGAAATCAAGACTGCCATCAGGTCATGCATTCCTCTGGTAACTGACACATTCTTTAGGAGAGATGGGGAATTCATCCAGATTGGACTGAGCAAGGCAACAGCATATTGGGCCCATTCGGGTTCATTATGTTGCTGGGCTCCCTAAAGGGCAGGGTGCAATAGATGGCGTTCACGTACTATTGCAAGCTCTTACATTCAACTCCCTCAGCCTCTAAAGTTGTGAGACAGAGAACCATAGGGATTGTAAAATGATGCATTTGCTGCCTTGATAGATCAATGTGATACCGAGCATCGATTCCAAATGGTTGTAGCTTACTGCACTCTGTGCTGAATCACAGTCCAAAATGTTTAACATGGAAATTCATTCAGAGGACCCTCGCTCAGACATTTCTCAGTCAAGCTGCATCTGAAAGCCACATAACAATGAAGTGTTCTCATCTGTTTAATAGCCTTGCTTTGGCATCATTACCATTGCTCCATTTTAGATTAGATTAGATTAGATTAGAGATACAGCACTGAAACAGGCCCTTCGGCCCACCGAGTCCGCGCCGAACATCAACCACCCATTTATACTAATCCTACACTAATCCCACATTCCCACCAAACATCCCCACCTGTCCCTATATTTCCCTACCACCTACCTATACTAGTGACAATTTATAATGGCCAATTTACCTGTCAACCTGCAAGTCTTTTGGACTGTGGGAGGAAACCGGAGCACCCGGAGAAAACCCACGCAGACACAGGGAGAACTTGCAAACTCCACACAGGCAGTACCCGGAATCGAACCCAGGTCCCTGGAGCTGTGAGGCTGCGGTGCTAACCACTGCCCTGCCTTCACAGAAATTACAATTCCTTGAGTGTGGTACACATACAAGAACCATACAGCACCTGAGATCTCTTTGGCCTTACCTGCCATGCTAATCTTTATAAACTCCATGAATACATGAACATGATAAGTGCACCATTTTTTTTGCAAACAGTTGCAGAGTGATCATTAGGCATCTTACTCCTTCTCCATATCAAGCACAGGAAATGAAAGTGATCTGGGCACTGAATTGAAGCTATCACAACAGTACTCGGTGGCAATGACTAAAGCAAATCACATGTTGGGATGTATTAAAAGATTAATATTGAGCCGAAATAGTGAGGTAATCCTAACACTTTATAAATTATCCGTGCGCCCGCACTTAGAATACTGTGTACAAAAAGAATATTACAGCTATTGAAAGGATACAGAAGAGAGCAGCCAGAAAGATTGAGAGGATGGAGGGATTGGATTACGAAGAGAGACTATGTAAATTGGGCTTGTTCTCACTGGAAAAGAAAAAATTGAGATGTGACATGATTGTTATTTTGGGGATTTTAAAGGGGCTAGAAATTGTACACCATGACAAGCTGGTTTCCCTTGTCCAGAACAGCAGAACCAGAAGACTCAGCCTGCGCTTGAAGAGGGTAAATTCAAAACTAATGTGCAGAAACATTGGTCCTGATAATAACTCCAAGGTAGGTGCAGAGTGGGAGGGCATGATATTAGGTGAGTAACCCAGAAGTTTCAATGTGTCAGTTTGTGGTATTTCAACAGGGTCACCTCATTATAATGTTACTTGTGGGTTTGGCATCGAATGTGTGGCAGTGGGCGTGGTGTAGACCCTCATGAGGCAATCCTAACTAAACCATTTAAAGGGTCAATACAAGGCTGGTGGGGTTAGGAGTTGCAGCAAAGTTAGGGAGAAGCGCTGTAATGGATTCCAAATGGTCATGGTTGCACCAAGATATTCTTCACTAGCAACAAGAGGAGGAACCTGCTGCTGCATGAAGGCATGACTGTAAGGGACTGAGGAGGTCAGCATCAGGAAGCCCTTTAATGACCTAACCAGGTCAGGAAAGGTGAGTACGGTTGCATATTCAGCTACATCCTATTGTGCACATCACTTGCAACACCCAGTCTCTCTACTTTTCAAACTTACTCCATCCCAATCATTACACCAGTCACTTACCTTGCAAGTGCACCCATCTTTCTCTTTCTATGCATTTTGTCACATTCCCATCTATTCATCCACCAGTCACTCACCCTGATCCTAATGCAATTTGGCGCCTCTCCCTGATAGTCACCCTCACCATTGGATGAACACACGCCATTACAGTCACTCATAGGTCTGTTCTTTTCCAAGTGCAGGAGAAGAGAACGCAAAAACACAAGGGAGAGGGAGAGATTATGCAGTTGACAGCTGTAGAAGATGAAGTGCTGGCTGGAGAATTGTGGTGTCTCAGCGTCCCTGACCATTGGAAATAGATTGGGACCTTGCAGCTACCTGGTGACAGAATTAAATATCAGCAACCCACATGTCATACAACACTTCGTCATGTTGACTTGTTTTCAGCAGCGAATGAAATACGATCATCTTCATAATGCTGAGTTGCAACATTCTTATCTTGCCAGTGCTAATTCATATCTTTTCTCTTCGCCAGGGCTTTCACTCGTACAGCAGCAATCAGTGGATCTCCCAGGCAACGAATCCTCAGAGGAGCTGATTCCTACTGAGGGTGCTCCATCATAGGACTCACACTTACCAAGAACTAGTGCAGATTCATGCTCTTTGGTGGACCCAGTTAGTTGGAACTCACAGTTCACTAGAAAGTGGTGGCAGGGACAGCTGTGGAGAGTCTGCGTCAGAGGGCGTAGCCCTTTCAAAGCTCTGCTGAGCTGGAGACAGATGCTATGCCCCGGGGCCCTCGATGAAAATGAAAATCATTGCAGGGCAGCAGAAAATCTGTAACATACAGGCAGGCCTTCCATGCATATTGTCCACAATTACAGAGAGAATAGAAGAGTCCAGCTCCAGCATTAGTGTTGAAGTTGCAAGGCACTGCAAGGCTGCTTTCTTCCATGGATAGATTGGCCAACTCCATGAAACATCAATTGTGATTATCAAATGAGTCCATGCAGACCTTGATCATGGTCGTGCACATTCTGGATCCCAAGATGTCTGGCGCCTTAAACAGAATTACAGACAACTTAGTCATGAGTGGAATGATGGTGAAAGAGGACATGAAAATGAAAACTCCACGCAGAGCAGTACAAATTCTTACCCACTGCCCACCTCCGAGTATACTGCATGCTGCCTCATCTCCTGATGGTTGAGTTTGCTCCTGTACAGCTGCAGACGGAGCAGTCATTGACGGTCCTCACGATCTCCAAATCCCGGAGGACATTGGCCAAGAGCATTTCAACAGTCACAACAGGGATCTGAGCAGCCTGCCTCTTCCTCCACTGAAGTTGAAGAGGTTGCACCATGTAGGAGAGGTAGGAATAGGAAGAGTAAAGCTTTAAAGTTCAACAAAGGTATTCACATGGGTGTTAGGACAAAATGTTACATTGTTAAGTTTCCATTGTTTAGTAGAATTACATGAAATGCAATACTTTGCACCACTTTTCTTTGTTGCTGGGTGGAAACTTGCATTTTCAGTCGCTTGTTAATGACTGCGAAGACATGAATTGACGGGGCCAATAGGGTATGTGCAATGGGTGGATAGGTAGTTACAGGACTGCTTTGTTTCAGTGAGATTCTGGGGGAGGTGTGGGAAGAGTAGCTATTGGGTGTAATTGTAACATGGGTCCAGTGGCAGTGACTAACTGAACCTTACAGTTACAAAGGAATCCCTGGCATCTCGAGCAGCAATGTGCACTGTGTTGGGGCTTACCATCTTCCTCCTCCTCCTCTTCATCTGTTGCTTGGAAGAGATGTTAGAGAATCTGGGCCTCTGTCTGTACACCGTGTTACATGAGTAGTGCCTCCTACCAGCTTGACCCCGCTGGTTCTCCCCTCTCTGCTGACCAGCTTCAGGTCTGTTGCTGCTACTGATGGTCATCTTGATCCGCGTCCAAGGTCCAATCTAACTGAGTTGGTGCATTGGAACTGACTTCTGGACACATTGGCATTTTCACTGATTTTAACAACCCTGACAAATCCAAGCCCATTTCCCCATTACTTCAGTGACTAAGTGATGAATCTATGGAACAGGCTTCCTAAGAAGATGGTGGAAGCAGATCATATTAATTAATTCAAATGCAAATTAGGTAGATTACTTTCAGAAAATAATATTTTGGGATACAATGTATGAATAATTTGAAACATGATATGGTAAATGTAGCATGCTTGGAAAGAATTGGTAATTTTGAACCTATCGTTCCCAAATCTCTCCACCTCATATCTGGGTCAATGGTAGACTGATTGGTAGAGACTGATTGCTATGCTTCGTCAACAGTTCCTTTATTGTTGTATCATATGACTACCAGGTTGATAGCAGGTAAATCAGATGGACATTTGTTTTGTATTCTTCAGCAATTTCTATGTTCATAAAGTACTTTAAATCTCTTAACAAAATTTGGGAAAGTCTTAATGCAGGGGGTGTGTGGTGATGGTGGAATTGGTGAGGGGAAAGTGCAAATGCCCCTTGCTTTTAGATTACGACCTTCCCACAGAATGACACTTTGTGCACATTGAGTGAGAAATAGACAAAGTCTACTTGCCTGATAATATACCCATCACTCGTGCACAGTGCCAGTGATACAATACACCTGAACATATAAAGTTTAATGGCACCAGAAAAAGTGAGGTTTTCTGTATTTTCTTTTTTGCATAACTTCTGGAAATTGGCAAATAAAGAAAGATTTAAAAAAAAACATTTTGGTATACCATGAACAGCTTTCTGAATAAGACCCTAAATCAGTAACATTGTAATTAGTTTAACACTGATATATCAGAGCTTTACCAGAACCTTGGAGGAATTTTATGAGGTGAGATTCTTGGTATTGATTAGAGGACTGAACAGCACATCTGATTTACAACATTTTTGATTTTGTTAGTTATTCAAATTAATCAGGAGAAGATTGTAAGTTGCATGAATCAGACATGCTGAACTTTGGGTCCAATTCTTCAATCCATGCCCCAATCAAGGAAGGCTCAATGCCGCAACCGGAGCCTCACAAGATTTACCTTGTTGTTTCTAATGGATTTAGATATATGTAGATTTGATTTTGTGGAGAAACAAAATACTATTTCAAGAAGAATCTCCTCTGGTCACTTCTAGATTATGGAGACAGTGCACAAAAGAGCAAAAAGACCATCAAGTCCATTAACAAATCGTAATAAAATTCTCATATAGAGCAGAATAAAGCAAAATTCACCAATATCTCAGTATACTGTTGCCACCTCAAAACAGTATATGAACATAACAGCATTCTCTGCCTCTTTTTCTGTTGTCCCCATCCCTCGCCTCGGAGTACCATCACTATGATCAAATATATTTTCATAATACAAGAGTAGCATAATAGCTTCTTGGCCATGGGACTCCAACAGCTTGAAGACCAGATGGACAGACATCTGGAGGCAATCTATGTCTCATTTGATGCTATTATTCATGCCCCAAGGCATTAACTTTCTGTGGCTCAAAAGGACACAGCCACTTCTCTTATGGCAGCAGATGTAGGATGTTATATGGTCTGCAGGAGATACCAGCCAAATAGCTCATTAGTAAAGGGACAAAATATAGAACTTTCGCTGTTGTTATGCAACTTTATTATTTTCATTTTTAAAACTAAATTTATTTTATAAAATGACCTGCTCTGATAGGGTTCAGAATCATAGAAGCTTACAGCACAGAAGGAGGCCATTTGGCCCATTATGCTTGTGCTGGTTTTTCGAAAGATCAGTTGTGCTTAGTCCCTCATCCTGCTTTTCATCCATAACTCTGTAAGTCCCTCATCCTCAAGTAACTCTTCAACTTCCTTTTAAAATTATTTATGGAATCAGTTTCTACCCCCTTTTCAGGTAACATGTTCCAGATCCCGACAACTCTCTGAGTGAAAACATTTCTGCTCATTTCCCCTCCAGATCTTTTGCCAGTAATTTTGAATCTACGACCTCTAGTTAATTGATTCACATGCAGAAAGATTTTTTAAAATCTATCTACTTGAACAAAGCCTCTCATTTTAACAAAAACTCAGTTAGGTCACCTGTTAATGCTTTCTGTTCCAAGGAGAACAGCCCTAACTTTTCCAACCTCTCCTCCCAACTGAATTCCCTCATCTCTGGTAACATCTTGGCAAACCTCCTCTGTACCTTTTCTAAGGTCTTTTCATCTTTTCTGAACTGACATGTCCAGAATTGTCCACAATACTCTATCTGCAGCCTAAGTAGTGCTTTATAAAGTTCTAGCATGATTTCTTTCCTTTTATATTCTATTCCTCTATAAACCCAAGTAACCCATATGCTTTTCAACCACCTTATCAACTTGCCCTGCCACCGTTAAGGATTTGGTGAAGGACAATAATCTTTCCCACAGATGTTAATAACTCATTAGGGATTTTATACAAATCTGTGATTTGTGGAGCAGATGTAGGTAGAAACTAATATGTTGGGAGGCACATTACTAAAATAATTTGCATTTGGAACTGCTGTATGAAAGGCCTTAATATCAAAAAGTCACAAATGAACCTGTGACATCATGGATTTTTTGGAAATAATTTATCTTTTGCCAATACTGTGGTTTTCTAAAGTAAAAATATGATTTAAATGCAAACTGGTGCATTATAATGATGTAATTAACTCAGTGTTAAGGGGCATTTACTTTAGCTGAGGAAAACACTAAGGTTATTTTATTCAACTACAGAATGAAATAATCCAGTTAGTTGCAACTGTGATTTTGAAGTGCCAGATAAACAATTAATAGCAGCAAATTAACAAGTTTCAATGACATTATAATATGTAGCTGTATAATTTATAAAATGTATACAACAACTTATATTTACATAGTGTCTTTAACATAATAAAACAGCAATGAAAGTATTGAATGGCGGGCCAGGCTCGATGGGTTGAATGTCCTAATTCTGCTCCTATGTTCCTATGTTCCTATCCCAAAGTGCTTCACAGGAGCAAAACAAACTATGACACCAAGCCACATAAGGAAATATTATGACAGATGACCAAAAGCTTGGCCAAAAAGGTCGGTTTTAAGGAGCGTCTTAAAGGAGGAAAGCAATGCAGAGAGGTAGAGAGGAGGGAAGATATTCCAGAGTTTGGGGCCTAGGTAACTGAAGGCACAGCCACCAATGGTGGAGCGATTAAAATCAGGGATGCTCAAGAGGCTAGAATTAGAGAAGTACAGATATCTTGGAGGGTTGTGGGGCTGGAGGAGATTTCAGAGATAGGGAGAGTCTAGGCCATGGAGGGATTTGAAAACAATGATGAGAATTTTAAAATCAAAATGCTTGACTGGGAGCCAATGTAGCTCAATGGGCACAGGGTAATAGTGAAATGGGACTTGGTGCAAGTTAGGACATGAGCAACAGAGTTTTGGATAATCTCAAGTTTACAGTGGGAGACAAGTGAGCAGTGCATTTGAATAGTCAAGTCTAAAGGTAATGAAGGCATGAATGAGGGTTTCAGCAGCAGATGAGCTAAGACAGGGAAAGTCAGGTAATGTTACATGGTGGAAATAGGTGGTCTTAATGATGGCACAAACATAAGGTCAAAAGCTCATAGGTGGAATCTAGCCAAAAAGCATTCACTGAACAGATTATAACCCCAAAGCACTTTTCAATCAATGAATTACTTCTAAAATGCAGACCCTGCTGTTCTTGTAAGCAAACATGACAGCTAATTTATACACCACAAACAGCAATTAAATAAATGACCAGTTGGTCTATTTTTGGCTAAGGGATGAATGCTGCTCAGGACAGCAGGGAACTGTATTACTCTTCATTACATAGTCCTTTGAATCTTTTACATCAATTTAAGCAGGTAGAACCTTGGTTTGCTATCCCCCTCCAACTATACTGTCCTGCACTGAAATGTCACCATAGATTACATGCTCAGGTCCTCGAGTGGGCTTTAACATACAACCTTCTGATCTAGTGCTACCACTGATTGAAGGTTTACACTTGCACTGCTATAGCAAATGTCATGTCTTCAGAACACCCTAAAGCACTCCACAACCAATTAATTACTTCTGAAACGATTGCTGTTTCATCAGCATAATACAAGGATTTCTGTTTGACCCCTTGACTTGGACATCTTGGATATTGGATGTATAACAGACCACTCTGATTCAGCATAAGTGATAACTCACTTCTGGGGCTTTTGGCCCCGAGGATTGGGAAACTATCTGAGTAAAAATATAAAAACACAATGACTTTGCAGTCATTGGCAAAGCAACAACTTTCACTGCTGACCTCGAAAAAAACTGCCCACAAAGATCTAGTGATCTATGTGGTGCAGACTGCCCTTTCCCAGTAGGAGTTTAAATCTGGCATCAAGTCAAGGGAACCTCCAGGTGTGCAGCAGTAGTGATGTCAGCAAACAGGGTAAGGAGCCAATCACATTGAGGTATTCTCACAAACAACAAACAAGGAAATTAAAAACACAGAGTCCCTTTACTTCTAATTTAATATCTCAGTTAGTAAAATAAATGATTCTGATTGGATAAACAAACTTCAATAAATCTTTATTATTTTTTTAAAATGTGGATTTTTTTTTAACATAATGGAGAAATTTGGCATTCCACAAATACAAAATTAGCTTTTCTGGGCCTTTGAGGGTGTGTAGCAGTAATTATGAGCTTAGTAAGCCTCATTCATCAAGGTGTAACTTATTCAAGGATTTCTACAGTGAGACAAGTAGCATTTGACTGGAAGTTCATGTCAGTTCAAAGATTTCCCAGGATGGGGGGACCTAAACAGTGCACCCTCTGGAAATGGATAGAATCAGTGACAGCATTTTCTGGATTTCCTCATTATTCTGTGTGTGTACAGACTACTGAAGTTGCTGTCAGTTTCAATGGAGTAATGGCAGTGAACACTGACAGTTTCATTGTCATTATCACTGCAAAATTCAGGCCAATAGAGTCCAACACTAAAGCAGGTGGTGTTGTTAAAGCACACTCAGATCTGGTAATCAATAAGAGAGAAAAAGTATTAACTGTACAAGTGGAAACCACAGTAATGCTGCAAACCTCGCCTCACTATTCATTTCTGCTGAAAACACTATGGGGGATTAGAGCTGCCAACTCTGGTTGGGTACATTCCTGGAGATTTCATTACATGACCTCCTGCCGCAAACCAGCAGGCCCCACCCTCCTGATGTTTGTCCATCCTCCAGCAGCACTGCCTTCCCAAGCCATTAGATTGGGAACAGACTCTTTGTTACCCAGTTGGATTAGTATTGACTGTTAGTGCAACTGCCTTTATTCCCCATCTCCAATAGTTTATTACTAATAAATGAAATTGTTGAAATAAAATGAAAACAACAATTTTGTTTATTGTCCTTTCTGATTTTTCTCCCAGGTTTCTTGCAGCAGCGTGCTGGAGATTAATCTTCAATTCCTGAAGATTCCAGAACAATCCTGGAACTTTGGCAGCCCTATGGAGAATCGACTGTCGGCTGCTGTCCCGCTATCCTTATCCCTGGCTCTTACCTGAGGGTTGCTGCCAGTGAGACAGATGGCTGGAAAATCATTTGGTGCCTTAAACATAGGAACAGGAGTAGGCTATTTAGCCTCTCGAGACACTTACACCATTTAGTGAGAACATGGCAGATCTGCAACCTAACTCCATAACATTAGCTTCTTGAGTCGGAACCCGCAAAGAAATACCCATCTCACCAATTTATATGAAAAATGGTAGACTAGCCAGCAAAAAGAATTAATGTATGGAGCAAAACCTAACTGAAAATCCCCCCAAAATGTGTCAGTGAATGGCAATAATATCCATTTAAGAAGTCAATTTGGAAAGACCAGATTCCAAGATTACGAGCACATGCATGTCATACTGGTGAGGTGCATTCTGGGAGTACAGCCCTGGATAAAGTTGTAAATTTCTGCAAAGGACTTGATTGCAAGGTTTCAAGCATGCCCCCAGACACCGCCCTCAGAAATACACCACTAATTGGGCTGAATTTTGTGCAGCCATTTAAGATAGGTTCAGTGGCTTGGGGGGGACAGAGAATCGCACCCTGAAATCTGGTATTATTCCATAGTTTCCTGATTTTGGCAGAGAGGGAAGTACCATGGCGGTATTGACATCCCAATACGACTGATACCTAATTTAAATTGGTGAAATGCTGTTTAGCATGAATTTAAATGTAATTGTCTCTGAGTTAATGACTGGACCATGATTTTGTGGATGGTGTGTGACACTCACATGTCTTCAGCTTTGCAATCATTAAAATGTGGTGACACTGAGCTGGAGACACCTCGGTGCCACGACAGGGAGGTATCCTGACCATTGCAGCATAGGGGAAGTGGAAGGATTCTGTGGCCATTGCTGCTCTGCTGATGTAGGATCTGCAAGGTGGCTATGTAAATATTGGAGGGCTCTGCAAGGGGGTTGTGTGTATCGTGACCTCTACAAGGGTTTAGGTTGGGTGTGGGTGGGCATTAGAAAGTATCATAACAGCTGTGTTACTGTGTGTAGTGTCTCACACTGTTGGAAAAGATGGCAGCCCAACAGTAACATTTAAGGCTGAATTTTCCATGAGCTTCAAAAATGGTGGGGTGCACGCGATATTTAGCATGGCGGGTCATTTAAATGGCCAAGGCGGACTACCACCCACCAACCCCCCGATGACGTGGAGGGGGTGGGCAATCTGTCCCCAGCAATGGCATCTGGTGCCACAGGGAGGCGCCGGCGCTATTTGTAAACGGCTTCAAGCCCTTCCAATTTATTAACATTTTTAAAGTAATAGGGAATGTGAATTAGAAATTTAGAACTTAATAGAAGTTTTGATACCTTCTCCCACTCCCCCAGTGACAAAACAGATTATTACTTGCCTTCCCCCGCAAAATAAACTTACCTTTCATTCCTGATCTTCCCCCCACAAAGTTTATAAACTTTGAACCTTACCCCTTCCCACCACCCGCTAGACCAATCAAAATGGTTTCACCCTGCTTCCCCCCACCCTGAAAAATTACCTCCTCCCCCCTCCCCACCAGTGTCCCGCATTGGATCTCCAATCGGAGATCCGAAAGCACGGGAGTCCCGGAAACCAGCTGGAATATGACAGCGGGACGGCCAAAGGGAGCAGGTAGGTAATTAATTCATTAATTAACATATTTAAATCCTGAGCCCATCACCAAGCGGCAGGGGGATCACCATGAGGCCTCGCCGCTGTTGGTAATATAGGGGGAGGCCTTCCCAGCGTTGAGGCCCAACGGGCCTCTCCCAGAGGCATTTTCCAAGCCCCTGTGCCACGACCCCTGACATTGGGTGGTAAAATCCAGTCCTTAGTCTTGATGCACATCAGACATTCAGCTGAGCAAATATAGATGAGCATAATTGCCACAGCAGTCTCGTCTCTGCATCTGAAGCGATCCGAAGACCCCAGAACGCCTGCCATGTGCCTCCGACACCTTGTGCTTTTGGATTCCCTTGGCATGTTGAGGCACCTCTGACAGAGGCAGCCCAAGCGGCAGCTGCACCTGAAACTCCAGGCCAAAATGGGCCCACGTTCGCCAGTGTCTACAGGACTCGCACCACCTACCTCCAAATGTCCTAACGACATTGTTAGCAAAGATTACGGCTCTCCAGGGGTATCATCGCCAACTTATGTGGCCCTCTGCAGGACGATTTGCAACCTCTGGGATTTGGGGGTCACCCCATCACAGTGACCCTAAAGATTAGCAGGGCACTAAACCTTTATGCAATGGATCTTTCCAGGGATTTCCCAGGCTGCAGTGCACTGCTGCATCAAGGAGGTGACCAATGCCCTGGTCAAGAGGGCCGGAAGCTATGTGTGCTGCCGGACCCACCCTGAAAGTCAGGCCAAGAGGGCCATTGGTTTCGGGGCCATTGCTGGATTCCCTCAGTTGCAAGGTGTGGTAGACTGCACAAATGTGGCCATCAAGGCTCCAACAGACCAGCCAACTGCCTTCATCAACAGGGAGGGCTTCCATTCAATCAACATTGAACAGGTCTGCGACGACCGAAAGCATTTCCTGAAGGTGTGTGCCTGCTTGCCAGGAAGCAGCCATGACGCCTACATACTTCGCCAGTCCCAGGTGCCTCATGGCTTCTTACGCCTGTGAGGAACCCTTGTACTGCAGCAGAGGAGAGGTACAACATTGGCTCCACCCAAGCAACCATTGAGCAGGCCATTGGGCTGCTGAAGATGAGATTCCATTGCCTCGATCGATCTGGTGGAATCCTGCAGTATGCCCCAGTGAGGGTCTCTTGTATCATGGTGGTCTGTTGTGCTCTGCACAATCTGGCACTGTAGACGGGGGAGGCCTTACAGGAGGCAGATATGCCTGAGTGACGGCCATCCTCTGACAGGGGGAGGCAGAGGAGAGAGAGAGAAACAACCAGAAATGGATGATGCTAACATGGCGATGGAGGCCAAACATGTTGAGCGACATGGAAAGGAGGCAAGAGACAACCTCATAATGACCCACTTTCAGCCACGCTGATGTCCGTCAATGAGAATCCAATAAAGACTCAACTTCATGCATGTAGTCTTCATCAGCGAACATCCCCACTTCTGACATTATGATTGAAGGAAGGTCATTGATGAAGCAGCTGAATATGGTTGGGCCTAGGACACTATCCTGAGGAAGTCCTGCAGTAATATGCTGGAACTCAGATGATTGACCTCCAACAACCACAAACATCTTCTTTTGCGCTAGGTATGTCACCAACCAGTGGAGACTTTTCCCCGATTCCCATTTTCAGTTTTGCTCGGGCTCCTTGATGCCATACTCAGTGAAATGCTGCCTTGATATCAAGGGCAGAAATTCTCACCTCACTACTGGAGTTCAGCTCTTTTGTCCATATTTGAACCAAGGCTGTAATGAGGTCAGGAGCTGGGTGGCTCTGGTGGAACCCAAACTGAGCATCACTGAGCAGGTTATTGCTAAGCAAGTGCCGCTTGATAGCACTGTCAATGACACCTTCCATCACTTTACTAATGATTGAGAGTAGACTGATGGGGCGGTAATTGGCTGGGCTGGACTTGTCCTTTTTGTGTACAGGACATACCGAGGCAATTTTCCACATTGCAGGGTAGATGCCAGTGTTGTAGCTGTACTGGAACAGCTTGGCTAGGAGAGCGACAAGTTCTGGAGCACAGGTCTTCAGTACTACTGCCGAAATATTGTCAGGGCACATAGTCTTTGCAGTATCCAGTGCCTTCAGTCGTTTCTTGATATCACGCGGAGTGAATCGAATTGCCTGAAGTCTGGCATCTGTGATGCTGGGGACTTCAGGAGGAGACTGAGATGGATCATCAACTCGGCACTTCTGGCTGAAGATTGTTGCAAATGCTTCAGACTTGTCTTTCGCACTGATGTGCTGGGCTCTCCCATCATTGAGGATGGGGATATTTGTGGGGGCCACCTCCTCCAGTTCGTTGTTTAATTATCCACCACCATTCATGGCTGGATGTAGCAGGACTGCAGAGCTTAGATCTGATCCGTTGGTTATGGGATGGCTTAGCTCTGTCTATCGCATGCTGCTTACGCAGTTTGACATGAAAGTAGTCCTGTATTGTAGCTTCACCAGGTTGACACCTCATTTTGAGGTATGCCTGGTGCTGCTCCTGGCATGCTCTCCTGAACTCTTCATTGAACCAGGGTTGGTCTCCTGGCTTGATGGTATTGGTAGAGTGGGGGATCTGCCGTGTCATGAGGTTACAGATTGTGGTTGAGTACAATTCTGCTGCTGCTGATGGCCCACAGCGCCTCATGGATGCCCAGTTTTGCATTGCTAGATCTGTTCGAAATTTATCCCATTTAGCACGGTGGTAGTGCCACACAACACGATGGAGGGTATCCTCAATGTGAGGGCGGGACTTCATCTCCATAAGGTGGTCACTCCTACCAATACTGTCATGGACAGATGCATCTGCGATAGGCAGATTGGTGAGGATGAGGTCAGGGACTCAGCTAACTCGGTCAGTGGGATTGCTACCGAGCCACTCTTGGTGATGGACATTGAAATTCCCCACCCAGAGTACATTCTGCACCCTTGCCACCCTCAGTGCTTCCTCCAAGTGGTGTTTAACATGGAGGAGTACTAATTCATCAGCTGAGGCAGGGTGGTAGGTGGTAATCAGCAGAAGGTTTCCTTGCCCATGTTTGACCTGATGCCATGAAACTTCATGGGGTCTGGAGTTGATGTTCAGGACTCCCAGGGCAACTCTCTCCTAACTGTATACCACTGTGCCACCACCTCTGCTGGTTCTGTCCTGCCGGTGGGACAGGACATACCCGGGGATGGTGATGGCAGTTTCTGAGACATTGTCTGTAAGGTATGATTCCATGAGTATGACTATGTCAGGCAGTTGCTTGACTAGTCTGTGGACAGCTCTCCCAACTTTAACACAAGCCCCCAGATGTTAGTAAAGAGGTCTTTGCAGGGGGGTCGACAGTGCTGGGTTTGCCATTGTCATTTCCGGTGCTTAGGTCAATGCCGGGTGGTCCATCCGATCTCATTCTGTTTTATTGACTTTGTAGCAGTTAGAAACAACTGAGTGCCTTCCTAAGCCATTTAAGAGTCAACCACATTGCTGTGGGTCTAGAATCACCAGACCAGGTAAGGACAGCAGATTTCCTTCCCTAAAGGACATTAGTGAATCAGATGGGTTTTTACAACAATCATTTCATGGCCATCATTAGACTAGCTTTTTTTTTAAATTCCAGATTTATTAAATTCAAACTTCTGCTTTGGTGGGATTCAAACCCATCTCCCCAGAGAAATACCCTGGGTCTCTGGGTTACTAGTCCAGTAACAATACCACTACGCCACAGCCTCCCCTCTGGTCCTTCTCTCATCTTGACACTGCTGAGTTGAGCTCATGGCCAAGGTGATGGTGTGCAAGTCCTTGCGCATCTGTGGAGACTGGCTCTCCATGAGGGTCACCAACCTCTCGATGAAGGAAGCACCATGCGCTCATATGCCTGGGACACGGCAACGGTCATGGCATGGATGGACTCCTACATCATCTGCTCATGGCTGCCATATGACCTCTGGCATCTCTGCCAGATGTTAGAGAGTCATAGAGTGATACAGCACTGAAACAGGCCCTTCGGCCCACCGAGTCTGTGCCAACCATCAGCCACCTATTTATACTAATCCTACATTAATCCCATACTCCCTACCACATCCCCACCTTCCCTGCCATTCTCCTACCACCTACCTACATTAGGGGCAATTTACAATGGCCAATTTACCTATCAACCTGCAAGTCTTTGGCTGTGGGAGGAAACCGGAGCACCTAGCGGAAACCCACACTGTCACAGGGAGAACTTGCAAACTCCGCACAGACAGTACCCAGAACTGAACCCGAGTCACTGGAGCTGTGAGGCTGCGGTGCTAACCACTGCACCACTGTGCCACCCTCTCCGTGTTGCCTTAACTCTCCCTGCAACTCCAGCATGCCCTATGCTGTTGACAACAGAGTCTCGTCATCAGCCTGGGCCTGACCACTCACAGTCCTCTGACTGTCAGAGCCCTCGGCTGTCTCAGCCTCAGCCAGCTGCTCAACATGTGTGCACTCTCACCAGCTTGTGACCCTGATTCTACAGCTGATCAATTACCCACCAAGGTGAAAGTATCTGCACTGGTGGAAGGTGCAGGAGAGTCATGGGACGGTGCATTCTCTGAGTGTTCCTCCTCCTCAGAGGTCCCTCTGTGGCTGAAGTTACCTGCGAACACTGACCCACATGAGAGAACAGAAACATGTGTGGGTTAGGCTGCACATATCCCATTATGGAAAACATGCCTGATGTAGTTCTCTATCATTCATGAATTTTTTTGATGAACGGCAATAATCTCTCTCTTGTGCAGGGTCTCCAGTCTCCCCGTCAGATATAGCACATCCTCCCTGGCTCCCCACTAGTTCTAAGGCTACTTGCTCAGCCTGGCTGAGAGGACATATGTCAGGGAGTCTTCCTCCACCAGTTCTGGCTGCCTCCCTCCTGTTATTGGCCCTCTTCTCCTGCAAGAGAAAGGATGGAGAAATTATAAATTGGCATAAGTTCCACCATGACAGTTCTGCTACAATGGGCCACTTGTCCCCAACTGGAGGATCTGATAAATCACATGGCAACACATGCTGTCATAGGATTTACTGGGGCTGAGCTATGAACGAGGGTGGTGTGTGTCCCAGATACAGTCATGCATTTGTCATGGTGAAGTGATAACCTCTCTGTCATCGTGCAGGCAGTGGCACCCTTACCATGTCGCACACCCTGTAGTGACATGAAAGGTCCAGGAAAGAGCATTGGAACGTAGCACTCACCTTGACTGGGCACAGGAGGTCATTGACCCTCTTCCTGCGCTGGACCCAGTTGCGTTGGGTGACCCCCACGTCTGCTGACCTCCTCTGCGATCTCCATGTAGGCCTACTTGCTCAGGCGGGCGGACCACTTTTTACCATCATTGGGGAAAAGAACCTCCCACCTTTCCCTTGCAGACTGGAGGGGAATCAGCAGGGAGGCATACTGAAGCCTGGGACCACCCTTGGTCTACGCTCTGGCATTCTCTCCACTCTTTTGAGGTTGAGTGTTAGAGGAAACAGTGCTGTGACATTTTATGTCTAGCAGTAAATTGATCTTCTGTAGACTGCAAGGCAGGAGTGAATGCAAGGCTGGCAGGCTTTTAAAGATGGCACCAGCACCTGATCCACTGTCAGTTGATATCATAATTGGTGTCTTGCCTTCCACCCCCATCACTTGATTGGGGGTGACCGGCATCTCCATTATGTAAAATGGACTGCTCCCTGCGTAATTACAGCAGCGCGACCCCACACGTGACGCACGGAAACACCGTGGGCTCATTAAATTCAGCCAATGTGTGCTTTCAGCACACAGATTTTCCCCCTTAGGCTTTCCTGCATTCGTGTTTTTTTTCCATCTTTCTATGCGATAAATGGAATTTTTATTTCTTTCATGGGATGTGGGCCTCGCTGGCAAGGCCAGCATTTGTTGCCCATCCCTAATTGCCCTCAACAACCGAGTGGCTTGCTAGGCAATTTCACAAGACAGTTAATAGTCAACCACATTGCTGTGGGTCTGGAGTCCACATGTAGGCTAAACCAGGTAAGGACAGCAGATTTCCTTCCTTAAAGGATCAGATGTGTGGCTGACGATGAAAGGTCACTGACTTGAAATGTTAACTCTGCTTTCTCTCCACTGATGCTGCCAGACCTGCTGAGTTTTTCCAGCACTTTCTCATGGACAAAGATGAGAGTGGTCCTAAAGGAAGAGCGCTAAATTGGGGGAAGGCCAACTATACCAAAATTCGGCAGGAGCTGGGGAATGTAGATTGGGAGCAGCTGTTTGAAGATAAATCCACATTTGATATGTGGGAGGCTCTTAAAGAGAGGTTGATTAGCGTGCAGGAGAGACATGTTCCTGTGAAAATGAGGGATAGAAATGGCAAGATTAGGGAACCATGGATGACAGGTGAAATTGTGAAACTAGCTAAAAGGAAAAAGGAAGCATACATAAGGTCTAGGCAGCTGAAGAAAGATGAAGTTTTGGAAAAATATCGGGAATGTAGGACCAATCTGAAACGAGGAATTAAGAAGGCTAAAAGGGGTCATGAAATATCTTTAGCAAACAGGGTTAAGGAAAATCCCAAAGCCTTTTATTCATATATAAGGAGCAAGAGGGTAACTAGAGAAAGGATTGGCCCACTCAAGGACAAAGGAGGAAAATTATGCATGGAGTCAGAGAAAATGGGTGAGATTCTAAACGAGTACTTTGCATCGGTATTCACCGAGGAGAGGGACATGACGGATGTTGAGGTTAGGGATAGATGTTTGATTACTCTAGGTCAAGTCGGCATAAGGAGGGAGGAAGTGTTGGGTATTCTAAAAGGCATTAAGGTGGACAAGTCCCCAGGTCTGGATGGGATCTATCCCAGGTTACTGAGGGAAGCGAGAGAGGAAATAGCTGGGGCCTTAACAGATATCTTTGCAGCATCCTTAAACACGGGTGAGGTCCCGGAGGACTGGAGAATTGCTAATGTTGTCCCCTTGTTTAAGAAGGGTAGCAGGGATAATCCAGGTAATTATAGACCGGTGAGCCTGACGTCAGTGGTAGGGAAGCTGCTGGAGAAGATACTGAGGGATAGGATCTATTCCCATTTGGAGGAAAATGGGCTTATCAGTGATAGGCAACATGGTTTTGTGCAGGGAAGGTCATGTCTTACCAACTTAATAGAATTCTTTGAGGAAGTGACAAAGTTGATTGATGAGGGAAGGGCTGTAGATGTCATATACATGGACTTCAGTAAGGCGTTTGATAAGGTTCCCCATGGTAGGTTGATGGAGAAAGTGAAGTCGCATGGGGTCCAGGGTGTACTAGCTAGATGGATAAAGAGCTGGCTGGGCAACAGGAGACAGAGAGTAGCAGTGGAAGGGAGTTTCTCAAAATGGAGATGTGTGACCAGTGGTGTTCCACAGGGATCCGTGCTGGGACCACTGTTGTTTGTGATATACATAAATGATTTGGAGGAAAGTATAGGTGGTCTGATTAGCAAGTTTGCAGACGACACTTAGATTGGTGGAGTAGCATATAGTGAAGGGGACTGTCAGAGAATACAGCAGAATATAGATAGATTGGAGAGCTGGGCAGAGAAATGGCAGATGGAGTTCAATCTGGGCAAATGCGAGGTGATGCATTTTGGAAGATCCAATTCAAGAGTGAACTATACAATAAATGGAAAAGTCCTGGGGAAAATTGATGTACAGAGAGATTTGGGTGTTCAGGTCCATTGTTCCCTGAAGGTGGCAACGCAGGTCAATAGAGTGGTCAAGAAGGCATACGGCATGCTTTCCTTCATCGGACGGGGTATTGAGTACAAGAGTTGGCAGGTCATGTTACAGTTGTATAAGACTTTGGTTCGGCCACATTTGGAATACTGCATGCAGTTCTGGTTGCCACATTACCAAAAGGATGTAGATGCTTTGGAGAGGGTGCAGAGGAGGTTCACCAGGATGTTGCCTGGTATGGAGGGTGCTAGCTATGAAGAGAGGTTGAGTAGATTAGGATTATTTTCATTAGAAAGACGGAGGTTGAGGGGGGAGCTGATTGAGGTGTACAAAATCATGAGAGGTATAGACAGGGTGGATAGCAAGAAGCTTTTTCCCAGGGTGGGGGATTCAATTACAAGGGGTCACGAGTTCAAAGTGAGAGGGGAAAAGTTTAGGGGGGATATGCGTGGAAAGTTCTTTACGCAGAGGATGGTGGGTGCCTGGAACGCGTTGCCAGCGGAGGTGGTAGACGCGGGCACGATAGCGTCTTTTAAGATGTATCTAGACAGATACATGAATGGGCAGGAAGCAAAGAGATACAGACCCTTAGAAAATAGGCGACAGGTTTAGATAGAGGATCTGGATCGGCGCAGGCTTGGAGGGCCGAAGGGCCCGTTCCTGTGCTGTAATTTTCTTTGTTCTTTGTTCTTTGTTCTGTTCTTATTTCAGCTGTAATGACTCTGTTGGTCAGCTTTTGCTAGTTTTGTAGGTTGGCATGTAAGTGGCAATGTTATTCCTTTTAGTTCAGTTTGAGGGCAGACGCACAAATCTTTGTATCAGACATCCACTTTGTGTTTATGTCAGACCAAGGACATCTGTGACCCCTCATGGACATTTCCAAATGAATTTCAACTAACACAGGCTCTATCTCCTGCACGTGCTTTAAGTTTTTCTGTGTAGTGGCTCATTGGATTGTCGATGCACAGAGCTCTCTGACCCAGTGCTGTAACTGCTACAGTGGTGTGTCAACATCCTCTGGTGAAGTGTTGGGCAGCGGAGTCTGGAAGATCCATATTTTTCTGTGGAGGAAATAGGAAATTAGATAGTATTTTATTAAAATATAGATAGAGTATGAGAATCCAAATTATTGCTTATGTGTATCTACTGCACTTTATCAACAAGCATACTCAAAATTGTTACGCAAATGAAAGCAAGGTTGATGATGCATGTGACAAGTAGTCTTACAGGTTAACCGCATCCTGTTAAAAAAAAATGTGCCTTTTTGACACTTATGGCAGATTTCTTGAACAGCATCATTGGAGAGTTTGTTACGAGTGTTTCCATTTTTTGTTAAATGTTGAGAATTTGTGTTTTAAAACTGAAATGTATTCCATCAATGCTGGAACTTAGGGTGTTTTCTTTTAAAAGGTCACCAAAAGGTTTGTACTGAGTTTGAACTGTAAACAGTTACTGGAAGGCACCTGTTTTCAAATAACCCGGCAGGGGTTGTTTTTGACTTGGAGAGATCTTTACAAAGAAGTAACAGGCCAAGATTTATAGAGGTCAGGAAATTTGACTTCTGAACTGCTCTGGTTTCATTTTGAACTGTTACAACAGTCAGTTGCTTCTTGCCTGCCAAAAGAGAAGACACCTCATCTCTCTCTCGCTTGCAGTTCCAGTGTGTTAGATTTCTATTTCCTCCTGTATTTGAAGAAATCCTGCATGTTTAAAGGAACTTTGCATCAAATGTGTGAGCACTGAAAATTTTGTGCTGCATTCCTACTGTAAGACCTATTTGGAGCCTCTGTAGCTGCATCTCTTGGAAAGCCTACCCAAACTGATCTTCAACATCACCTGGGAAAAATTGTTCTAGGAAGATCCCATTGATAACTATCTATACGTATTTGGGGTGCCAAACCAAAACAAAGGACATCATTCCATACCGTCTTTTCAGCCTAAGTGTTTATTTCCCTTTCTGTTTTCTTTGTAACGACTGTAAACAAAAATTGATTTTATTTTCCTGGTTAACCGGTGTGTATGTATGTGTGTGTGTGTGTGTGTGTAAGGGCCAGGATAAATAAGGGGCTTTTATATTTCAATTTGTGTGTATGTTTTACTTCATTATTGGTTAAGACTTGGTTTATAATAAGCTGTTAATTTTATTGTTTATTAAAGAAACCTGGTTGGTGTGTTTTATTCTGGTGGAAAATAAGAGTATATGGTTGACTGTATCAGTAAGTGGGAAAACTTAAATATATGTTATGACCAGTGGAGAAGGTGGACTGAATTAACAGTGCACTCCTCCCATTTCGGTCGTAACAAGTTATAAACTGGCCAGGCTAGTTAACCATCTTGTAAGGTGTTGACTAAAATGATCTGCAGGAAAAATAGCTTTGTTTTCCTCATATTCATAAGGATTTGGTTTTTAAACTTGTTTTACTGACAGAACCACTGCCAGGGAGTTTTTAGCAAACATTTAACTCTACTCACAGCACAATCTGCCACAATCATCAGTGATGTTCTTTGCTAGCATGATGGCATCAGAATTGCATCAGTAAGCAAAACAGGAACCTAAAGTAGGAAGATATCAGAATTGGCTAGAATGTTTCTTATTTCTTCAAATGTCATCTCTTCAATCCTTTAACAGGGGCGGTACAGTGGTTAGCACCGCAGCCTCATAGCTCTAGCAACCTGGGTTCGGTTCTGGGTACTGCCTGTGCGAACTTTGCAAGTTCTCCCTGTGACCGTCTGGGTTTCCACCAGGTGCTCCAGTTTCCTCCCACAGCCAAAGACTTGCAGGTTGGTCATTGGTCATTGTAAATTGCTCCTAGTTTAGGTAGGTGGTAGGAGAATGGTAGGGAACTTGGGATTAATGTAGGATTAGTATAAATGGGTGGTTGATGGTCAGCACAGATTTGGTGGGCTAACGGGCCTGTTTCAGTGGTAGATCCCCCTATGATCCGATGAGCTGCAGTGACTCACCAGAGCCCCTGATGAATCTTTTTCTGTGCAATGTTTTAATTACAGGATTTTCCACTTTAAGCCACTAGATGGCAACACCAAACAGAGGGGAGAGGCGAGGATGGAGTTTCAGATAGAAATCCTGGAAGTCCAGGTTTCCTCACAGTCTGTGGAGTTCCACTGAAATTCTCAGTGCTTACGTTTTCTTTGTTGCTGTACAACAATTAATAAATAATTCTTTTCATGATTATAAGAGGTGTCCAATTCCAGCACGGTGTGGGGACCCGATCCTGGGGGACTTTGTATGGGGCAGGGTTTTCTGATTGAGGGAGCCGTGGGAAACTCTCTTGCTCTGCCTGCTCCCTAAGCAGTGCTCCAAAGGCACATATCTTCTCCACGAAGCTCCCCTTGCCTCACTGAAGCTGTCGGGCTGCCCAGAGGTTAGGAAACACAGCCGGCCAGAGTTAAACCTGCAAAGCAGAGTAAATCAGAGACTACCAGTCTCATTAAAATATTTAAATTGCCAACTCATCTCCTGTGAGCGTGTTGGCTGTCAGAAATTTGTCCCGCCTCCGTTAATCTCAGAAGTGGGTGAGTTGGAAACTGGGATTCAGATTTTTATAATTTTAATATTTGACTCGAATCCGACCGTTTTTGGTTGTTAAAATTCAGCCCTAAGAAACTGGAGAAGGGGCGATGACTGGTGCAGAGGCCGGGAAGGGATTGCTCAAATAGATGGAAACAGCCAAAACTGTGACAAGGGCAAACAGGTTGGTCATACATTAGGATTCTTTTGAACTCTGCTGCAATAAATTCATAAGCACTTCTAACACATTTAATACTTGAAATTGAAGTCATAATGTAAATATATTACTTATCTAAAATGACAACTAATTCTTAATACCCTGTACCATAATTATATTGGAAATACTCCTCTTCCTGTCACGTGGCATAGATATAACAATTGATTTTCTTTATTGATCTTCAGTCAGCCTTGGCTCAGTGATAGCAGTCTCACTCCGACTCAGAGGCTACTGGATTCCAGCCCCACTCCAGAAATTTGAGCACATAATCCAGGCTGACATTTCACTGCAGCACTTTGCTTGATTCTGTTTTACCCGTTCAGTCCGACTGGGATTTGCTGCCTGTGTTGCGGCTTGGCTGCATTATCCTGAATGATACTTTGCTGGCTCATCTTGCCCCGTCCTCCTTTTCTTCAGCCCTTAGTACATTTCAATAGAGTTCCAGCCACAGCAGGTTCTGCACCTCAGCCCACACCTGCCAGAGTCCAAGGGTCCAAAAATGCAGTGAAAACCGCCCAAAGTGATACTGTGCACCAGGTGCTGACGTCCTGCATTATAGATTGTTGGGCCAGAGGCTTATTCTGTGCCTGATGTGCCCAGTATCTAATAATGCGATGGGAAGCACTTTCTGTGTGAGAAAAACTGACTGTGCACAAGGCTGACTAAGGCCCCAGCATTTATTCAAAGCAGATCAAAACCTAACAACGCAGCTGGAAGCAGTGCAGTCACTTAATGCCCTTTTGCTCTTGTGTGGTGGCCCTCGTCTTGTAATAGGGCTATCCTTAGTTGCTGTACATTCCTTTGTTAGCATCCAAAACTAGATCCTTTAAAGGCATTGTTATGCCCACAAAAAGTGGCACAGTTTTAAGGGTAGCCAGCAACCCTTTAACATCATATTTCAGCCCTATGATCTACCCAACATGTCATTCGCTAAGTAATGGGAGCACCACAAAAATAGTTGAGTGAGCTAACTTTCCATTATCAGGCAAGGTCAGCTATCTGATCTGGAACACACAAGCTAGCAGCAGCAATAGCTTGGATAAGCTATCAAAGTTACCCAAGGTCCACACAGAACAATCACTTTAATAAAGTCAACAGATGTCTTATTGCAAGTCAGGTAAATGATCAAGCATTAAAAACACATGAATTAACTCGCACACAAAAATAAGCAAGTTAAAAATTTGTGTTCAAATGACATTTTTGGGAAAACAGAGAAGAGACAGTAGATGTAGGAGTGGCACACTGACATTGGTATACCACAGCATTTGGACTGCTCATTTGGCTCATTCATTGGGATTCATTTCTGTGTTCACTAAATGAGCAGAAATCTGGCTGAGCAGAGTTGATTTAAATGGAATGAAAATCATGCAGGTTCTACATGAGTGGGCAATCTGCTCTGTTAGGTTACTGTCCGTATGGTGAAGATGAAAATTTACCCTAATGAGTTCTCAATCTTCAATGTTTCACCGGGAAAAATGCCAATTGGAGGTGAGTCATAAAGCCAGAGTGATAAAGTTTGAGGAGAAGTCACCAAGTCATCTCAAGCTCCTCATGGGCAATTCAGCAGAAACATTGATAGAGTCCCAGAGGTAAATTGTCTGCCTTCCCTATAAGCAAATCCCATGCTGACACAGATACCTGAAAGTAGAATAGACAAATGCATTTATAAATGGGGAACATCTAGAGGACTGCAGCTTCTCAGAAATATGACAGGCTTCAAAACCAACAACTGATTATGTCACTACAGTATTGATTCTGTAAGAGGTTCCGTTCCCATACCCCTTACTACTGTTCTTGGACTTTAGGAATTACAAGAACAAAATTGCACATGACACAGCGTTTGGCTTAATCATTATTCATTTTATTGAATCCAATAATATCCCTGATACAGACGTTTCTATGGTTAGTTAAAACAGAAATAAAACAAAACTGTCTTCATTACAAAACCTCATGCAGTAACTTAAAATTGACACCCCAATTCCCAGCTGAACCCTTCAGCGATTTGACCACTGTTCCCAGTTACCCAAAACAAAGTCACTACGACTTGGCTCAAACTTACAAAGTTCAGGCAAAAACACTACGATTTTGTCCCAAAACCCTCAGACCAAGATCACTACGATTGAGCTGAACCACCAAATATGGGCAAAAACACTAAGAAACCCTCAGACCAATATCACTACGAATTGGCTGAACATAACTACGGGCAAAAACACTACGCTTTTTCCCAACCCCTCAGACCAAGATCACTACAATTTGGCTAAAAACACTTACAATCACCCACACGGTCGGTTGGTCCCAGTGTTGACTGTAGGTCCTGAGTCAAGATGACCAATCTTAACCCTTCTTCCAACTGCAGCCCCCACAGTACAAACCCCTTCAAGATTTGACTGAAAAATTTGCAATCACCCACACGGCTGGTCATTCCTGATGTTGTTTGTAGGCCTGGATCTGAGATGACCAGTCCCTGTCCTTCTTCACATAACTGCAGCACAGTTCTTTTTATAATAAAATGACTCAGGACTTCTAAGACATATGTTCTATTGTTCATGCTGTGCTGTGTCCATCAGGTAAATATCCTTAGTTCTGTCCACACGTAGTCCAGACGAATTATGATTAGCTCATATTGGGTGCAACAAGACAGTCCTTCTGTGGAAGAAGTGACTCAGACAAATCTTCAAACTCTCTGAGTTCTGTCTGGAATTCTGATGAAAGGTCGCTGACATGAAACGTTAACTTTGCTTCTCTCTCCACAGATGTTGCCAGACCTGCTGAGTATTTTCCAGCATTTTTTGATTTTAGTTCAGATTTCCAACATCTGCAGTATTTTGCTTTGATTCAAACTCTCATGTTGTTGAAACAAATCCTCCTGCTGTTTTGAGGCAATACATTAACAGCACCTGGCTCTGAAGTTGCTGGAAGGTATGAACGTCTCATCTCTCTCCTCGAGAGGAATCAATCACAGTTACAATGGCCAGATTCCAGTACCATTATCTATAATGCAGGCATTAATTATCATATTGATGGCACGTCCCTTGTACCATTGTGCAGGGTAATCAGTCTCTTAATTGCATTAGCTGATGGCTTTTCCTTTGGTACCATTGTTCCATTGAAAGCACTAAGTCAATATTTAAATTCCTTTTGATAAGCCATTGTCTTTTCTGAATGTCCAAAATAACCCTTGGCTGCCCAGCCTGTGCTGCTGGCTGCAGCTTTGCTTTTTGTTTTGTAAACCAAACATTAGGTCAAAACAAAAACAAGAAATGCTGGAATCACTCAGCAGGTCTGGCAGCATCTGTGGAAAGAGAAGCAGAGTTAACGTTTCAGGTTAGTGACCCTTCTTCGGAACTGACAAATATTAGAAAAGTCACAGATTATAAACAAGTGAGGTGGGGGTGGGGCAAGAGATAACAAAGGAGAAGGTGCAGATTGGACCAGGCCACATAGCTGACCAAAAGGTCACGGAAAAAAGGCAAACAATATGTTAATGGTGTGTTGAAAGACAAAGCATTAGTACAGATTAGGTGTGAATACACTGAATATTGAACAGCAGCAAGTGCAAACCTGAAGAAAAACAACCTGAAAAAAACAGTGGGTAAGCAAACTGAACAAACTAAGATGAAATGAAATAAATGCAAAAAAAGATTGTAAAAAATGTAAAAAGGAATGTAAAAAAAAGGAAGAAAAAATAACTAAAAATGAAAGTAAAATGGGGGGCTGTCATGCTCTGAAATTATTGAACTCAATGTTCAGTCCGGCAGGCTGTAGTGTGCCTAATCGGTAGATGAGATGCTGTTCCTCGAGCTTGCGTTGATGTTCACTGGAACACTGCAGCAATCCCAGGACAGAGATGTGAGCATGAGAGCAGGGGGGAGTGTTGAAATGGCAAGCAACCGGAAGCTCAGGGTCCTGCTTGCGGACTGAGCGGAGATGTTCCGCAAAGCGGTCACCCAGTCTGCGCTTGGTCTCCCCAATGTAGAGGAGACCACACTGTGAGCAGCGAATACAGTATACTACATTGAAAGAAGTACAAGTAAATCGCTGCTTCACCTGAAAGGAGTGTTTGGGGCCTGGGATAGTGAGGAGAGAGGAGGTAAATGGGCAGGTATTACACCTCCTGCGATTGCAGGGGAAGGTGCCCTGGGACGGGGACGAGGTGATGGGGGTAATGGAGGAGTGGACCAGGGTGTCGCGGAGGGAACGATCCCTTCGGAATGCTGACAGGGGAAGAGAGGGGTAGTGGCATCACGCTGGAGGTGGCGAAAATGGCGGAGGATGATCCTTTGGATATGGAGGCTGGTGGGATGAAAAGTGAGGACAAGGGGAACCCTGTCACGGTTCTGGGAGGGAGGGGAAGGGGTGAGGGTAGAGGTGCGGGGAATGGGTTGGACACGGTTGAGGGCCCTGTCAACCACAGTGGCGGGAAATCCTCGGTTGAGGAAAAAGGAGGTCATATCAGAAGCACCGTCATGGAAGGTAGCATCATCAGAGCAGATGCGCCGGAGACGGAGAAACTGGGAGAATGGAATGGAGTCCTTACAGGAGGTAGGGTGTGAAGAAGTGTAGTCGAGGTAGCTGTGGGAGTCAGTGGGCTTATAATGGATATTGGTAGACAACCTATCCCCAGAGATGGAGACAGAGAAGTCGAGGAAGGGAAGGGAAGTGTCAGAGATGGACCATGTAAAGGTGAGAGAAGGGTGGAAATTGGAAGCAAAGTTGATAAAGTTTTCTAGTTCGGGGCGGGAGCAGGAAACGGCCATTTTCGCCACCTCCAGCATGATGCCACTACAAGTCGCATCTTCCCCTCCCTTCCCCTGTCAGCATTCCGAAGGGATCGTTCCCTCCACGACACCCTGGTCCACTCCTCCATTACCCCCACCACCTCGTCCCCGTCCCAGGGCACCTTCCCCTGCAATCGCAGGAGGTGTAATACCTGCCCATTTACCTCCTCTCTCCTCACTATCCCAGGCCCCAAACACTCCTTTCAGGTGAAGCAGCGATTTACTTGTACTTCTTTCAATGTAGTATACTGTATTCGCTGCTCACAGTGTGGTCTCCTCTACATTGGGGAGACCAAGCGCAGACTGGGTGACCGCTTTGCGGAACATCTCCGCTCAGTCCGCAAGCAGGACCCTGAGCTTCCGGTTGCTTGCCATTTCAACACTCCCCCCTGCTCTCATGCTCACATCTCTGTCCTGGGATTGCTGCAGTGTTCCAGTGAACATCAACGCAAGCTCGAGGAACAGCATCTCATCTACCGATTAGGCACACTACAGCCTGCCGGACTGAACATTGAGTTCAATAATTTCAGAGCATGACAGCGCCCCATTTTACTTTCATTTTTAGTTATTTTTTCTTCCTTTTTTTACATTCCTTTTTATATTTTTTACAATTTTTTTTGCATTTATTTCATTTCATCTTAGTTTGTTCAGTTTGCTTACCCACTGTTTTTTTCAGGTTGTTTTTCTTCAGGTTTGCACTTGCTGCTGTTCAATATTCAGTGTATTCACACCTAATCTGCACTAATGCTTTGTCTTTCAACACACCATTAACATATTGTTTGCCTTTTTTCCGCGACCTTTTGGTCAGCTATGTGGCCTGGTCCAATCTGCACCTTCTCCTTTGTTATCTCTTGCCCCACCCCCACCTCACTTGTTTATAATCTGTGACTTTCCTAATATTTGTCAGTTCCGAAGAAGGGTCACTAACCCGAAACGTTAACTCTGCTTCTCTTTCCACAGATGCTGCCAGACCTGCTGAGTGATTCCAGCATTTCTTGTTTTTGTTTCAGATTTCCAGCATCCGCAGTATTTTGCTTTTATATTAGGTCAAAGCATGTCTCTGGGTCTGAATTTTATAGTCCATAGATTTTCCCAGTTGGAGGGGATTCCGATCCTACAATTGTGAAAGATACTGTCTGGTCAACTGTTACTTATTTTGTATTCCTTTTCCACCTCAGAAAATATGCAAACATATGTATTAACTTTTATCTGCCATTGTGTCTAATTGAACAGATTCTGAATAGGGTGGTTAAGGACAGCAAGCATCCTACAAACAATTACCCACCTTCTTTCTGTATCAAAAAGTGCACAGCCATGAGTTTGAATTGAACCATTTGTATAAAACTAACAGCAGTTTGCATTTATTGAGCATTCCTCACATAAAAGATGTTACAGCATATTACAAGGGGAGAGATGGACACCAAGCAGTGAAGGAAGGATTTGGAGGTAGGTAGGAGGAACCAAAGGCATGGTTAAAGTGATGTATTTTAGATCTTTGAAGCAGGAAGTGAAGCAGCAAGGTGAAGGGTTAGGGAGAGAATTCCAGAAAGCTGGGACATATTATCTGAATGATTGAGCTCTGATGATAAAGCAGAAGGAATGAGGAACAAGCTGTTGTTCGGAGCCAGTGAAGCAGAGGGTACAGAGTGGTGCATACAGCTATGGAAGATCCATTAGATAGACTGGGCACAGAATTTTATAACTAGAATGAGGATGATGAAAGTGATCTGCAGGAAGTGTACCCAGTTGCAGCTCCTCATAGACCGCATGGATCGGTTGCAGCGGCAACTGTTTGCACTTAGGAGCATGCAGGTGGCGGAAAGCATCATAGACAGGAGTTTTAGAGAAGTGGTTACACCCAAAGTGCAGGCAGATAGATGGGTGACCGCTAGAAGGGGCAGGCAGTCAGTGCAGGAATCCTCTGTTGCTATCCCCCTCTCTAACAAGTATACCGTTTTGAATACTGTTGGGGGGGATGGCTTATCAGGGGAAAACAGCAGCAGCCAGAGCAGTGGCACCACGGCTGGCACTGTTGTTCAGCAGGGAGGGACAAAGCGCGGAAGAGCAATAGTTATAGGGGACTCTATAGTCAGGAGCACAGATAGGCGCTTCTGTGGACGTGAAAGAGACTCCAGGATGGTATGTTGCCTCCCTGGTGCCAGGGGCAAGGATGTCTCTGAACAAACAGGGGGCATTCTGAAGGGGGTGGGTAAACAGCCAGAGGTTGTGGTACACATCGGTACCAACGACAAAGGCAGGAAGAGTGACAAGGTCCTGCAGGGGGAGTTTAGGGAGTTAGGTAGAAAGTTAAAAGACAGGACCTCTAGGGTTGTAATCTCGGGATTACTCCCTGTGCCACGTGCCAGTGAGGCTAGGAATAGGAAGATAGTGCAGCTAAACACGTGGCTGAACAGCTGGTGTAGAAGGGAGGGTTTCAGATATCTGGACCATTGGGATCTCTTCAGGCACAGATGGGACCTGTACAAGAAGGTCACGTTGCATCTAAATTGGAGGGGCACTAATATCCTGGCTGCGAGGTTTGCTAGCGTCACTCGGGAGGGTTTAAACTAGTGTGGCAGGGGGGTGGGAATCAGAGCAGTAGGACAGCTAGTGAAATAAATGAGGAGGACACAGTAAATAAGGCCAGTAGGACTAAGAGGAAGAGCAGGCAGGGAGATGTTGCTGAGCACAGCGGGACTGGTGGTCTGAAGTGCATTTGTTTCAATGCGAGAAGTATAACAGGTAAGGCAGATGAACTTAGAGCTTGGATTAGTACTTGGAAATATGATGTTGTTGCTATTACAGAGACTTGGTTGAGGGAAGGGCAGGATTGGCAGATAAATGTTCCAGGATTTAGAAGCTTCAGGCGGGATAGAGGGGGATGTAAAAGGGGTGGGGGTGTTGCATTACTGGTTAAGGAAAATATCACAGCTGTACTGCAGGAGGACACCTCAGAGAGGTCATGCTAATTATAACAATATTAGGCAGGAACTGAAGAATTTAGATTGGCTATTTGAGGGTAAATCAACACCTGACATGTGGGAGTCTTTCAAACGTCAGTTGATTAGAATCCAGGGCCAGCATGTTCCTGTGAGGAAGAAGGACAAGTTTGGCAAGTTTCGGGAAGCTTGGATAACGAGGGATATTGTGAGCCTAGTCAAAAAGAAAAAGGAAGCATTCGTAAGGGCTGGAAGACTAGGAACAGATGAAGCACTTGAGGAATATAAAGACAGTAGGAAGGAACTTAAGCAAGGAGTTAGGAGGGCTAAAAGGGGTCATGAAAAGTCATTGGCAAACAGGATTAAGGAAAATCCCAAGGCTTTTTATACGTATATAAAGAGCAAGAGGGTAACTAGGGAAAGGGTTGGCCCACTCAAGGACAGAGATGGGAATCTACGTGTGGAGCCAGAGGAAATGGGCGAGGTACTAAATGAGTACTTTGCATCAGTATTCACCAAAGAGAAGGACTTGGTGGATGATGAGCCTAGGGAAGGGAGTGTAGATAGTCTCAGTCATCTCATTATTGAGGAGGAGGTGTTGGGTGTCTTGCAAAGCATTAAGGTAGATAAGTCCCCAGGGCCTGATGGGATCTAACCTAGAATACGTAGGGAGGCAAGGGAAGAAATTGCTGGGGCCTTAACAGAAATCTTTGCATCCTCATTGGCCACAGGTGAGGTCCCAGAGGACTGGAGAATAGTCAATGTTGTTCCTTTGTTTAAGAAGGGTAGCAAGGATAATCCAGGAAATTATAGGCCGGTGAGCCTTACGTCAGTGGTAGGGAAACTATTAGAGAGCATTCTTCGGGACAGGATTTACTCCCATTTGGAAACAAACGAACTTATTAGCGAGAGACAGCATGGTTTTGTGAAGGGGAGGTAGTGTCTTACTAATTTGATTGAGTTTTTTGAGGAAGTGACGAAGATAATTGATGAAGAACGGGCAGTGGATGTTATCTATATGGACTTCAGTAAAGCCTTTGACAAGGTCCCTCATGGCAGACTGGTACAAAAGGTGAAGTTACACGGGATCAGAGGTGAGCTGGCAAGATGGATACAGAACTGGCTCAGTCACAAAAGACAGAGGGTATCAGTGGAAGGGTGTTTTTCTGAATGGAGGGATGTGACTAGTGGTGTTCCGCAGGCATCAGTACTGGGACCTTTGCTGTTTGTAGTATATATAAATGATTTGGAGGAAAATGTAGCTGGTCTGATTAGTAAGTTTGCAGACGACACAAAGGTTGGTGGAGTTGCGGATAATGATGAGGATTGTCAGAGGATACAGCAGGATATAGATCGGTTGGAGACTTGGGCGGAGAAATGGCAGATGGAGATTAATTCGGACAAATGTGAGGTAATGCATTTTGGAAGGTCTAACGCAGGTGGGAGGTATACAGTAAATGGCAGAACCCTTAGGAGTATTGACAGGCAGAGAGATCTGGGCATACAGGTCCACAGGTCACTGAAAGTGGCAACGCAGGTGGATAAGGTAGTCAAGAAGGCATACAGCATGCTTGCCTTCATCGGTCGGGGCACAGAGTATAAAATTGGCAAGTCATGTTGCAGCTGTACAGAACCTTATTTCGGCCACACTTAGAATATTGCGTGCAATTCTGGTCGCCACACTACCAGAAGGATGTGGAGGCTTTGGAGAGGGTACAAAAGAGGTTTACCAGGATCTTGCCTGGTCTGGAGGGCATTAGCTATGAGGAGAGGTTGGATAAACTCGGATTGTTTTCACTGGAACGACGGAGGTGGAGGGGCAACATGATAGAGATTTACAAAGTTATGAGCGGCATGGACAGAGTGGATAGTCAGAAGCTTTTTCCCAGAGTGGAAGAGTCAGTTACTAGGGGACATAAGTTTAAGGTGCGAGGGGCAAAGTTTAGAGGGGATGTGCGAGGCAAGTTCTTTACACAGAGGGTGGTGAGTGCCTGGAACGTGCTGCCAGGGGAGGTGGTGGAAGCAGATACGATAGCGACGTTTAAGAGACATCTTGACAAATACATGAATAGGAAGGGAATAGAGGGATATGGGCCCTGGAAGTGCAGAAGGTTTTAGTTTAGGCAGGCATCAAGATCAGCGCAGGCTTGGAGGGCCGAATGGCCTGTTCCTGTGCTGATTCTTTGTTCTTTGTGGCACAGAGAACCAATGGATTTCGGCAAGGATAGGACTGGTGGGTCTGCAGGACTTTATTTAGGAAAGGACTCAGATGGCAGATATCCAGATTAGTTGAAACTTGTAAGGCTGGAGGGCAGAGAGTAGAGTATTTGAGAATTGAATCTTTGAGGTGATGAAGTTATGCATTAGGATTTCAGCAGGGAGAGAAATAGGGGTATTAATGGATCTAAAATTAATGTGGTACAGGTGTTCGAATGGAACCTTCATGACGAACTGTGGTGTAGAAAGTTCAGCTAAAGGTTAAACAGAATGCCGAGCTCATCTCTGGATTCAGCATCAGTGGGCAGTTGCAGTGATTGATGGGGTTGGAACTGGAGGCACGTAGATTAGATTAGAGATACAGCACTGAAACAGGCCCTTCGGCCCACCGAGTCTGTGCCGAACATCAACCACCCATTTTATACTAATCCTACACTAATCCCATATTCCTACCAAACATCCCCACCTGTCCCTATATTTCCCTACCACCTACCTATACTAGTGACAATTTATAATAACCAATTTACCTATCAACCTGCAAGTCTTTTGGCTTGTGGGAGGAAACCGGAGCACCCGGAGAAAACCCACGCAGACACAGGGAGAACTTGCAAACTCCACACAGGCAGTACCCGGAATCGAACCCGGGTCCCTGGAGCTGTGAGGCTGCAGTGCTAACCACTGCGCCACTGTGCCAAAATGATGGCTTCAGTTTTGTTGAAGTTGTGATGAAGGAAACTTTGACTCAGGTTTAATGTCAGCCCAGCTTTTGGATAGTACAGCAACAAATTTGGATTGACACTAAGGAGTAGCTATTAAATGTTAATGGTGAATATGCTCATGTGTATTCACTCATGTATATTCATCTTGACTGATAGGTATTCAATTCATTTTAATCTTACTACGTGCTGAGGTTCTATCTGTCCCCGGTGTTGTGAAGGACGGGCCTGGTCACATTGCCGCGGAACGCTCCATGCAGTTGGACCATGTCGTACCACCTATCCTTCGTGGAGCAGTTTCTGCGGGAAAACATCTTTGACCACCGATCCATCAGGCAGTGGTCTGCACGGAATGTCCTCAAGGCCCTACAGGAAAAGGAGACGGTGGATCATGTTGGATGGTTCCCCGAGCAGACCGCCAAAGTCATTTGGCGGAATGCCTCATCACCAGAACTCTCAAACAAGCACCAAGATGTAGCTTGTCTGATGGTGAGAAGGGCCCTCCCCGTCAGATCCTTCCTGCACGCCCGAAGTCTCGACCCCTCCGCGCAATGCCCCCGCGGTGGCTGTGGTGGGGAAGAGAGGGTTGCCCACCTCCTCCTGGAATGTGTCTTTGCAAAGCAGGTGTGGAAAGAGATGCAGTGGTTTTTGTCGAGCTTCCTCCCAAGCAGCTCTGTAACACAGGAGTCTGTGCTCCACAGGCTGTTCCCAGGGACGCACACCAAGACAAACATCAACTGCTGCTGGAGGACTATCAATTCGGTGAAAGACGCCCTTTGGTCTGCCCGAAACTTGCTGGTCTTCCAGCGCAAACAGTTGTCCACCACCGAATGTTGCAGACTGGCACATTCCAAGGTCCAGGACTACGTGCTGAGGGACGCACTAAAGCTTGGGGCAGCTGCAGCAAAGGCTCAATGGGGAAAGACCACTGTGTAAGGTCCCCCCACCAAGCTGAACTGAGGGGCTAGATCCATGGGAAACCCCTCGAACTGTATCGGGAAAACTTGGAGTGCTGTAACTGTAAAAATGTATATGGCATGACAATGAAATGGAAGGGTTGTGAGGCAACTCATGATTGTATAGAAGGACACTGATCACCTTTGCACTGTATTTTTTGACTTGATGCTGTTTTAAACTGTTTGGGAATGTAATTTTTACAGATTTTTATGAATAAAGTATATTTTAGGAAAAAAAATTTTAAAAAATCTTTCTCAATAAACCCTCTTCGAGTATCAGGTTCTCTTGGATAAGGAGGAATCTCAGATGTGATATCTCCCCCTTATCTCGAGTAAATTGTGAATGCAGCACTAAGAAAAACAAATATGCCCTTTGAAATTAAGGTGTGGATTTGTTAGTTACGAACTGATACAAACTTTGATGGTCGAACGTTATTTGCAGTTTGTAATGCTTGAATATTTGGTGCTTTCATTTCATTAATATAACATAATTTTCCAATTAAGAGGAAAAGAGCAAAGTGAGTTACATACATTATGAAAATTCCTTGCTTACAACATGTATTTCTGTATTGCCTTTAATATATTAAAACATCCCAAGGCACTTCACAGGAGTATTATAAAGTAAAATTTAACACAAAGCCACATTAGGGCGGATGACCAAAAGCTTGGCCAAAGAAGTGGGTCTTAAGGATCACCTTAAAGGAGGAAAATGAGGTGGAGAGGCAGAGAGGTTTAGGGAGGGAATTCCAGAGCTTGGGACCTAGGCAGCTGAAGGCATGGCCACCAATGGTGTAGTAATTAAAATCGGGGATGCTCTAAGTGGCCAGAATTAGAGGAGCGCAGATATCTTGGAGGGTTGTGGGGCTGGAGGAGATTACAGAAATTGGGAGGGGTGAGACCATGGAGGGATTTGAAAACAAGGATTAGAACTTTTAAATCAAGCATTGCTTAACCGGAGCCAATGTAGGTCAGTGAGCACAGGATGATGGGTAGACGTGACTTGGTGCTAGTAAGTACAGGGGCAGCAGAGCCTTGGATGACCTCAAGTTTACAGTGGGTAGAACATAGGAGGCTGGCCAGGAATGTGTCGGAATAGTCAAGTCTAGAGATAACAAAGGCATGGATGAGGGTTTCAGTAGCAGATGAGCTGAGGCAGGAGCAATGTCATGGAGGTAGAAATAGTTCTAACTTCTAGGTGATGATCATCCTTTTTGCTGAAGCCTGAGAACTGCATCAAAAAAAAGATAATAAGCCAAGTGGTGATCAGCTGCTAAAGCAGAATCGCCTTAAATAGTGCATTGCTGGAGGGAATGAATCTGAGAGTCTGGATGATATAGTGCATGGGTTCTCAACCAGGGGTCCGCTATAAGGTTTCGAGGAGTCTGCCAAAAACAAGCGCTGAGCAATACTTGCCCCTGTGGAGTCGAATCTAAGCAATTTAAAATTAGTAACACACACAAATACGAACTAAGGAAATTGAGTTAGAAGCAGGAAAACAAAAATGTTGTGATTTTGCAAAAAAATTGAAAAAGAAAGTGGAATACATTTGGAAACAGGAATGATGTACATGAGCAAAGTTTGGATTGATCTTTGAAAGGATAGGATCAGCAAGAAGTTTGGGACATAATTCATCTGGATGGCTAAAACTGCCAGCCATTTCCAGGTGAAGTTGCAGCACATCAGTTCCACAAGTTGTCCAGGCTCCTAGCAACAAAGCAGACGGAAGAGATGGAGAATTGGTTGGGAATGAGGTATGGACAAAACACTGACACCCAGTCTAGCTCATGCATACAGAGCTCCTTTTAGAACTGCTTTTCAAACAGGAATTCTCAACAGTTTCATAACCTGAAATTGACCAGAGGGGTGTTGTTTTGGTCGGCTCATTTGTGGATATTGTCCAAACTCAGTAAGATCTCTGGTCGGTTGAGTTCGAATGAATTTAACAGGAATGTTAACTGGAATGTGACATCTGCTGATGGTCATTTATTTTGCTCTTGTACGTCTAGATAGGTGACAGAACAGCTTAATTTGCCACCCACCCCTCCCCCGGGCAGGGATGACAATACAGTCCAAGTCCTGGGGGCTGGCGCATTGATTCTGCATATTAATAATGCCCAGTCTTGATGGTGTGAACACCAACTAATGTAGCCAGCCTTGTCATACCCATAGAGTGACTTTGCATTTTTTCTATCTTTTATCTTAAATATGAGAATACAAATATTTTTGATGATTTTTTAATATGTGTTAAGGAGAAGGATATTAGGACTGGGCGAATGAACTATTGGACAGTCTCCAGTCAGAAATAGCATACCACAAGCCCGTTTGTCTTCCTCAACCTCAGCAGAAAGCCCCTACTCGGTAATACTTATTTTCCAGAACTCATGACGGAACAATCTGCTCTCCACCTGTGGGCTACAAACTAATTTAGTGAGAAAATTGAAGCTTAACTCCCACCCTCTGTCCCATCAAAGCTATTAGAAGAGCTCATTGACATTTCATCAGACAGCTCCCTCAGAACCAAGTTCAGTGAAATGCTGCTGGAGACATTTTGGTGTAAGTGCTGCTTCTTCTGCAGCACTGAAAGGGTTGGTCCCGTTTTGTACCAGCTGCTGCTGCAAAGCTGGATTTTCAGCAATGACATCAATGAAAACAAAGTACCGAGCCAGGTTGAACGTTGACCATGACCTGCTTGTGTGCTTTTCGAAGATACTACAACATCTTCACAGAATAAGTTCCACATTAAGTAAGTAAAACAATACAATAATAAATGTATTTGTTTAATTGTATCAATAATTTTTATACAGGAGAAATTGTTTTGAAGGAGTTCTGTGGTACAATATGGGATGGGGGCCTCAGAAGCAAAAAAAACCCCTGATAGAATGGGTTATTCATCATCATCATTTCCTATCCACATTTGTTCATCATCATAATTTCCTGTCCACATTTGATCAAACATGACCACGACTGAGTGCTCATAATAGCCTGGCATCACTCAGCAGCTCACTGGGTTACCCATTGTCCTCTGGAACCTGGGTTTAAACTGAATGGAAACTGATGGGATGTAAGTGTCTCTCCAATGCTCTCTAATTGTCTAAGTATGAAATGAGTTTGGGAAGTCTGAACCAAGTTCTTAGTGATTACAGCCCCACAATAAATAAAGTAACCACAATTTACCACATCATAGGAACAAAGGACCATGAGGAGGCCATTCAGACCCTTGAGTGTGTCCTACCATTGAATTAACTAATGGCTGATCTGTATGTTATCCCCATTTCCTTGCCTTTGTTCTACATCCCTTGATACCTATATCAAACAAAAATCTATATCAGTCTTGAAAATTTCAGTTGAGCCTGCATTCATGGTCTTTCAAGGAGAAACTTCCAGATTTTCATTATCCTTTGTGTGGTAAAAGTGCTTTGCTCTAATTTTAAGAATATGTCCCCTTGTTCTGTACTCCCCCGCTGGAGGAAATAGTTACTCTATCCCCCGGTGCAATCCTCTGGTCTTCTCAAATCAAAGTCTCAGGAGGCAGGATCTCTCTCACTTTAAAGACAGTGATCCTGCCCCCAAGAGCTGCTAGCCAATCAGAGGACTGGCAGCTGAGCAGTATTGGCTGCACCATCAGGAGCAGTGGCCAATGCCAGTACTGCAGAGGCCACGGACCCAGGCCCATCACTGGAACCCCGGACCAGAGGTACATGAGACATGGTCATCAGGGCCAGTCCAGAAGGCCCCGGCGAGGGGGTGGGGTGTGTGGTGGGTGGTCATGCAGTTGAGGGGGAGGGGGGGGGTCCCAGGGGGTAATGTCATTCCCGGCCAGGGTCCTCCGTGGGCCAAATATTGCCCAGGGAGGGGGTCCCCACCACCCCAAGCCCACAGGGAGGGTGCCTAATATTACAAGGCTTCCTCCCCGCATGGCAGAGGCATTCCCCGCTCCAGGTAAGATCCCAGCTGCGGTGGAAAGAGTCCCTTAATTGGCCCTTAATAGGCCACAAGGGTCTCAATTGGCCTCTGGGTGGGAAGGCCGTCATCAGCCTATCCTGCCCCCAGGAAGATCGCTTGGCGATGGGAAAGCAATGGGTCTTCCACTGCTCCAGCTCCCCGCCACCCATTGCAATACACTGTCCCCCCCCACCCCGCCTCCGACCTCGCCTCAGCGGACCACACAAAATCCAGACCATAGCGTTTCTACCAACTGATGTTATCTAATCCAGCACAATCTGAAGATCAAACTGGGATCTTTTAATCTGAATCATGCGTATGTATGTATGTATGTATGTGTAACAGAAAGAGTGCAAAGGGTCATTTGTTCTCTCCAGGCTACTGTGCCATTTTGTTATCGCTCTCATTTCATTTTATGCCCCCTGTCTTTTTGCCATATCTCTTGCTTCCCAGGTATCTTGTTTCCCTTTGAAGCATCTCGATTGGCTTTGCACCTGGGTCAAGGTAACTGTCTTAGCATTAAGTATCCATTGTTCCAGCAAATTTGATCTTTTTTTTTTAATTTACCCCCTTCCTTTACTAAAATAGTTTTATTTTGAGAGTGAAACTCCGATCCAGTTGGAGCCCAGCTGTGTCTAAAGCTGCTGGGATTTCTATGAGGAGGACCGAAAGAGTCTGCAAAGGGATATAGATAAGGTTAAACTAAGTGGGCAGATGGAGTATATGTGGGAAAATGTAAGGTTGTCCACTTTGGCGGGAAAGGTAGAAAAGCAGAATTTATTTAAATGGAGAGAGACTGCAGAATGCTGTGGTATAGAGGAATCTGGGTGTCTTTGCACACGAATAATAAAACTTAGCATGCAGTAACAGCAAGTAATTGGGAAGGCAAATGGAATGTTGGCATTTATTGCAAGGGGGATAGAGTACAAAAGTAGGGAAGTCTTGCTACAACTGTACAGGGCGTTGGTGGGACCACACCTGGAGTACTGTGTACAGTTTTGGTCTCCTTACTTATTTGCATTGGAAGCAGTTCAGAGAAGGTTCACTAGGCTGATTCCTGGGATGAAGGGGTTGTCTTATGAGGAAAGGTTGAGAAGTTTGGGCCTATACTCATTGGAGTTTAGAAGAATGAGAGCTGATCTGATTGAAACATAGAAGATTCTGAGGGAGCTTGATAGGGTAGATGCTGAGCGGATGTTTTCCCTCATGGGGGAATCTAGAACTGAAGGCACAGTTTCAAAGTAAGTGGTGTCCCATTTAAGAGGGAGATGAGTAGGAATTTCTTCTCTCAGGGGGTCATTAATCTTTGGAATTCTCTTCCCCAGAGAGCAGTGGAGTCTGGGTCATTGAATATATTCAAGACTGAGTTAGATAGATTTTTAACCTATAAGGGAGTCAAGGGTTATGGGGTGTGGGGTGTGGAGGGGGCAGGCAGGAAAGTGGAGTTAAGGCCACAATCAGATCATCCATGATCTTATTGAATGTCAGAGCAGGCTCAAGGGGCCGAATGGCCTACTCCTGCTCCTATTTCATATGATCTTATGATCTTATTTTGTATAAATTCAGTTAATAAGGAAAGACAAATAGAATTTAATGTTATATTTATTGCATGAAAGGTGTGTCTCTTACCTGTGATTTTATTATTTTCATAAATAAGCAAAGCCTTGATTTTAAAAATCTCATTCGAGTGTTCAAATCCCTCCATGGCTTCCCCATCCATACCTTGCAACCTCCTCCAGCACTGCAATCCTCCGCAAGCTCTGCATTCCTCCAATTCTGGCCTCTTGTGCTTCACCATTGGCTTTTCCTGCAGAGCTCATGTGTTTACACTGGAACATAAAAACCAGCATCAAACAAGGACAAATGTAGCACCAACAATAGAAGGAAGATGGAGTGGGCTGCTGTCTTCTTCCATGGTGCCTCAATCTCAGAGCCTTTCAACTCTAGTGCTTCTCTTCCATTCTATTATTATGCAGAACAGGAGTATGTCCACTCGGAAGGTCATTTCACCTGCTTTGACATTGTTAATTCATGGGAGGGGGCAGGGTTCAGAAAGATTTTGGGTGCACTGAGACTGACAATATGTTGGTTCAGGATAGTACAGGTCTCAGTGTTATGAATACTGAGTATTCAGTACATGAATATTGTAACATGATTTTTCTTTAATGTGATTTTTTTAAAGTTTAAGATGGAGTCCGGAAGGTCAGGAAACCTCCCATCTACTCTACTAAAGGACTAGACAGATCAAAGACTTTTTTGGGGGGAAAGGAAACTGCAGTGTAACACCTGAAGAACAATGGGTTTTCACCCTCCCTGACTTTCAGATTTTAAAACAAGTAGTCAGTGATTTTGAGGATGCAAATGTACCAAGCAGCTGTTGACATCTGGGAACAATGAAAGGCCCAGGAGTCTCTGTGAAACCAGACTTCTGGATTTTGCATATTGGAACAGGACAATAATTTGTGGTACCAGATAGATTTTCTGAAGGCAGGCAGGCTGTAAGAGAAGAAACCAGTGATTGCAGCCTCAAGACAGGCTGTAAGAAGGGAACCCAGTGGTTGTAGCTTCAAGAGACAGAGAGAGGTGATACCCACTCTTGGAAGCCTGATGCAGTGAAAGACTGCACAGACTTGAACCTGTTTTGAAATTTGAAACTTGCAGAGAAGTGGAAGACCAGCAGGATCACCAGGAATTGCCTTATTCATGGAGGTTGAAGGTACTTGGAGAAATGAGCAAAGAGGACATTGAAAATGTCTGGGAAATCCAACCCATTGCAACTGAGAGGAGTCTGGGACTTTTAATTGTCAAGGATTTTGCCTTTAAAGAGGACTGTGTAATGGATAAGTGTGGTTTGAGGTTTTCAAGTATTGTAATAAGTAAAGAAAATACCTTTCTTTGTAATCTGGGCTATCAGCTACTTACAAAGTACTAGTTAGTTAATGGGGATTTCTTTTCTTTCAGATTGTTATAATAAAAATCTTAAAATGAGAAATCTTGTTGAGTAATTCTTTAAATTAGTCTGGAGGGTCGTATCTCATATTTTTCATGTTAACAATCTCACTGAGGTCATAACACAGTAAGAGCAATTTTGTAAAATTATGAAGAAAATCACGATCAGATATTAAATGACTTTGGGCCGTGCTGTGCCTAAATTTTTGTATGGAAATTGATGCCAGCATAAACCTGGTGTGAATCAAGTAAGCGCAAATTTCCTCATAATTTTTCAGTCTTCCTTAGATTCAGGGGTGGTCCCAGAGGACTGGAGAATTGCAAATGTTATACCCTTGTTCAAAAAACAGTGTAAAGATAAGCCCAGCAATTGCAGGCCAGTCAGTTTAACCTTGATGGTGGGAAACTTCTAGAAATGATAATTTGGGGCAAAAGTAATAGTCACTTGGACAAATATGGGATAATTAGGGAAAGCCAGCATGGAATTTTGAAGGGCAAATCATGTTTAACTAACTTGTTGGAGTTTTTTGATGAGGTAACAGAGAAGGTTGATGCGGGAAATGCTGTTAATGTACATGGAATTCCAAAAAGCATTTGATAAAGTGCTGCACAACAAACTTGTGAGCAAAGTTATAGCTCATGGAATAAAAGGAACAGTAGCAACATGGTTAATAAATTGACTGAATGACAGGAAAAAGAGAGCAGTAGTTAATAGACATTTTTCAGACTGGCAGAAGATTTGTAGCGGAGTTCCCCAAGGGTCCATGTTAGGACTCTTGCTTTTTCTGATATATATTAATGACCAAGACCTTGCTGTACAAAGCATAATTTTAAAATTTGCTGATGATACAAAACTTGGAAACATTGTGAACTGTGAGGAGGATAATGTAGAACTTCAAAAGGACATAGACAGGTTGGTGGAATGGGCAGAGAAGTGGCAGATGAAATTTAATGCAGAGAAATGTGAAATTATTCATTTTGATAGTGTTATGATCTTGTAGTTTTTTTGGGGGAAGAATGCGGTGTGGCTTTAAGGCTGGAAAAAGGAGCAGTACTGCTTTAAGGCAACAAGCTCCAGAGACTGAGATTCAAAGAGTTCTGGTTGCCCTGGGATACAGCCACTCAGAGATTGAGGATCAAGAGATACATTGTTGCCAATTGACATTTGAAACTAACTGAAAACTGGCTTTTGAGACACAGTTAACAGATACACACACAGGCAGCTGAGCCAGCATGTACTGAAGGTAAAGAGATCTCTCGGTTTATTTAAACCTTATTCATTATACTCTCAGAATTCTGAAATCAAGCCAGATTAATTTCTTAACAGAAAGTAACCAATTCCTTTAACTACTGAACTGTAATTGTTGAAATTCATCGCTGAAAAAGAGCATCAATTCAACTGCTGAATTAGACTATGGACTGTTCTACTGTTGAAGAACCTTCCCCCCCCCACCCCCCAATCGGACAGCTGTGAGGACTTCAAGCAACCTTGGACTATTTCACATTGGAAGTTTTCACTTCGGCAGGAGCATAAATATGCAAGGACACTAATTTTTCTATTTTATATGTTGTTTATATCTTAGTAGTGTTTAAGAATATAGTTTTTCGAATTAAACAGTTAATTTGTTGATGTAAAGACACCTGGTTTGGTTAGCCTCATTCAGGGGTTAATAGATGGTAAAATTTGTATAGGTCTTTCTTTAATTTGGAAAGTTTAAAACGATATTTTAGGCGATCTATGGAGGAACGGGATTGAATTAACAGTGCGTATCTCCCGCCACAATCAGAATTGTATATTTTGATTGGGGGCTTTGACTTGAGTGGTTGCTCATAACAATAGGAAGAATGCAGAGACATAATAGAAAATAAAGGGTACAATTCTAAAGGGGGTGCAGCAGCAGAGTGACCTGTGTGTATATGTGCATAAGTCATTGAAGGTGGCAGGGCAGTTGGGAGAATGGTTAATAAAGCAATCAGCATCCTCGGCTTAATTAATAGGGGCATAGAGTACAAAAGCAAGGAAGTTATTTTAAACTTGTTAGAACACTGGTTCAGCCTCAGCTGGAGAATTGTATGCCGGTTCTGGGTGCCACACTGTAGAAAAGGCATTGGAGAGAGTGCAGAAAAGGTTCACAAGAATTGTTATAGGGAATGAGGAGCTTCAGTTAGATGGATAGATTGGAGAAATTGGGACAGTTTTCTTTGGAGAAGAAAAGGTTGAGAGGAGATTTGATAGAGGGATTCAAAACCATGAGGGTTCTGGACAGGGTAGTTAGGGAAAAACTATTCCCATTGGTGGAGGGATCGAGAACAAGAGGGCACAGATTTAAGATAATTGGCAGAAAAAGCAATAGTGACATGAGGAAAAACTTTTTCAGGCAGCGAATGGTTAGGGTCTGGAATGCACTGCCTGAGAGTATAGTGGAGGTAAGTTCTATCGAGGCATTCAAGAGGGAATTGGATTGTTATCTGAAAAGGAAGAACATGCAGGGCTATGGGACAAGGCCGGGGAGTGGCACGAGGTAAATTGCTCTTTTGGAGAGCTGCAAAGACATGACTGGCCAAATGGCCTCCATCTGTGCTGTAATGATTCTGTGATTCTGTGATAAACAACTGGTACTATGCCACTCTGTCATCGTAGTTACTATAGTTATAAGAGGATCTGCTCTGTTAAGCTATTAAACCATTGTGCAGTTAAAGAAAAATCTTTGGTTACCAGTGATTATCTTTTCCTGTTCAAGTAATAATGGCTTACATCAGGAAGCAATCCATATTCTTTGCTGTGATTGTCAGAGACCAGTATACCCACTGATAATATTGCAATTGTCTTTTTAATTGTGCCTTCCCTGTGCAACTATATAATCATGTGAGCAGATCAGGTGCTGGTGTGACTAATGAGCTGAGATTTTCAAATCGGGTACACCCAACTCATAGGTGTAAATGGATAGAGATCCATAAGGCTAATTTTCATTACACATATAGTTCCATGCCTAGGAAAGCCAGGGCAGGGAGATGCTCCTAAAAAAAGTTGGACTAATTTTTTTCATATTTGTTCATGGGATGTGCTAGACCAGCAATTATCCCTAATTGCCTTTGAGAAGGTGGTAGTGAGCTGCCTTCTTGAACTGCTGCAGCCCTTGGAGTGTAGATACTAGAGCATGGCTACCCGACCAAACCCGGTGGGACCCGACGGCATATGTCGGGTTCGTGTCGGGTCGCTCTTCTGAGTCCAGCATTTGGGCTCGGGTCGGGTCGGGCCGGGTCAGACACAGTGGCAGAGCTGCCTTTTGGTGAGGGAGGGAAAGGGAAGCGAGAGTAAGAGTAAGTGTCATTAATTTCCGGTAGTCGAGGTCGGGTCAGGTCAGGTCGGGTCGGGCACGGGAAAAAAAACAAAGGACTCGGGCCCGGGTCAGGTTTAAATTGTGTACCCTAGCAGGCCTTTAGTAGGTACGCCCGCAGTGCTGTTAGGAAGGGACTTCCAGGATTTTGACCCAGCAATACTGAAGGAACAGCAATATAGTTCCAAGCCAGGATGGTGTGTGGCTTGGAGGGGAACTTCCATGTTCCCATGCATCTACTACCCTTGTCCTTCTAGGTGGTAGAGGTCACGGGTTTGGAAGGTGCTGTTGAAGGAGCCTTGGTGAGTTGCTGCAGTACATCTTTTATATAGTACACACTGCTGCTACTGTGCATCGGTGGTGAAGGGAGTGAATGTTGAAGGTGGTGGATGGGGTGCCAATCAAGTGGGCCGCTTTGTCCTGAATGGTGTCGAGCTTCTTGAGTGTTGTTGGAGCTGCACTCATCCAGGCAAGTGGACAGTATTCCATCAAACTCCTAACTTGTGCCTTGCAGATGGTGGGCGGGCATTAAAGGAGACAGGAGGTGAGTTACTCACTACAGAATTCCCAGCCTCTGACCTACTCTTGTAGCCATAGCATTTACATGGCTGGTCCAGTTCAATTTCTGGTCAATGGTGACCCACCAGGATGTTGACATTGGGGGATTCAGCAATGGTAATGCCATTGAACATCAAGGGGAGATGGATAGATTCTCTCTTGTTTGAGATGATCATTGCCTGGCACATGTGGGCGTGAATGTTATTTATCACTTATCAGCTCAAGCCTGGATGTTGTCCATGTCTTGCTGCATCTGGACACAGACTGCTTCAGTATCTGAAGAGTCGTGAATGGTGCTAAATATTGTGCAATCATCAGCGAACATCCCACTTATGACCTGAAGTGATGGAGTGAAAGTCATTGATGAAGCAGCTGAAGATGGTTGGACCTAGGATGCCACACTGAGGAACTCCAGCAGTGGTGTCCTGGGACTGAGATGATTGACCTCCAACAACTACAACTATCTTCCTTTGTGCTAGGTATGACTTCAACCAGATGAGCATTTTCCCCCTGATTCCCATTGACTCCAGTTTTGCTGGAGCTCCTTGATGCTATACTTGATCAAATGATGCCTTGAAGTCAAGGGCAGTCACTGTCACCTCACCTCTAGAGTTCAGCTCATTCTTCCATGTTTGAACCAAGGCTACAATGAGGTCAGGAGCTGAGTGACCCTGGCGGAACCCAAACTGAGCATCAGCGAGCAGGTTATTTCTGAGCAAGTGCCGCTTGAAAGCACTGTTGGTGACCCCTTCCATCACTATGCTGATGATCGAGAGTAGACTGCAGGGCTGTAATTGGCTGGGTTGGATTTGTCCTGCTTTTTGTGTACAGGACATACTTGGGCAATTTTCCACATTGCCGGGTAGATACTAGTGTTGTAGCTGTACTGGAACATCTTGGCTAGGGGCGCGGCTAGTTCTGGAGAACAAGTCTTCAGAACTATTGCCAGAATGCTGTCAGAACCCATAGCCTTTGCAGTATTCAGTGCCTTCAGCCGTTTCTTGATATCACGTGGAGTGAATGAGATTGGCTGAAGACTAGCATCTGTGATGCTGGGGACCTCAGGAAATGGATCATCTACTTGGCATTTCTGGCTGAAGATGGATGCAAATCCTTCAGCCTTGTCTTTTGCACTGATGTGCTGGGCTCCCCCATCGTTGAGGATGAGGATCTTTGTGGAGCGTCTTCCTCCTGGATGTGGCAGGATTGCAGAGCTTACATCTGGTTGGTTGGTTGTGGGATCACTTAGCTCTGTCTATCACATGCTGTTTCCGCTGTTTGGCAAGCAAGTAGTCCTGTATTGTAGCTTCACCAGGCTGACACCTCATTTTCAGGTTTGCCTGGTGCTGCTCCTGGCATGCCCTCCTGCACTCCAGCCAAAATGAGACATATTAATTTTGTCATATGGAACATTAATTTTTAAACTGTAACTGGACTAAAAAACCCTTGTTTAGAGAGACCAAAGCAGTGGTTGGAAAACATGGCTGCACATATTTGCATTCTCAAAGAAAGTTGAAAAGAAAAAAAGAGACAATGGGAACTGCTCACTGATTCAATTAACAAAGCTTGGTCTGGGCATCAGTGATCCACATCTTGTCTGTGTAAGAGACAGCACTACACCCACCACACTGAGAACTTTGAAATCCACAAACTGGAGGAGCGGATGTTCCGAATGAGGGGTTAGTCACACGACTAACTTGCTGGCCAACTTGAAGTTTTGAATTGTTCTCACAGAACAGTTGGAAAAGAGACTGCAATTTGAAGACAACTGAGAGGAAGGTCTCTCCCTCATGACATTTCAGGGATCCACAGAAGCCACACAAACCTCAAGAGAGAAAACTCCTGCAGCTAAACAAGTTTGAAAGTGTGCACTGGGCCCCAACGAGAACTGCAAGACAACTGCAATCAAAGACTTTTCATCAAACCAAAAGCCAGTAACTGAACTCCTGCTATTACTTTAAATCTTCCCCCTCCTTTCTCCTCCTCTGTCTGTATTTGCGTGTGGGTATATCGCATATGCATGCTAGCATGGCCTTGAATGTCATGCTAATGAAAGCAATCTCAGGTAATTCAATCATTAGAGCAAGCCATTGTTTTGGGTAAGGCTCATCTTGGAAGTCTTGGAATGTGAAAGGTGTTTCAGATGCAAATTGTGGTGGCCATCTTGGCTGCCAGTTTTTAAAAAGTTAACTGTAGGATTTTTTCCTTTAAAATTTTAATGCAAGTTTCCAATCGATTAATTAAAGTTCCTTATTTAGCAAAGCAGGTTTTCTTGACACCTCCGAACCACACAGAATGAAATGCGATGAAACAAACATTTCGTTACAGGATTAAAAAGCACACATACACTCATTCTCAAAGACTTGCTGGAGATGGCTTGGCCATGTGAGCTGCATGGAAGATGGCAGGATCCCCAAAGACACATTGTACGGCGAGCTCGCCACTGGTATCAGACCCACCGGCCGTCCACGTCTCCGCTTTAAAGATGTCTGCAAACGCGACATGAAATCCTGTGACATTGATCACAAGTCGTGGGAGTCAGTTGCCAGCGTTCGCCAGAGCTGGCGGGCAGCCATAAAGACAGGGCTAAAATGTGGCGAGTCGAAGAGACTTAGTAGTTGGCAGGAAAAAAGACAGAGGCGCAAGGGGAGAGCCAACTGTGCAACAGCCCCGACAAACAAATTTCTCTGCAGCACCTGTGGAAGAGCCTGTCACTCTAGAATTGGCCTTTATAGCCACTCCAGGTGCTGCTTCACAAACCACTGACCTCCAGGCGCATATCCATTGTCTCTCGAGATAAGGAGGCCCAAAAGAAACTCACAGATTAATCTTAGAATTGCTGCAGCTGGCATTGTCTACATAGCTATACTGATTTAATTTTTTGGAGACTTTTGTTTGGGTTATTTGTTGTCAAATGGGGTTAAGGTTTCTCTAGTATCAATTTGTAATACTCTGGGAATGTTCATCTCAATAAACAAATGCTTGTTGGTGAAGCTTGGCGTCTGCAAATTTCCATTATTGCCAAAAGCAACGTCGCCTGTATGTATACACTTTAACCCTTCAATTGCTGTTTCTGCAACACGTGGCTTTCACCATTCAGGTTCCAGCACCTTGATAATCTTTCTCCCGATAGTCACAGTGGGTAATAAATTGGTTTTTAGCCCCTGTGAGGTGTCTGAGATTTCCTCTGGGCCCTTGTTCTTGCTGAATTCGGAGTTGAAATTACTGAGTTTGATTAGCTTTGGATTTGGATCCTGATCATTGAGTAGATCCACACTGACCTCACTTGTAGTTTCTGATGAGTCACAGAAGTGCTGTTCACTTTTGGACATATTTCCTTCCCTTTTCTCTTTACTGTGCAGAGGATCTCTTCGTAATCTGCCCCCATGTCCTCTGAGACATTATTGCTTGCAGGTGGCTGCCCAGCTTTCACGGCACTCCCCAGCGGCACCTCAGCTAAGGGAGGCATCTCCCTCACTGTTGGCTTGCTTTTTTGGGAACTTTCCTTGTCCCTGCAGATTTCTGTAAATGCTGTTAGCAGCCTTTTTAGGGTGTCTCTTTGTCCTGTATTTAAGTAGGAGAGTGTGGGGTCTAATTTTTTCAACATTTCAGGGTTGGCTAACTGGACAGTAGGGGGTTCAATTTGGGAATCCTCCCAGCCCTCACCATCCTTTTTGTCCCCTTCCTCCCTGACTGTCTAACAGACCTGTGCTTGTCTGTCCCCTTCCCGGCTGTGATATTGTTTTAACATGTTAATGTGGCACAGCCTTTGTTTTTTCCTTCGGTCTAGGGTGTCAATCAAATAATTTACCTGGCTAATCCTTTTTTCCATTCAGTATGGGCCAGTGAACAGGGCTTTCAGGGGTTCACCCTGAATTGGGAGTAATACTAATGGTCTCCAGACCAAAATGTTCTGGTCTTGGCATGTTTGTCTGCTTGCCTTTTCATAGCTGCCTGGTAGGCCTTTAGGTATTTGAGCCACTGTGCAAGCTCTCGTGAGCCGCTCCTGGAACATGGAAATGTAGTCTAACATGGAAGACTCATCCCTGTGCACCATAAACTTCTCTTGGATTAGTTTAAAAGGACCTCTCACCTCGTGTCCATAAACTAATTAAAAGGGACAAAAGCCAGTGGAGTCATTGGGTGAGTCTCTGGTGGCAAACAGGAGAAATCCCAGCCCTTTGTTCCAGCAGTCAGTTTGAAAGTGACCGGCCTTGTTACAATGTAAATACACAGGTCTTCAGTTGTCACTCCTGCTCTCAGTACTATCCTTTTTGGCCTGAGGAGGGTGCCCTATACATCCGGCTTTCTCTTCTTACCCATGGTTGTTCGGGCTTCTATCACCCTCCCATCTTTTATCCTTTTCGGGTTTGTGAGGGTGACGAGGAAAAGGTTTCCCTTGTTGTAAGGGCTTCTGCACAAGCGTAAATTAATCAGCCAAGGTAGCTGCCTGCCTGGCTCTTGGAACTATTTGTTCCTCTGTGGGTTTTAATAGTTAACATGTCAGGTTGACCTTGAATGTCGTGCTAATGAAAGCAATCTCAGGTAACTCAATCACTAGAACAAGCCATTGTTTTGGGTCCAGGCTCATCAGACATCTGTCTCCTCTTGGAGGCCTTGGAATGTGAAAGGTGTTTCAGATGCAAATTGTGGTGGCCATCTTGGCTGCCAGTTTTTTAAAAGTTAACTGTAGAATTTAATGTAAGTTTCCAACTGATGAATTAAAATTCCACATTTGGCATAGCAGGTTTTCTTGTCAATGGCGATTCTTCTGTAGTTTTATTTCACTATGCCACTATCATTATTTTCTCTTTCTCCAGATTTCCAATTCATAATAAGAAATCATGTTCTTCCTTCTCCCAAAAGATCTTTCAATGGCATTCTTTATTCTGAGCTGCCTCCAGTAATCCCTTTAAGAGACAGAGGTTTGGCTGCTTACCGCTCGAGTTCAATAGGCAGGACTCGCACAGTGGAGGTGCCCCACCTTTTAGCTCAAAAATGACATTTTAGTCCTTTCTATGTCATAGTTCCCCAAATAGAATATAGTAATGAGGCTCCTGCCTGTTTCCAGTGGGAGCATTAACTATACATTTGTAGACCCCCATAAAATTGACAGTAAGCAGGCTCCAGGGAGGAGGTTGGTGATGAATCTCTTCTTTTAGCAATTTCAGTGTCATTACCACCCCATTCCTTCCATTTTCCTTTATTTGTCCATGCAACCACCCTCCCCCATCAATTTGTTGTTCCCACCACTGTTACTTCTCTGCACATATTCAAACCAGCACCTGTGCTAAGAATAATTATGATAATGAGATGATCAGGGACACTACACTTCTAATGATATTTGCAACTGTTTCTAACATTTGAGAGTAAACAGCACTTGTAATGGAAGATCTACCCTAAGGTTGTTGTGGATTTTGTTACATAAGTGCCTCTGCGTTTGTTAAATATATTTTTTGAGGATTCATTTTTGAAAGATTGAAGAAATGTTTGCCTTTGAAAACCCCAAAGTTTGTCATGTAAAGGCCTCTTGACTTTGAAAAATACAATCACTGGAAATGTTTTTTTAAAAGGGGAACTGAGAGGTCTTGTGAGGAAAACAAGCCTTTCCGGGAAACCACCTGACTTCCAGCAACAACAAACCTTTTCGAGAAACCACCTGTCTTCCTGCTCAATCAACAATTGAGAACTTTGGACACCTGGAGAAGTTGTTTACAAAGACGTGACAGGTCAAGATTGATGGAGGTCAAAAGGTTTACCTCCTGTTGTCAGTTTTGCTTTTGAATTGTTTTGAGTTAAGGTTGATAACTGTAGGGTTGTTTATAAAGGGAGAGAAATTCCAAGGAGAGAAGAGAACTTTCAAGGAAAGAAAAGAATTCCCAAGGAAGGAGAGCAGACCACAGCCCAGCTCAGCTTGCAGCACCTCTCTAAAGACCCTGAGAAGTCCACTGTGTCAACTCATCTCATCTCCTGTCTTTGAAGAAAAGCCTACTATATTAATTCTCAATGCCGCCTGAAAAGAACTGTTCTAAAAGATCCCAGTGACCCGTGTACCTGTATGCCAGTTTTGGAACACAACATATCTCATCTGCTATTTCTTCAAGAATGAACAAGTATTCAGCCCAAGTGTTTTTTTGTCTGTAATAGAGTTCTAAAAACAAAAATCCCTTTATTTTTCTGGTTAACCTATGTGTGTGTGAATGTGAGGGGCTAAGGTGAAAATGGTACTTTAATATTTCAATCTGTGTCTGTATGCTTTACTTGATTACTGGTTAAGACTTGTTTTATAATAAAATGAAAATTTTGTTGTTTATTAAAGAAACCTGGTTAGTGTGTTTTATTCTGGGAAAAATAGAGTATATGATTGACCATATTGGTAAGTGGGAAAATTTTAATATATGTTGTGGCCTGTGGAGAAGTGGGACTAGAATGAACAGGGCACTCCTCCCGCCTCAGTCATAACAATTTAAAACATGTTCATGAAACTGAATTTCAGTCCAAGAATTTCCTCAAAGTTACTCCTGCTCCAACAATGCAACTTTGCCAATGTAAGTGTACAGAGTCTCTGTTTATGCACATAAACATGATTTCCACTGCATTTCCAGTGAAATTACAATGGTGGAGTGGGTGTAGCTCTAAGGAAAGACCTAACCATAGAATTGGTTTTCAAAATAACTTTAGCATCAGGTCAAGCAGAACTTGCCATAGTTTCAGAATATTGTTGGGCCCTTGCATGCAGTGAGTGATATTAGAAATTCGCAGGTACTTTATCAAAAAATTGCCATTCGTTGACATTAATGAGTGGGACATTGTAGGCAACACAGCTGCAAATTTCTAATAAACCACCTACTGCATGCAAGGGCTCACCAGTGATCTCAATAAGTTCCACCCTAAGATATGGTTTCTGTGCCTTAAAATGATCTCAGTGACATCTGAATGTCCCAGTTTTACCAATCCAGTGACCATTTTAGTTCTTTGCATTGCCTCATAACAATTATTGGCCTGTTAACAGCTTAGTATTCACATACTTTCTTTTCATTATTACTTAAATGGAAGTATCTTCTGCTACGTTGCCCTATAATCTCCATTTTTCAAAACACAATAAGCTGTTATGCAAGTTAAATCGACTATGGCAGTTAATGCTATCTCAATGACCACCATAAGAAAAAAGAGCTGGATAATCATCAGGTTAGAAATAGGATTAAGGATTAGAAAGTTACATTTAGTTAGAGCACTTTAAACATGGTTCCTGAAAGGCTTGGGGTGGGCGAGAAAAATAGACTTTTCTTATTCATGCTTTCTTACTTTCAATGTAAGAAAAGATATGCAATGCACATCCCTGCAGCCCAATAGCTGTTTTCAGGTGTTATCTGATGTCATTGATCCATCAGTGTCTGGAACATTCAATGACTATGAATAAAAATGACATCACTTAAGAAATAGCATAATTTCAATGATCAGTTTGTCCAATGTAAAGATCCAACCAATTGGATAAATCAACTTTATAACATCTTAGCAGAGTAATCTTACCACTTTGCCAGAAAAATAAATAAACCAGCAACAGTACTCACACCACTTGCCAAATCTGTCCAGATGTTATATACAGTCTCCTGTTTACACTGCAACAATTGATGAGTAACATAAATTTGATCCATTGTGGGTGAAACTTTTCATCACCAGTAGAGTAATATGAGCCGATAGCAAAATCGGCAACCTGTTTTGCAACTTGCCAGATTTTTTTTGATTCACTATCAGCTTGTCTAGCGCTAATGCCGTTGACCATTTTCACCCCCATAAGTGTCAAAAATTCAATTTAAACCAATACAAACTGCTAAATATTTATTTTGTTTAATATTACACTCTTCAATGAAATGCCAGTGAAGTCCCTCAGATTTTGTAGGAAGGAGGCAAAATCACAGGGATTTTGTTCTGTCTGCTATTAATTCCACTGATGCTTTTCATTTCATGCGTTTATAGCTATGGCTACAATGACAGAAGAAGTCTTCAGTAAACATTTCCTATGAAACATGACAATTGGAGTTAATAATTATTGAAACATGAACTAAAAAAATTATTTATTTATTTAGAGATACAGCACTGAAACAGGCCCTTCAGGTCTGTGCCAACCAAGAACCACCCATTTATACTAACCCTACAGTAATCCCATATTCCCTACCACCTACCTACACTAGGGGCAATTTACAATGGCCAATTTACCTATCACCTGCAAGTCTTTGGCGGTGGGAGAAAACCAGAGCACCCAGCGAAAACCCACACAGTCACAGGCAGAACTTGCAAACTCCGCACAAACAGTACCCAGAATTTAACCCGGGTCGCCGGAGTTGTGAGGCTGCAGTGCTAACCACTGCGCCCCAGCGCCGCCCTAACAAAAAAGTTGTATTATTTGGCTATTTTGTAGTTATCCTTGAAAATATAAAATACCAAAAAGGTGGCTGTTCTCTTGTTCTGGTGCTGCCTTAGTTAGATTTACACAATTTGATGTTCCAAAGTTGTCACCTGTGGTGACATTTTTAATTCGCCAAGGTGAAGAATGAGTGAGGGTATTAGTAAAATGGGGAAACAGGTGAGACCACCAGTAAAGGTGTTAATTGAAAGAGTTAAAGATACAAGTTATCCTTTAAGATAACATTTTATATTCACACTGCTTAAGTGTTTTTACATCATTTCTTCTTTTCAGGTACATTAGAACTATTTCATTAACATGTTATAAAGATAAAATTCCTCTGACAAAATTTGCCTTTCTTGCAGTTTTATATGAGAATATCATGCAGTGTCCCTGATTAATGAGTCTTAGATTTAACAATGACTTTTCTTGTAATAAAGGTTCAAAGTTCATTGAAATATGGTTTGCAAAGTGTGATGTACTCAGGAGTTCTGCTCATTTTAATTATTTTCTAAAGTCTGGTACCAGGTGGTGCATGGCAAAGGAGAACAAATAAAGCTCAGTATTGAATCCTGTCGTGTACTCGAAGTCTTTGCTGGACTGACAATAAATGAGTTGATAAGCATCACTCCTCAATGATTGGCCAACTTTGGCAAGGATTCTTACTCAATTGCTCATAAAAACAGTACTTTGGCCTCCGCCCTGCCTGGAACTAGCACGTAATTAGTAGAAGCTCTTTCCTAATTTACAAACAATTTTAAAAGCTATTAGTAATTTGTATGTGGGAGGGAGGAGGGGATGAATTTGACGTCTCACCCCGATCACTCCCAAAAGTGCGCTCGGTGTCAAATTGGAATCTGGCAACTTTAGGGAAACAGGTGCTCAGATCAAACAGCTGTTAGGCACCCTGCATGAGGTATGAATGCCATTTGTAAAACCTCATCAAAATTGGCCAGAAAGTGGGTGGAGCTTGCTCTGCAAAGTTGTTTCAGGTCTTCAGTGGCCTAATAACAGTTCTTAAGGAATGACCTGTAGGCTGCCCATAAAAAGATAAGAAAATGTTTTAATACTTTCATTTCTGTGAAAAGAATACAAGAATCTTGCAAGATACTTTACGGCCGGCACAGTGGCGCAGTGGTTAGCACCGCAGCCTCACAGCTCCAGCGACCCGGGTTCAATTCTGGGTACTGTCAGTGTGGAGTTTGTAAGTTCTCCCTGTGTCTGCGTGGGTTTCCTCCGGGTGCTCCGGTTTTCTCCCACAGCCAAAAGACTTGCAGGTTGATAGGTAAATTGGCCATTATAAATTGCCCCTAGTATAGGTAGGTGGTAGGGGAATATAGGGACAGGTGAGGATGTGGTAGGAATATGGGATTAGTGGAGGATTAGTATAAATGGGTGGTTAATGGTCAGCACAGACTCGGTGGGCCGAAGGGCCTGTTTCAGTGCTGTATCTCTAAATCAAAAATCAAATCAAATCTAAATACTACTGGCCTAGACTCTCCCCTCACCTCACCTGCACCCCAGGACCTATCTGCTGGCCTGGTATCAAAGCTGGCTGAAATTCTGAAGATCCCATCTCATGAGTTGCATTGAGACATTTGATTAGTTACTGCAGATTGTCAGTTTAATTTAAATGAGGCCCTAAGGCACAAATTGGTTCTGGCCTCTTGCCAGATGTTCAGACTCATGTTCAAATCGAACTGCCCATTTTGTGCAGGAAACTGGTGCAAGTCGAATTTTCCCCCCTATTATATGACACGGAGACGGCGCAAACATTTAAGAAATATATAGAACCTCATCACATCCTCTTGCAGCTTGGTTGGGGCCTACCTCCAGCAGGTACTCCGAAAATAAAAACTGAGGAAAGCTATGGGAAACTCACTTCACAGAATTACATAGGATATACAGCACATAAAAATGCCATTTGGTGCAATTACTCTGTACTGATGTTTATAATCCACACAAGTGTCCTTCCATGCCATTTGCCTCATCTCAGCCTTTCAGCATATCTTTCTATTCTTTCTTTTCTCTCATGTCTTCATCTAGTTTCCTTTTGAAAGCCTCTAAGCCTCAACCACTTCCTGTGACAGATTCTAATCACTTCGGGTACTCTTTCCTAATAAGTGGCTCAAGCGTCTCATGTGTGAAACTTGACTTAGGACAGATGGATTGATGATTCAAGTGGCATTTGTAACTTTAATTTAATTTTGTATAAAAATCGATGTTATTGTTTGTCTTTCCAAGCTTGTACTTACATTGTTCTTTTAATTTTTTGCAGCCCACTTTATTTTTCAATTCTCAAAACTTTTATAGAGTTCTGTCAATAATGGAGGCAAATTAGTAGTTACATTTATAATCAGCAAAGACGGTGCAATTTACAAATATATTTAAGGTCCTTTTACTTTCAGAGTGACATACATCAAAGTAGGTTAACAAGGAAGCATTTCCACAGGGATTTCCCAATCTCCTCCCTTGCCTTTGTTGGAAGATCAACAGAAACCAAGGAGAAATTACATAATTAATGGTTCCCTTCATTTCTCCAGGGTTTCTACCAATTTATGCTGAAGTTATGGCAGGAGATTAGGAGAGCTCCAGGGAAAATTACTGGTGTACATTTTTAAAGTGTCATGACCAGGTGAGAAAGGGGTCTAGGGTTCCCTCTCAGCCTTCACCTGGTCATACCATAACAGGGTTTAAGTTTAAACACACCACATTTTGAGCTCCCCCTTGGTGAATCCTTGTTCACTGCTTTCCAATTATAAGGCAAAGAAATCAGCCAAACAGGTTTTCTTAGGTTTAAAGAAAAAAGGTTGAACATTATTAAACTTAAGCTCTAATTCGGTTAATGCCTACAGATATGTGACGTGCCCACGCTAACATGCATACACGATACACACAAGCAGATAGAGACAGAAAAGAGCAGAAGAAATACAGTGGAAAAGTTTGAGGCAATATCTGAAGATGGTTTTGGTTACTGTTCTTAGAGCTCACTGTAGAATCCTTGATTGTATGCAGGTCTTGCTTTTCGTTGGGGTCCAGTATTCCTCTTAATCCTTGTTCGATGCAGGAGACTTTTCTCTCTGGAGGTTCACATCTTCAATGGATTTAGAGTTCCGTGAGAAAGAGATGGGTGCAGACAGGAAAGGCTGTGGTGAGCCAGCCAGCAGAGGTCTTTACAGTCCAGGAGAAAACAGTTTGAGTTCAAACTGTTTGTACAATTCAAAAGAACCCAGGTTACCCAACAGGTTAGTCATGTGACTAGCTAGTTTGACCACGTCTGTGTTTGTGGATTCGCTTGTCTTAGCCGACCCTGGAATGTCTCTTCTTACACACAATACCTGGTGATCAAAGTCCATTTTAGGATAAGTGGATAAGGGAATAGCCCTTTGTCTCCACAAGCACGGTCTGTCAGTATGCAAATGTTTTTTGAGCCAAGTGTCTGGTGATTTTTTTAACAAGTCCTTTCTTCACTCCAGCAACTGTTTAAAATCAACTTTCATATGACAAAATTAATATGCCTCAATCATGGCAGGTAGGGGCCTGCATGACAAAAGTAAGTGATTTTTACCTTTAAAGAATAATGCTTGGCAAATCTATTTATGCATATGAGCTGGGCTCACTTAATGGCACTCATGCATCTTAATAGGCTCTGGGTTCAAGCCCCACTCCAGAACTTGAACCCATAATCTAGCTCACATTGCAGTAATAAGAGAGTGCTGCATTGGTAGAGGTATTATTCTTCAGAAAAGAGGTTAAACTGAGGTCCCATCCACCTGTTTGAGTGAATGTAATAGGTGCTGAGACAACAGTCCAAGCAGAGCAGGGAGCTCTCTTGGTGTTCTGGCCACATTCATCTCTCACCTAGCATTGCAACAGCAGCACACCAATACAATTCCTATATTTTAGGATTTCTGGCTACCCATCCACATTTAAAGTGTGCCCAACTGTTCCGATGTTCTTTATTTAGCAGAATTTTAAATAATTCATACAAAAGCTTCATCCTTGGACAGTCATGTTCATTACTGTAGTTACTTCCTTAAAGACTTCCAGCTGACCAGTGAAGCATTTGCTTCATAAGATGTATTATACATTTCTTGTTTCTCCCTATTGCTTTGTTTAAGGCATAGTGGGCAATTTCCTTGACAATCTCTTAACTTACTTTTCAAACAGAGTAACTACATAAAATCTACAACATAGAAATGAGCCATGCGGTATTTCTGGCGTGTTAATGCTCCACAAAATCCTTCACCTACTCTAATTACCTCTTTCCACCCTGCCCTCTTATCTCTCTATTCCCTTGTCCCTCTCCCCTCTATTTCCTTCACCACAATGGGTTCAAAGAAGCTTCCCTTTAAATGTATCTGCTTCAACCATTCCACCTGGCAGCCAGTTCCACATTCCCACTACTCTGTATAAAGAAATTCCTCCGAAATTCTTTATTGATCTGTTAGTGGCTCTTACATTCATGCCCTTGATCTGTACTCACCAACACTCAACTGTAGCCCTTTCTGTAAGTGACAACTATATTACAATTCGGAGCTTGGCTTTTCTTTCTCTGAAATGCTTGGATTGTCATTTATACCCGGATGTATTTTTACGACTTGTAGATTTACCACACCTAGTACCACGTCGTGCCTTGACCTGATCACTCTTTCGATCAGCGGGCGAAATAATACCAGAGGAAGAGTAGTATGTTTAATGGGATATAAAGAAGACAGCGCCCCGTTTCAATCCGAAAATTGTAATATTCTTCAAATTCAATTAAGTACAGAAGAATGAAAATTGGCATAGATCTTCAAAATGTTACGCACTCAGATTTAGCAGGATTTAAAGTTGATTAGCAAATACGAATACAACGCTTATTTTTTTTAACTGAGCTATGTAAGGATATTGATTTCACTTAAATTATCAGTTTAGCGCATTTTAATTTGATAGAATCTAATTACAAATAAGGAGAGTTAAGGGATGAAACACTGCACTTTTAGTAGGAGATATTTGTATATGGAGAATATTATTTGCTGTAGGCGTTACTGTTTGAAAGACGGTGAGAGAAATGTATTTCCAATATCTCTACAATGTTGTTATGCAGTATATCCGAGAGTTAATTCATAGATGCATGTCATACAAGTTCATGATAAAATAAAATAAAACAGGTTGCTACAGCATGCTGGACGGTACCTTTCTGAGTGCGCTACCAAACCTGAACATTAGGCAACTCTGAAAGGTGGTTCCTTGTTTACCTGAGTACTTTCCTCTTATGCCATACACACATTGCCCCAACTAGCCCTCTGCTCAGGTGTAACGACATCAGCGACCCAAACCAAACATCCTCTTATCTCATGCAGTATTTGCTAAGGAGGCGCTGTATAAATAGCCGCAGGTGCTTACTTTGTATCAATTTGCTTCATAGGTTTGTGGTTGAGACACGGAAGTATTCACAGAACACGCCCAATATCTGATGGTTAACTTAGCAGCGGTAGAACAGTTACAGCATAGTGGAGGTACGTTGTTGACTTCAAATGGGTTTGTTAATCTCTAAACAATTTAAAACGAAACAAGCTCGCATTTTGATGTTGGGCCTGGACGCAGCAGGTAAATCCACTTTATTATACAAGCTAAAATTCAGTGACACTGAATTTCTCACAGTCTCGACTATAGGCTTCAACGTGGAAATGCTGGAGCGCAGTGAAAACATTGTCCTTACTGTTTGGGATGTTGGAGGACAGTACAAGATGCGAGAGTTCTGGCCGTATTATTTTCAGGACACCGATGGGCTTGTTTTTGTTGTGGACAGTGCAGATAAGAGGCGCATGGAAGATTCCAAGAAAGAATTTGAACGGATGCTAAAACACGAGTGTTTGAAAGGGATCCCAGTGGTGGTAATGGCAAACAAACAAGATATTAACGATGCACTGTCTGCAGAGGAAATCACCAAACGTTTTCACATGAAAAGATGCTGCTCGGATCGAGACTGGTATGTACAGCCATGCTGTGCCAAAACGGGCGAAGGTTTAAGTGCAGCCATTAAAATAATAATTTCCTACGTCAAAAGGAAAATGAATTCTAAAGACGAAGGCTCACGCAGTGATATTCAAGAGGACAGAATGTGAACTAAAGGTCTCTAAACTGTGTAGAACTTCCATGACTTTTGTCAATATTTTGTTGAAATTAAAGAACACGAGCGATTCTTCTGTTCATTAGTAGTGTATGCTCTGCACCGAATGTAAAATCGGACGATTAAGGCTCTGTCCCGATCCTTATTTATTATTTTATCCGAACTGGCAGGCCGTCAAAATGAAACAGTTAAGTAAAAATGTAGAAAACTAGTTATAATCGTATTGGAATACAGGATGTTGGTATTGTAAGGCCTGTTTGCGACCGTGCCTTCTGTTGCCTCGACCCCAAACACTTCAATTCCCTTTCTAAATCTCTCAACCTTTCCACTTCTCTCCTTTTAACACTCTCCTTAAAACTTATCTCATCGCCACGCTTTTGTCACCTGTCCTAATATCTCCTTAAATAAAAACAAGAAATGCTGGAAATACTCAGCAGGTCTGGCAGCATCTGTGCAGAGAGAAGCAGAGTTAACGTTTCAGGTCAGTGACCTTTCATCAGAACCTCCTTATGTGGCTGGATGTCAAATTGATAACCTCCTTTGAAGCCCCTTGGGATGTTTTGCTGAAAGGTAATATATAAATAAAGTTGTTGTTGTGACAAGTATAAGCTGTGTTTGTTTATAGGGGTCTATAAGGAGATTCTCTAAGCAAATGAACTTTAACTTCTGTGTCTCGAAATTACAACTTTAACTGTTTAAGAATTTATTCAAAGATCCTTATTGCCCCACCCAAAATTAGGGTGTCCTGTAACTGGAAATTTATGATGAAGACTTCCTTGTGATTTCGATGAAACAGTAATGACCATTAACTCGTGCAGCAGGACATGATTCCCAGTCCACTGATGGGCCAGCTCTCAATGAAAGGCATTACTCACATTCAGCATTTTGAAATGCTAACTTGGCTGATCAAGGAATAAAAGTTGGGGTGAGCACACATAGCTGAGTGCTAGTGGCTCACTGCCTAACTTTTGCTGCACCAGCAAATACTGCCAATTTCATGTTGATGCTATTTAAAACTGCTTAACATCCATGCAAAAGTAACAACTGAACTGCAATCCCAGGGAACAGTACAATGTGTTAATTTGTTCTCTCAGCTTTAATGCATAGCAAAGATACAACACATGGCCCGGATTTTGCAGTCAGCAGTGAAGTAACAGTGCTTGCCCCACGCCTGATCTTGAAGAAAGCCTTTTCCTGATGGCGGTTTAAATCTGGTTTGGCATGCAGCAGCATTGATGTCATCAAGCCGATAAGCAGCCAATCACATTGAAGTATTCACACACAGCAAACCTGGAAGTTAACAGCATTTAATATCCTTCATTTTTAATTTATGTTTTCAGATTGTAAAATAAATGATCACGATTAAGATAAAATAAAGATTTTTTAAACTTAAAGACATGGAATTTTTATCAATTCATTATACAAACATAAAATTAACTTCTCAGGGCCAGTGAGGGTGTTAGCAGTAATTATGAAGTTAGTATACTGTTAAAAGCTCAGTTATACCTCATTCAACAAGGTGTAACTTTTCAACGGTTTTTAAAGTAAGACAGTGTAAGATTGGAAGTTCTCATCAGTTCATTGATTCCCCTTTGATTGCGGTCTGGAGTGCCTCAAAAGTGCACCTCTGGAGAAGCGGAGAATCATTGACATCAACTCCTGGATTTCCACATTATTCTGCACACGTGCGGACTCCAGAAGTTGCTGTCAGATTCAGTGAAGTAATGGTGGCAATCTGAAAGTTTCGTGGTCATTACCACTGCAAAATCTGGGCCTGTGAGTTTTTTATTATCTACGAAACTGCGTACTGTAAAAAAAAAAAGATTTGTCTCCTGGTCATGCATAGCTTATTGAAGAAAGCAATGATGTAAAACCTAAGAATTGTCTATTGTAACCAACAAGCAAGTGTGTGATGGACAAGATGTACAACCATTAAAAACATGTAAATTAGTGGCTTCCTATTCAATCAGTATTTTTCCAAACTGAGAAAGGGCAATTCTCTATTAAACCGATTTGCATTTGAAACTTGCTAGCTTCAAGAGGCCACAAAGAAAGAAGTTGTACTTTCTAATAAACTCTCCTGTCACAGACAATGGGATCTATTATAGCATCTAAGATTCCTATGAACTGTTGTAGGTACAACTAACTTTTGTGACTGATGCAAACATGAAAAAGTAAGTACACAAGGTAGTTTTAATTATTTTTGTAACTATTTGCATTTCCACTGTTTTTTCTGTATGTAAATGTGTTGGCATGATCACGCTATGCCAATGATGATTTTCTAATCTTTCGGTTGGAAACCTGAATTAAATTTTTAAAAAGGAAAAAGGAACAGACAAAAGGTGACTACTAGCAGCTAAAGTGGCCATCAAAATTTGCAACAACATCCCTTGCATACGAATATATGAACTCTGAGCAGGAGTAGGCTATTCGGCCCCTCGAGCCTGCTCCACCATTCTATAAGAACATGGCTGATCTGTTTGTGGACACAACTCCACTTTACTGTCTACCCCCAATACTCTTTGACTCCCTTGTTTGTCAAGAATCTGTCTACCTCTGCCTTAAAAATATTCAATGACCCTGCCTCCACCGCTGTCCAGGAAGAGATATCCACAGACTCACGACCCTCGAAGAGAAAAAAAAGTCTCCTCTTCTTTGCCCTAAATGGGAGACGCCTTATTTTTAAACTGTGCCCGCTAGTTTTAGTCCCTCCCACAAGGGGAAACATCCTTTCAATATCAACCCTGTCAAGTCCCCTCAGGATCTTAAATGTTTCAATAAGATCATCTCTCATCTTTCTAAACTCCAATGAATACAGACCCAACTTGACCAATTGTTCCTCTCAATGTTATGAGAGTGCTTCTATTTTTTGTAAAACATGTTTTTAAGGACTTATAGTTGAATTATGGACATGAATTCAGCTGGAAGCTTGAAGAGATGCTAAACTTTGTGTTTTTTAAAAGAAGTCACTAGAAGGTTCCTGGATTTGGCTTGTAAACAAGCCCTTATTGGAAGGCACATGTTATCAGATAAAATACCACCAGGGAGCTTGTTGTTTTGACTTGGAGAAGATGTTTACAGAGAACTGGCAGGTCAAGATTTATAGAGGTCAGGAGGCTTGACTTCTGGAATGCTTTTGGTTTCACTTTGAATTGTGAAAAAAGACAGTTTGTTTTTGCCTGCCAAGAAAACCCAGCTCATCTCTTTCTCTGTGTTGGAAAGAAACCCTGCATGTCCAGTGTGTCAGTCTCCTCTTTCCATCTGTCCCTTCATACAAGTCATTGATAATAGATTGAAACAGTTGAGGCCCCAGTACTGATCACTGTGGCACTCCACTGTTACAGCTTGCTAACCTGAAAATGACCCATTTATGCCTACTCTCTGTTCCCTGTTAGCTAAACAATCCTCTATCCATGCTAATTGTTACCCCCTCTTCCAGGGGCTCTTATTTTGTTTAGTAACCTTTGATGTGGCACCCTGTCAAATGTCTTCTGAAAATCCAAGTACACCATATCCACAGGTTCATCTTTATCCTCGTTACTTGTAACTGCCTCAAAGAACTCTAATAAATTAGTTAAATACCATTTCCCTTTCACAAAACAATGTTGACTCTGCCTGATTGCACTGAGATTTTCTAAATGACCTGCTATAACCTCCTTAATAGGCACATAGGAACATAGCAACAGGAATAGGCCATTCACCCCATTGAGCCTGCTCCACCATTCAATACGATTATGGCTGATCATGCACTTCAATGCCTTTTTCCCACACTATCCCCATATTCCTTTATGTCATTGGTATTTAGAAATCTGTCAATCTCTACTTTAAACAAATTCAGTGACTGAGCTTCCACAGCCCTCTGGGGTAGAGAATTCCAAAGATTCACAACCCTTTGAGTAAAGAAATTTCTCTTCATCTCAGTCCTAAGTTGCTTCCCCCTTATTTTGAAATTGTGTCCTCTGATTCTAGATTCCCCAACCAGGGGCAATATCTTACCTATATCTAACCTGTCTATCCCTTAAAGTATTTTGTAGGTTTCAATGAGATCACCTCTCATTCTTTGAAATTCTAGAGAATACAGACCCAGTTTCCCCAATCTCCCTTCATAAGACAGTCCCGCCATCCCAGGAACAAGTCTGTTGAACCTCCGTTGCATTCCTTCTATGGCAATAATATCCTTCCTAAGGTCAGGGGACCAAAACTGCACACAGTACTCCAAGTGTGCTCTAACTAAGGTTCTATACAATTGAAGCAAGACTTCACTACTCCTGTACTCAAATCCTCTTGCAATAAAGGCAAGCATACCATTAGCCTTCCTAATTGCTTGCTGCACCTGTATTTTAGCTTTCAGTGACTTATTGATGAGGACACCCAGGTCCCTTTGTACATCTACACATTCTAATTTCTTACCATTTCAGAAATGCTCTGTACATCTGTTCCTCCTACCAAAGTGGATAACCTCACATTTTTCCACATTATATTCCATCTGCCATGTTCTTGCCCACTCACTAAATCTGTCCAAATCCACTTGAAGCCGCCTTGTGCCTTCCTCACAACATACATTCCCACCTAGTTTTGTGTCATCCACAAACTTGGAAATATTACATTTGGTCCCCACATCCAAATCATTGATATATATATGGTGAACAGCTGGGGCCCAAGTACTGATCCTTGCAGTACCCCACTAGTCACAGCCTGCCAACACAAGAATGACCCATTTATTCCTACTCTCTATTTTCTGCCTGTTAACCAATCCTTAATCTATGCCAGTATATTAATTTCTCACCCACAGCTGTTACAAAAATTTCTAAATTTACTTGTAACAGCCCTTCAAAACACTCCCACAGGGAATGCTGAGACCAAGTGGGCCCACATCAGAGACGCCATCTATGAGTCAGCTTTGACCACCTACGGCAAAGTGCGAAGAGAAATGCAGACTGGTTTCAATCTCATAATGAAGAGCTGGAGCCTGTCATATCCGCTAAACGCATTGCACTGTTGAACTACAAGAAAGCCCCCAGTGATTTAACATCCGCAGCACTTAAAGCAGCCAGAAGCACTGCACTAAGAACAGCCAGGCGCTGCGCAAACGACTACTGGCAACACCTATGCAGTCATATTCAGCTGGCCTCAGACACCGGAAACATCAGAGGAATGTATGATGGCATGAAGAGAGCTCTTGGGCCAACCATCAAGAAGATCGCCCCCCCTCAAATCTAAATTGGGGGACATAATCACTGACCAACGCAAACAAATGGACCGCTGGGTTGAGCACTACCTAGAACTGTACTCCAGGGAGAATGCTGTCACTGAGACTGCTCTCAATGCAGCCCAGCCTCTACCAGTCATGGATGAGCTGGACATACAGCCAACCAAATCGGAACTCAGTGATGCCATTGATTCTCTAGCCAGCGGAAAAGCCCCTGGGAAGGACAGCATTACCCCTGAAATAATTAAGAGTGCCAAGCCTGCTATACTCTCAGCACTACATGAACTGCTTTGCCTGTGCTGGGACGAGGGAGCAGTACCACAGGACATGCGCGATGCCAATATCATCACCCTCTATAAAAACAAAGGTGACCGCGGTGACTGCAACAACTACCGTGGAATCTCCCTGCTCAGCATAGTGGGGAAAGTCTTTGCTCAAGTCGCGCTGAACAGGCTCCAGAAGCTGGCCGAGCGCGTCTACCCTGAGGCACAGTGTGGCTTTCGTGCAGAGAGATCGACCGTTGACATGCTGTTCTCCCTTCGTCAGATACAGAAGAAATGACGTGAACAACAGATGCCCCTCTACATTGCTTTCATTGATCTCACCAAAGCCTTTGACCTCGTCAGCAGACGTGGTCTCTTCAGACTACTAGAAAAGATCGGATGTCCACCAAAGCTACTAAGTATCATCACCTCATTCCATGACAATATGAAAGGCACAATTCAACATGGTGGCTCCTCATCAGAGCCCATTCCTATCCTGAGTGGCGTGAAACAGGGCTGTGTTCTCGCACCCACACTTTTTGGGATTTTCTTCTCCCTGCTGCTTTCACATGCGTTCAAGTCCTCTGAAGAAGGAATTTTCCTCCACACAAGATCAGGGGGCAGGTTGTTCAACCTTGCCCGTCTAAGAGTGAAGTCCAAAGTACGGAAAGTCCTCATCAGAGAACTCCTCTTTGCTGACGATGCTGCTTTAACATCTCACACTGAAGAGTGCCTGCAGAGTCTCATCGACAGGTTTGCGGCTGCCTGCAATGAATTTGGCCTAACCATCAGCCTCAAGAAAACGAACATCATGGGGCAGGACGTCAGAAATGCTCCATCCATCAATATTGGCAACCACGCTCTGGAAGTGGTTCAAGAGTTCATCTACCTAGGCTCAACTATCACCAGTAACCTGTCTCTCGATGCAGAAATCAACAAGCGCATGGGAAAGGCTTCCACTGCTATGTCCAGACTGGCCAAGAGAGTGTGGGAAAATGGCGCACTGACACGGAACACAAAAGTCCGAGTGTATCAGGCCTGTGTCCTCGGTACCTTGCTCTATGGCAGCGAGGCCTGGACAACGTATGCCAGCCAAGAGCGACGTCTCAGTTCATTCCATCTTCGCTGCCTCCGGAGAATACTTGGCATCAGGTGGCAGAACCGTATCTCCAACACAGAAGTCCTCAAGGCGGCCAACATCCCCAGCTTATACACACTACTGAGTCAGCGGCGCTTGAGATGGCTTGGCCATGTGAGCCGCATGGAAGATGGCAGGATCCCCAAAGACACATTGTACAGCGAGCTCGCCACTGGTGTCAGACCCACCGGCTGTCCACGTCTCCGCTTTAAAGACGTCTGCAAATGCGACATGAAATCCTGTGACACTGATCACAAGTCGTGGGAGTCAGTTGCCAGCGTTCGCCAGAGCTGGTGGGCAGCCATAAAGACAGGGCTAAAATGTGGCGAGTCGAAGAGACTTGGTAGTTGGCAAGAAAAAAGACAGAGGCGCAAGGGGAGAGCCAACTGTGCAACAGCCCCGACAAACAAATTTCTCTGCAGCACCTGTGGAAGAGCCTGTCACTCTAGAATTGGCCTTTATAGCCACTCCAGGCGCTGCTTCACAAACCACTGACCACCTCCAGGCGCTTACCCATTGTCTCTCGAGATAAGGAGGCCCAAAAGAAGAAAGAATATTACCTCCTAGCTCATGTGCTTTAATTTTGCTAACTAACCTCCTGTGGGGGACTTTATCAAAAGCCTTCTGAAAATCCAAATATACTACTTCCACCTTTCATCAATTCTGTTAGTAACATCCTCAAAAACTCCAACAGGTTTGTCAAACATGATTTCTCATTATTAAATTCATGCTGACTATGCCCAAACAGATTACTATTATCCAAGTGTCCATTTATCACATCTTTTAGAATATTCTAACATTTTCCCTACTACTGATGTCAGGCTAATAGGTCTGTAGTTCACTGTTTTCTCTCTCCATGCCTTCTTAAATAGTGGGGTGACATTTGCTACCTTCCAAACTGTAGGAACCACTCCAGAATTTATAGAATTTTGGAAGATGATCACCAATGCTTTCACTGTCTCCATAGCTACCTCTTTCAACACTCTGGGATGTAAAATATCAGGTCCTGGGGACTTATCAACCTTCAGCCCCATTAATTTATCCAATACAACCTACTTACTCATACTAATTTCCTTCAATGCTTCATTCTCCCTAGTCCCTTTGATCTTGAATTCTGGGAGATTTCTTATATCTTCCTCAGTGAAGACAGACATAAAATAGTCCTTTTGCTTCTCTGCCATTTCTATATGCCCCATTATAAATTCTCCTGACTCTGCCTGTAATGGATGCATATTTGTCTTAGCTAAACATTTCCTTTTTACCTACCTATAGAAGTTTTTACAGTCCATTTTTATGTTTTTTGCTAGTCTACATTCATATTCTAATCTCCCTTTCTTTATCAGTTTCTTGGTCCTCCTTTGCTGTATTCTAAAATCCTCCCAATCCTCAGGTTTACTACTATTTCTGGCAACTTTATAGGCCTTTTCTTTTAATCTTATACAATCCTTAACTTACTTTGTTAGCCATGGTTGACTGCCTTTTCTTTTGGGTTTTTTTGTGCCTTGACGGAATGTATAGTTGCTGTAAACTATGTAATAATTCTTTAAAGACTATCCATTGCCTATGTACAGTCTTACCTTTTAATGTATTTTCCCAATTCACCTCAGCCAATTTGCCCCTAATATCTTCATAATTTCCTTTGTTCAAATTTAACACCCTGGCTTCAGATTGAACTCCCTCACTTTCAAACATAATGTAAAATTCTATCATATTATGGTCACTCATCACTAAAGGTTCTTTTAGAACAAGATTTTTAGTTAACCCTTTCTCATTACATAATACGAGATCTAAAATAGCCTGTTCTCTAGTCGGTTCCTCAACATACTGCTCTAGAAAACCATCCCTAATACACTCCAGAAACTCATCCTCCATAGCATTAGTGCTCATTAGGTTTACCCAGTCTATATGCAAATTGAAGTCACCCATGATTACTGTATTATCCATGCTACTTGCTTCTCTAATATCCTGATTAATACCATGCCCCACACTACCACTACTGTTTGGTGGACTATAAACAACTTGTACCAATGTTTGCTGCCCCTTGCTGTTTCTTAGCTCCACCCAAACAGATTCCACATTTTGTTTTTCCGATCTGAGGTCCTCCCTTACTAATGTACTGATCCCATCCCTTATTATCAGTGCAACTCCTTTTCCTTTTTGCCTGTCCCTCCTAAATGTCAAATATCCGTGAATATTGAGTTCCCAGTCTTGGTCACCCTGTAGTTACCTCTAATTGTTCCTTTAAATCATCTACCTTGTTGTGAAGGCTGCGTGCATTTAGGTAGAGTGCCCTTAACCTTGTCTTCTTGACATTCTTCTGCTTTCTAAGCCCAGTTGAGGCTCGCCTTTGTTTCGCCTGCCTTCTAATTTCACTTGCTACTTTTCGACTTCCTGATACTAGCTTTACTTCCTTCCAATTTGAGCTACCCCTGAGGTTCCCATCCCCCTGACAAGCTAGTTTAAACCCTCCCCAACAGCACTAGCAAATATCCCTGCGAGAATATTAGTTCCAGTGCTTTTAAGGTGTAGCCCTTTCATCTTGTACAGATCCCACCTGCCCCAGAACTGGTCCCAATGCCTCAGAAATCTGATGCCCTCTGTCCTATCCAATTCTCCAGCCATGTGTTCAATCACTCATTCCTCCTTTCCCTATGCTCACTAGAACGTGACAATGGGAGTAATCCTGAGATTACTGCTCTTGAGGTCCTGCTTTTTAATTTCCTTCCTAGCTCCCTAAAATCTGCTTTAAGGACATCATCCCTCTTCCTACCTATGTCGTTGGTACCAATGTAAACCACAACTGGTTGTTCACCCTCCCCCAGAAGGATGTCCTGCAGCCGCTCTGTGACATCTTTGACCCTGGCACCAAGGAGGCAACACATCATCCTGGAGTCACGTTTACTGCCGCAGAAACGCCTGTCTGATCCCCTGACTATCAAATCCCTTATCTCTATTGCTATTCCACTCTTCTTCCTCCTCTCCTGTGCAGCTGAGCCATCCATGGTGCCACATACTTTGTTCTGGCTGCACTCCCCTGAGGAACCATCGCCCTCACCAGTATCCAAAATGGAAAACTGATTAGCAAGCAAGATCGACTCGGGGACTCCTGCACTGGCTGCCTGATTCCCAAAACCTGTCTGGTGTTCACCCATTCCCTCTCTACCTTCATGCTTTTAACCTGCGGTGTGGCCACCTCTCTAAGCATGCTATCCAGGTAGTCCTTCACTTCGCAGATTCACAACAGCGACTCCAGCCGCCACCTGAGTCCCAAAACCCAGAGCTCAACCTTCTGCAGCTGCTGACACATTCTGCAGATGTGTTCATCTATAATACGTGATGCGTCCATGACTTCCCAGGATGTACATTCCACTTGGCCGAGCTGACCTGCCATACCGTAACTTTAAAAACTATTTATTACAGTTAGAATAAGTAGAATAACTTACCAGTTATTCACCAATCAACTTCTTCCCCTGTACCAAAGAAACAGCCAGCTACTGGAGGCTGAAAAAAGGTAGAAGAAGGAAAGGAAGGCACACTTCCCTCAGCAAACTCCCTCACTCACCAAACTCCCACCTTACAATCTGTCCACTCAAAGCAGCACTCAGTGCAAACAAAGCCACACTGAGGAAGCCCTGCTTTTATACTTTCTGCAAAACAACTGATTCGAGCTTCTGAAAACCAGTTTAAGCCAGCTCCTAAGTAACTGGCTGCAGCTGTTCCCGGAGAGCTTGTATACCCCTGTTTTAAGGCTGGAATAAAACTTAAATTCTCTTAGCTGAAGTAATTTTTAGTTAACTGCTAAATTGAAGAAAAAACTAGACTTTAGATAGAAATTAGCCCTTAAAACTCCTTCTCACCAGACAACAGATTCCAGCATTTTCCTTATGAAAGCTATTAAGCTAACTGGCCTGTAGTTTCCTTCTTTCTGTCTTGTTCCTTTCTTGAATAATGGAGTTATATTTGCTATCTTCCAATCTGATGGGACCTTTCCAGAATCTAGGAAATTTTGGAAAATTAAAACCAGTGCATCCATTATCTCAGCAGCCACTTATTTTAAGACCCTCGGATGAAGTCCATCAGGACCTGGGGACTTGTCAGCTTTTAGTTCTAATAATTTTCACAGTACCCTTTCCCTGGTGATGGTAATTGTTTTAAGATCCTCCTTCCCTTTCAACTCTTGACTTACAATTATTTCTGCAATGTCATTTGTATCTTCTACAGTGAAGACAGATGCAAAAATCTGTTCAATTCCTCCACCAATTCCTTATTTTTCATTATTAATGCCCCAGACTCACTCTCTAGAGGACCAACACTCACTTTACTTATTCTTTTCCTTTTTAAATACCTGTAGAAACTCTTACTATCTGTTTTTATATTTCTAGCTAGATATCTCTTGTACTCTAATTTCTCTCTCCTTATTATTCTTTTTGTCATTCCTTGCTGTTTTTTATATTCTGTCCAGTCTTCTGACCTGCCACTACTATTTGCTGAATTGTATGCTTTTTCTTTCAATTTGATACTATCTTTAACTTCCTTAGTTAGCCACGGATTGTGCATCCTTCCCCTAGAGTCTTTTTCACTGGAATGTATCTTTGCTGAGTGTTATAAAATATCCCCTTAAATGTCTGCCACTGCATCTCTAATAACCTATCCCTTAACCTAATTTGCCGGTTTACTTTAGCCAGCTCTCTCCTCAAACCTTCATAATTACCCTTATTTAAGTTTAAAACACTAGTCTTAGATCCACTCTTCTCACCCTCAAACTGAATGCGAAATTCAATCATGTTGTGATCACTGCTACCTAGGGGTTCCATTACTAAGAGGTCATTAATTAATCCTGTCTCATGACACATTACCAGATCTAGATTAGCCTGTTCTCTGATTGGCTCTAGAACATGCTGCTGTAGGAAACTGTCCTGAAAAGCTCCATGAACTCATCATCAAGGCTATCTTTGCCAATCTGATTCTGATTAAAATCACCCAGAATTATTGTCATACCTTTCTCACAAGCCCCCATTATTTCTTCCTGAATACCCCATCCTACAGTGTGGTTACAGTTAGGGGGCCTATAAACTACTCCCACAAGTGACTTCCGACCTTTACTATTTCTTATCTCTACCCAAACTGATGCTACATCTTGATTTTTAGAACTAAGGTCACCTCTCTCTATTGTACTAATGTCATCCTTAATTAACAGAGCTACCCCTCCACCTTTTCCTCGTTCTCGTCCTTCTGAAATGTCATGTATCCATGAATATGCAGGTCCCAGCCTTTGTCATCTTGCAGTCATGTCTCTGTAATGGCTATCAGATCATACATATTTATTTCTATTTGAGCTATCAATTCATTTGTTTTATTACGAATTCTACGCATGTTTAAATACAGAGCCTTTAGTTCTGTCTTTTTACTAGTCACTCAAACTCTACTTTAGCTGCTTGCACACTCTTAATTTTGTACATTCTGTCCCTTCCTGCCACGCTCTGATTATTATTTCCCTTATTGCTACCTTGCTGTCTTGGCTTGTCCTCTCTCTTTAATTTATCATTATCTTCTCTCAATTGATCCCTCACCCCCACTATTTAGTTTAAAGCCCCAGTTATATGACTCACCAGAACACTGTTCCCAGCATGGTTCAGGAGAAGACTGTCCCAACGGTATAGCTCCCACTTTCTCCAGTACTGGTGCGAGTGCCCCCTGAATCAAAACCCATTTCACCTGCACCAATCTTTGAGCCACACATTTAACCCTCTAGTCTTATTTACCCTACATGGCTCAGGAATTGAATACAAAAGTAGGGAGGTTATGCTTCAGTTATACAGGGCATTGGTGAGACCACATTTGGAGTACTGAGTACAGTATTGGTCTCCTTCTTTAAGGAAGGATGTAACTGCGTTGGAAGCAGTTCAGAGAAGGTTTACTAGACTAACACCTGGAATGGGCAGGTTGTCTTATGAGGAAAGGTTGGACAGGCTAGGCTTATATCTGCTGGAGTTTAGAAGAGTAAGAGGCAACTTGATTGAAACATATAAGATTCTGAGAGGTCTTGATAGGGTGGATGTGGAAAGGATGTTTCCACTTGTGTGAGAATCTAGAACTAGGAGTCTGTTTAAAAATAAGGGGTTGCCCATTTAAGACAGAGATGAGGAGAAATTATTTCTCTCAGAGGATTGTGAGTCTTTGGAACTCTTTTCCTCAAAAGGCGGTGGAAGCAGAGTCTTTAAATATTTTTAAGGCCGAGTTAGATAGATTCTTGATGAGCAAGGGGGGCAAAAGGTTATTGGGGATAGGTGGGAATGTGGAGTTGAGGTTACAATCAGATCACCCATGATCTTGTTGAATGGTAGAGCAGACTCTAAGGGCCAAGTGGCCTACTCCTGTTCCTAGTTCGTATGTTCATCCAGAGATTATTACCTTTGAGGTTCAGCTTTTAATTTAGCCCCTAGCTGCTCATACTTTCTCTGCAGAACCTCTTTCCTAAACCTACCTAAATCGTTGGTACCCACGGTGACCACGACAACAGAATCCTCCCCCTCCCACTGCAAGTTCCTCTCCAGCCCTGAGCAGATGTCCCAAACCTTGGCACTGGCAAGCAACACAGCCTTCTGGACTCTAGCTCTTGGCTGCAGAGTACTGTGTCTATCCCCCTAACTATACTGTTCCCTACTACCACTACATTCCTATTTACTCCCCTCTCTTGAATGGCTTCGTGTACCATGGTGCCATGGTCAGTTTGCTCATCCACCCTGCAGCCACCCCCGCCCCCCCCCCCCCCCCTCCACCCACCACTCTCATCCATACAAGCTGAAAGAACCTCAAACCTGTTGGACAATTGCAAGGGCTGAGCCTCCTGCCTTCTCAATCCCCTTACCTGCCTCATTTGCAGTCCCATCCACTAACCAAATCAGAAGACCCTATTCTAAGGGGTGTGACTGCATTCTGGAACAAAGTGTCCAGGTAACTTTCCCCTTCCCTGATGCATTGCAGTGTCTGCCTCTAGCTCACTGACTCAGATCCTCTCCTTGAGCCACAGACACTTACTGCAGACGTGATTGCTGTGAATCACACTGGTGCCCATGAGCTCCCACATATGGAAGCTGCAACACATCACCTGCCCTGTCATCCTTATTGTGTTGTAAATAACTCATTAATTATTTACTTAATTAATTTTTTAATTAATGCCTCTCCTCTTCAGCACTTACTGCTTTAATTTAAACGTTGGTAATACAATAAACCTTACTGCTTTAAAAAAGGTAGACTCACCAGCTTACTTCCCTTCTGCTTGCCTGTCTTAATTAATTATAATTAATTATTAAGTAGCTACATAAATTTTAATTTTATTCCAGCTATTAACACTATTAGCACACATACCTAACAGTAGTGTCTTAACCAAGCGATTTACAGATACTCCCTAACAGCAGTTACTCACCAACCAATCACCTTACAGCTTCCCTATGATGTCACTGTTTGAATTTTTATTCAAACTCAGTCAGCTCGCACCAATTCCTGAAGCTCTGCTCCCAGTGCTAAGTGCTCTCTCGCAGGTCCAACTGCTCTCATCTCCCACTGCCTTGAGATGGAGTCAAATTGTCTGGCCAGTCTTCTCCATAACAATGACTTGAGATGTTTGGGGTGCCTCACCTGGCCACTCCCCATTAACAAGACATTAAAGGCAATCTTGGAACATTAAACTGGTGGAGACGGACCACTCAAAGGTAATCACTTGAACAATGAGACCCTGATTGAGAGACTGGGAATTCCTGGACAGGAACTAATTAAGTTGCAAGAGGGAATACACACTGAGCCATCATGTGATAGGCCCACCATCTCTGTGTTTTCAGCTGGCATTTTTCTCTCTGCAGCAGACAAGTAACTGACACTGATCAGAAGGGACCAAAGGGGGTCCCCCCCTCTCTCTCCCCAGTCCACTTGGCAAGTTACAAACCATGCTTGATGGCCATGACCACCTAAGCCTATCATTGCTGCAGAGACCCCATGAAGGAAACCATTTGCATTGCTGTCCTCCAGGAAAACCCCTAATCTGCTGGGCATCTCTACAAGCCGGAAGCCTTAGGACCACCAGGTTCAGCCAGAAGACAACCAAGTCACCAAACTCCACAAACTTTATACCCCTTTTTTTGCTCCGGACTCTAATCTAACTAATCTATCCTTCCCCACTCTGTAACCTATTTGTGTGTGCGTGGGACCCTCAAGTGTGTTTGTGCATGTGTATGGTATGTGAAAGTTGGAGATTAGTTTATTATTTTACTTAGATCAGTTTAAGCACAATACAGCTAACCTGCACGTAAGTCATGAAAGACTCACTGAATTGGCAAGCACATTCAGTTTTTAAAAAGAAATAAACCTTGTTGCGGTCAAACAAGGAGAGGAAAAGTAGGGCAGCCCTTTGACCCCTCCTCACCTGATCATAACAGAATTTTGTGGTCTCTTATCCGTGGTCAACCGAAAGACAAAGAGAAATTGGAAGTGGGAAACCAAATTAATCCTGAGCAAAAATTTAAAAACTTGAATATAGGTTTTCTTGTGGTTTTCAGTGCTAGCGTACTAAAATATCCACATTGGAGGCCAGTACCTTCCTAGAATAGTGTGAAGTAACTTGGGACAGTTTAAAAGCCCTGTCTGTTGAAGAATTAAGGAGTGTAGCTAGGCATTTAGAGATTACTATCCATCCAAAAGCAAAGCCCAAAATCCTAAAACATGTGGCCAACCATTTTGAAATTGAAACTGAAGAACCAGAGACAGGCTTAGAATCTGAAATAGGCAGAGTAACATTAGCCAAGATACAGCTGGAACAGTGGAGACTAAAGCTAGAATTCCAAGGACAGGAAAGAAAGGGAGAGAGTGTTTCAGGAAATGGAAAAAGAAAGAGCTTTCCTGAGGGAGTTAAGGCATCTTGAAATAACTAGAGGAAGACCCAATGTACCCAGTGAAGGCACCGCTAGTGAGGGAACTACCTCTAGCGCAGGACTGAGTGCTGAGCTCTTAAAGTTCTCCCAGCTGTTATCAAAGTTCAACGAGGGGGATGTGGAAGCATTTTTCATCTCTTTTGAAAAGCTTGCAAAACAATTGAAGTGGCCAGCAGAGGGCTGGACTCTGCTACTGCAATGCAAATTAATAGGAAAAGCCCGTGAGGTTTATTCACTGTTGCCTGTTGGGAGTTCAACAGACTATGAGATGAATGCTGTCCTGAGCGTCTATCAGCTTTGGTGTACCACCAAAAATTCCAAACCCTCAGAAAACAGCCTGAACAAACTTACATCAAGTTTGAAAGAGTTAAGCAACTTGCTTTTGGCCAATGGATACGGTCACTTATGATAGAGCCCACCCATGAAAACCTCAGAACAGTGATCCTTCTCAAGGAGTTCAAAAACTCACTTCCCCTTTCCATTAAAACTCACATGGAGGAACGATAGGTTCCAACAGCCAGGTAGGCAGCAATCCTGGTTGACAAATATACATTTGTCCACAAGCCCTTGCCACAAGAGAAACCCTTCCCTAGTCCCTCCAAAAACCCAAAAAGGATAGAAGGTGGGAGGGTGATAGGAGCCTGAATAAGGGCAAGAAGGGAAAGTTGGAAACACAGAAGGCCCTCCTTGGGCCAAAACGAAGGTGCTGAGAACAGGAGTGGCGTCCGAAAGCCTGTGTGTTTCCATTGTAACAAGGCAGGTCACCTACAAGCTGACTGCTGGAAGTTATGGGAAAAACCTGTAGGATTAATTAAGGTACACCAGACCAGTGCAGGAAAAGGGGCTCTGATGGAAAGCACAATAGACCAGGCCATGGCTTTAACTGTAGTAGTAAGACCCAGTAAATATACCACTTTGAGGGTGGGAAGACTTAACAAAATCCCTGAGAGTTACCAGGAAAAGTGACCTTGTACCCCTCGAGTGAGGCAAGTAAGCCTATAGTCATACTTAGGGATACACGGGCCACCCAATCCCTTCTGCTGGGAAAAGGCATGACCTTTCTCCCAGAAAGTGTATCGAATGCTAAAGTATTAGTAAACAGTATTGGGGGGAGTTATATGCCCGTACCTTTATATCGGGTGCACCTGGAGTGCGACCTTGTTTCAGGACCGGTAATCCTGGGGTTTGTCCCTGGTTTACCTGTGGATGGGGCGACCTGCTCCTGGGTAATGATCTGGCAGGGGGGGAAGGAGGTAGCTTCCCCAGTGGTTTTAGAGAGACCAAAAGAGGTCAGGGAGACAGAGCAGTTGCAGAAGGTCCCTGGCAATTTCCCTGACTGTGTGGTGACCCGATGCATGGCCAAACAAGCTCCGTCAGAGGAGGCTGAACAGGCACTGCAGATGGAAGATCCTGCTGTCTGATTATCTGAAGCCTTCTTCAGGAAGTTCGAGGTCCCAAAGGAAGTATTCAGCCTGTCGAAGCTCAGCAAGTAGTGTTAAAAAAGTTAGCACAGACTGCCCAAACTGAAGCTGAAGCAGAGGGAGTCCCAGATTGCTACTATTTAAAGAATGAGGTGCTGATGAGGAAGTGGAGACCTCCTCACAGATCTGCGGATGAAAAGTGGACAGTGGTTCACCGCATAATGGTGTCGCCGAGGTACCGTAAGGAAATATTGGGAATAGCCCATGAACGTCCAATGGTTAAACATGTCAGTATCCGAGAAACCTAAGCCCACATAAGGCAGCAATTTGACTGCCACAACTCCGCAGAGATGTGTGGAGTTCTGTAAAACTTGCCACACATGCCAGGTTGTGGGGAAGCCCAAACCTGCAATAAAACCTGCACCCCTAATTTCCATACCAGCTTTTGAGGAACCATTCAGCAGAGTGTTGGCGGATTGTGTGGGTCCCCTGCTGAAAACAAAAGGGAACAAACAAGTACAGGTCTGTCAGGCAGTCAGGAGGGAGAAGGACGAAAGGGACAGTGAGGACGAGTTAGAGGGAGGCGCACAGGATTTCCAAATCAAACCCCCTACTGTCCAGTTAACTAACACCAAAATGTTAGGGAAATTAGATACTGTACCCTCCTATTTAAATGTGGAACAGAGAGGAGCCCTAACAAGACTGCTCAGCATTTAAAGACATCTGCAGGGACAAACTAGGGTGCACAACCCTAACGCAACACGATGTGGATGTAGGAGAGACCCCTCCAATAAAACAAAACCCCTATTGCCTAGATCCCAGGAAACTGACCCAGGTTCAGGAGGAAATTCAGTCTATGCTGGAGCACAAGCTGATTGAGCCAAGCCAGAGCAGCTGGAGTTCCCCAGTTGTGCTGTTGCTCCAGCCTGATGGCTCAACAAGACTCTGCATTGATTACAGGAAGGTTAATGCAGTGACCAGAGCTGACTCCTATCCAATTTCCCACCTGGAAGACTGTATTGATAGAGTAGGCCACCTTCAAAACCAAGATAGACTTGTTAAAAGGATACTGGCAGGTTCCCTTAACACTCCGAGCTAAAGAGATCTCAGCTTTTGTCACCCCAGGCAGCTTATTCCAATGCCAAGTGATGCCTTTTGGATTTAGAAATACCCCAGTCACCTTCCAAAGGCTGATGAGCCAGGTAGTGGCTGGCCTACCCAACTATGTAGTGTACCTGGATGATCTGTTAGTAAACAGTGACACTTGGGGGGAATCACCTACACCAGTTAGAAGCTCTCTTCTGAAGGTTACAGTCAGCTGACTTGGAGGTAAATCTCACAAAGAGCGAGTTATCTACCTAGGGCGTGTTGTAGGTCAGGGGTGAGTGCTGCCCAGAACAGCAAAGGTACAGGTGCTGATGGATTTTCCCATCCCCATGACCAAACAGGAAATAATGCAATTTTTGGGAATGTGTGGGTTTTACCGTAAGTTTGTCCCAAACATCAGCACTATCCACTCCACTGTGGAGAAGGAATCCCTGGGACTGTTGCTGGCTCTCAAGCAGTTTGAGGTATATGTCCAAAATGGATATAGGGAGACCGTAGTCTATACCAACCACAATCCTTTAACATTTGTGGAGAAATTCAAAATCCAGAATGCAAAGCTATTTCGAAGCAGCCTGCTTTTGCAACCCTACCACTTAAAGATTACCCACATTGCAGGAAAAAACAATGAGATAGCCGATGCTTTATCCAGAGTCTAATTCAACACAGAATCGTCCCAGATGAAAACTAAACCAGCATAGCTATGGCAGTGTGAGATTGAGAAATGACTGAGGATGAATGTGTGTGTAGTTTGTTTTTCTATTTAATTTGTGACCTTATAATGAAATGCTCCTGTCATCACATTTCATTCCGCATGCTGTGGAGGTGTCACAAATATGTGCTATGCCGAATGATGATTTTTTAATCCATCAGCTGGAAACCTGAATTAAATTTTTAAAAAGGAAAAAGAAACAGACAAAAGGTGACTGCTAGCAGCTAAAATGGCCACTGAAATTTGCATCAAAATCCCTGCATTGAGAGGGAGTCAAATTGTCTGGCCAGTCCATAAGACCATGAGACCATAAGAAATAGAAGCAGAAGTTGGCTATTCGGCCCTTCGAGCCAGCTCCTCCATTCAATAAGATCATGGTTGCTCTGATTGTGGCATTAACTCCACTTTCCTGTCTGTTCGCCATAATCCTTCCCTCTCTTATAGATCAAAAATCTGTCTAATTCAACCTTGAATATATTCAATGACCCAGCCTTCACTGCTCTCTGGGGTAGAGAATTCCAAAGATTAACAACCCTCTGAGAGAAGAAATTCCTCCTCATCTCCATCATAAATGCTCCCCAGAACAATGACTTGAGAAGTTTGGAGTGCCTCACCTGGCCAATCCCCATCAATAAGACATTAAAGGCAATCTTGGGACACTAAACTGGTAGAGAGGGTAATCTCTTGAATAATGGGACTCTGATTCAGAGAAAGAGAATTCCTAGACATGAACTAATTAAGTTGCAAGAAGGAGTACACGCTGAGCCATCATGTGACAGGCCCACCATCTCTGTGTTTTAAGCTGGCTTTTTTCTCTCTGCAGCAATCAACTGACACTGATCAGAAGAGACCCAAGTAGGGGTCCCTCTCTCTCTCTCTCTCCCTCCCCTCCTCCCCCACCCCAGTCAACCTGGCAAGTTTTGGACCTTGCATGTTGGCCATGACCACCTAAGTCTATCACTGCTGCAGACAGAGACTCCATGAAGGAAACCATTTGCATCGCTACCCTCTACAACCTGCAAGCCTCAGGACCACCAAGTTCAGCCAGAAGACAGACTGTATACCCTTTTTTATTGCTCTGGACTCTAATCTGACCAATCTATCATTCCCCACTCTGTAAACTATTTGGGTATGCTTGTGACCCTCGAGTGTGTGTTTGTGTGAAAGTTGGATCATAGTTTATTGTTTTACTTAGATCTGATTAGGTACAATTAAGCTAACCTCTTTCTTTGTTAAACCCAAGAAAGTCTGTCTGGTTGGTTCTTTTATGATCATAGCATGTAAATAATAAAAGACTCACTGAATTGGCAAATACATTAACTTTTTTAAAAGAAATAAATCTT